>NC_134708.1:23015366-23369533 GCF_043290135.1 Rhipicephalus microplus | reverse complement strand
CAGCTTCGACCAACCTGGACTCCTGGTTCCCGGCTTGTTCCGTAAGCTCGTTCATGCGACACTCTGTAGCAGGTGGTACCTTGTCCTGGTTCGGTTTCATCAATGACGTCTCTACTTCGTTTAGGGCATTTCTGACGTCTTGTAGTGTCAGTGCTCCACAATCTGACGACATGCTCTCTGTGCACGCTGAAGAAACAGTTGTGCTGCATTCGGCTACCTGGCGAGTCCCAATTTTCTCGTTCACAACTGCTTCGCCGCATTGCGAATTGTCGCATGAGCGGAATGCGCAATCGTTGTGGCAGTGTTTGAGCATGTCTTTCAAAGCGCCCTTGAAGTCGCATCCGTGATCTTTGTTCCAGCAGTAAACCTTCATCGAAGGGCAACAAAAGAAACAATGCCTGTGTGAGCCCCATGCATGCGTAGAGAAGGTGTTTAACGATGAAGAGTACTCGATACTCTACTGTGTGCCTCACACTTTACAGTAGTGGCGGCGTGTTTAGAATAAAGTGGTTAACGATATTGAGTACTTAGAACTCGGCTATGGGAGAGCATAAAGCCGTCTCGTGGGCCATACCGGGTTAGTAATAAAAACTGAAGCCAACCACCGACCTAACTTTGTGACGTGTATGAAAGCAATCTACAGATGTGCTTGAGTCTAGCAACGCTCAGGCGCGTACTCCTTATATTAGAACTTCACTCTTTTACTCTGCGAGCAGAACAGTAGATATGAGACATATGAGGTACTCGCAATAACATGCCTCAATTCCGGTGGCTTTTAACATTCATCACGAATGTAACGAATGGGCATGAAGGCGTGGTCTGTTAGGAGGTTGGTTTACTCAAAACACCTTCTTTGCCGCAATAGCAATCACTAAGTGTGTATTTCTGGCTTTCTGCCTCCTAAGATAGTCTAGAACATGTTACTTTTTATATAAAGTTCATTTGCTAACGGAGCGATAGCGTCTTGTTTTATGGTGCTTTTTGAATAATCACTGAAACGAACGAATAGAGGCACCAACGCATCAACGTTATGCGGTTAATAATGGGGAGATTTAGAATAACGTTTGCAGGCGCTGCGGGCGTTGCGGGCACCATATGAGTTGTAGAATAACGTTTGCCCTTCCTGGGGAACAATCTAGGGACTTTAGCTGCCACAGAAACTCAAATGCACGGAAACTACACATAGCCTCGACACTAGCGTGAACACACGCCACCCGCTATTTCGGATTTTCTGCGGGTGGGCCGCGAAAGCGCACGGCGACTCGCGTACGATGCATGCGCAGTGGCGGCGACCGCACCACAAGGGCTCGCGGTGCACAATACTAAAACTCCCTAATTAAGCGAGTTTGGCGACAGCGAAAGAGTGATAAGATTGCTTCATTGACTCCATTAACCGGTAGTGCTAAGATTTTTCCCAGAGATTGACTGACACTGGTCGCTCACCTGAAAGGCTTTTGCTGCTGTGATGGGCAGATCGTAACTGTCACATTCCGCTTCTTCGAAAAAAGTTTCATCCAAAGGACAAAGGCCAAAGCCGTCATGGGATTTGAATGCGAAACACTTCTCGCATAAAAAGTGTGCACATGGCAACAGCATCGTTCTCCTTGGAATCGTGAGGCACAGCGCACACAAGCGGGAAACGGGCACTTCGTCGACAAAGTGAGTCGGTCGCCAGTTGATGCCCTTGATGTGGAGGTCGCGAAAATAGTGCACTCGGCTGGGATCTGTCATGGCGATGCGAATTCTGACGCGAATGCCTCACGGTCACAGACGAGAGCGCGCTGGCGGTGTATTTCAACGACCCTATCGGTAGTCGGTGGTTTTGTGCACCACGGTTTCATATAAAGCACCCGAAAACGGTGACGGAAACCAATCTCATTCTTTCCTGCTATCGCACGTAACACGAAGCTCAGTTTACGCCCCTGACAATTTGCAAATTTAGTGATCGCAGTAAAACGTTCACGCGATAACGTTGAACAATGCTCGTTTCGTAGAAACATTGATGTCGGTGTCGGCGAAGGAATATTTGGTTGTCAGCTGGAGAGCAACGATGAATTGATTGAAAATCCGAGGTAGATGCCAATGAAGATAGGAACCGGAGGGCGTTTGCGCGAAGCAGGCTAGCAATTAGCAAGGTGATAGTGTGTTTGTGATTGTATGACGGCGCGTTCATACACGAGTGCGGGTACGATTTTTGCGTTGAACTGTTAAAGAAGCTTGGATTGATAGATGGTGATTAATATGTGGAGTTTAACAGTTTGATTGATTGTGGGGTTTAATGTCCCAAAACCACTATTTGATTATGAGAGACGCCGTAGTGGAGGGCTCCGGAAATTTTCACCACCTGGGGTTCTTTAACGTGCACCCATATCTGAGTACACGGGCCTAAAACATTTTCGCCTCAATCGAAGACGAAGCTTTAAGAGGCACCAAAGCGAATTTCAGTTCTCAAATTTAATGGTGACTCAGAATATTTCCCTTTTACAAAACTTGCCTACTTAGACCTTTTTCGCGATATGTTATTGACCGATGGTGGTAGTCCCGCCATGGTGGTCTAGTAACTAAGGTGCTCGGTTGCTGACCCGCTGGTCGCGGGTTCGAATCCCGGCTGCGGCGGCTGCATTTCCTATGGAGGCGGAAGTGTTGTAGGCTTATGTGCTCATATTTCGGCGCTCGGTAAAGAACCCCAGGTGGTCGAAATTTTCGGGACCCTGCACTACGGAATCTCTCATAATCATATGGTGGTTTTGGGACGTTAAACCCCACATATCAATCACTGATTGATCAATACGTGGTGTTTAACGTCCCAAACCGCCATATGATTATGAAAGACGCCGTAGTGGAGGACTCGAGAAATTTTGACCACCTGGGGTTCTTTAACGTGCACCCAAATCTGAGTACACGGGCCTACAACATTTCCGCCTCCATCGGAAATGCAGCCGCCGCAGCCGGATTCGATCCCGCGACCTGCGGGTCAGAAGCCGAGTACCTTAGCCACTAGACCACCACGGCGGGGCTATCAATCGCTGACCGATGGTGCTATAGCTGGCAGACACTGGCCGTGGCAACGCCTTTTTCGCACGCAGGGCAGAAGGATGGCAGAGAGAGAAAGGTAAAGAAGTGACGCCACCAGCCGTTCTGCGCAACATCGCTGCATTGGTTTGCGCCTTTGCCTGATGCCAAGTGAAGTGTCAGCAGAGAGGTTTCGAGGGAATTTCTTTGTCACCACACCGTCTAATTCACTGTCTTCGAGATCCTTGCGATACCGAAGTTCAGACGCAGCATTTCGACGGTCATGCGTCGTCTTTAAGCAGGCTCAGTATGCCAAGTTATCTGCGCGGGCATTTGGCTGCAATAGAACCTTCGCGATGAAGTCGTATCTTTTACCGGTTCCTTTCAGATTACAATATAGCTGATATGTTGGTTGCTGCAACTAGTAGCAAAAGAGAGAGATAGAGAATAATATGAAAGAAAGGCAAGGAGATTAACCATGGCTGAACCTGGTAAAAAAAAATATTAAAACCTGAAAACAAGTCTGCTCACGCAGACTATGCGAAATAGCCCTCTCTAAAGTTGTCGCGATGGTTTACTATAAAATCTCTGTGACGTGAACATGACACGTGTGGTCGCTTTGTTTTCGCGCAGTATAAGGATCTCAACACAACAGGAACTTGCTTTCACAAGAACAAAAACAACAACAACAACAAAAAGACTGAGGCAACTCATGTGGATCAATGGCTTTACGTTGCCCCGCCGTGGTGGTGGTCTAGTGGCTAAGGTACTCGACTGCTGACCCGCAGGTCGCGGGTTCGAATCCCGGCTGCGGCGGCTGCATTTCCGATGGAGGCGGAAATTTTGTAGGCCCGTGTAATCAGATTTGGGTGCACGTTAAAGAACCGCAGGTGGTCGAAATTTCCGGAGCCCTCCACTACGGCGTCTTTCATAATCATATGGTGGTTTTGGGACGTTAAGCCCCACAAATCAATCAATCAATGGCTTTACGTTGAATGCGGAGTGAGTATCGGTGGCTCCCACAACAGTGCTGCCCTCAGTGTTACGTCACTTCCGAGAACGCTCTTCGTTACGTAACAAGAAACAGCTTTATTTGCGGTGCTTAGATGCCTATATCCTGTCAATGTTTGTAGTCTGCGCATTTCCCGGGGGGTGGGGGGACAAAATTTAGAGAGAAGAGAAGGGGAGACTTTATCTTTGCTTACAAAAGTGCAACGCGATAGCGATTACCTCTTCTTAGCGAGTACTTAAACCCCATAGGGTCCACTATTTATTTTATTATGTTACTTGAGAAGCTTAAATTGTGAATCACTAAAATGTAATCGACAAAGTAGAGAGTTGCTTGCGTCAGTGATGTTGTCGCATATGGCTTTATTCGGTGTAATGAGTGCATTGCCTCAAAACCACGAGCAGTAATGCGCGTGAAACAGTTTTCAACTTGGTGTACAAGCAGTACGTGGTACTAAGGGAGTATGTGCATTAACGTGTGTGCCTTTCGTAATAGATGGCCCGATAGCATGGTGCGCTTGTAGCACGCAATATAGCGGTGATATTATATTTTGTATAATGAAGCCTGTATATTTTGTGTATTTGCAAAGGATGAAATTTTGTATCCCTGCATTTCCAAGCAGAGGAAGTTCTTCTCTCTGTAGCCCCGCCGCGGTGGTCTAGTGGTCAAGGTACTCGGCTGCTGACCCGCAGGGCGCGGGTTCGAATCCAGGCTGCGGCGGCTGCATTTCCGATGGAGGCGGAAATGTTGTAGGCCCGTGTGCTCAGATTTTGGTGCACGTTAAAGAACCCCAGGTGGTCTAAATTTCCGGAGCCCTCCACTACGGCGTCTCTCATAATCATATAGTGGTTTTGGGACGTTAAACCCTACATATCAATCAGTCAATCAATTCTTCTCTCTGTATTTACAAGCAGTGAATTAATGACATTATGGCGTCGTTAACATTGAAATTCTAAAGAAAATCGCCTTGATCATCTACATAAATTAGCGCTAATGGTCGTCGTAACACCTCAGGCTGTGTGCATCTCGGTAGTTCGTCGTTTAAAGCAAGAAGCGTATCCTCTATTTTACTATTACACTTTCCTTTGAGTTCTTTTCTCTTTTTTTAAGTGGTGCTAATTGTTCGGAAGTTATTCCACAATTTGAATATGTGCTACTATTATAAAGTACCAAATCAAACAAAACGCTACTCGGTTCATCTTTTAAAAACTTGGGAGATTCGCACACCCCCAATGGAAAACTTGCGGAGGAAATAGTAGTCTTTTCAGCGCCAAAAATGTTGCCCATCTTGTACGAAAGCGCTAATTTATGACTGACAAAACAGTGATGTTCACTTAGACTTTTCAAGCAGTTTTTCGAATGTAACAAAGGAGCCATTATTTCCCTCTCATTGTCGTCCAGAAAGCAGTACGTGGGATAAAGTGCATGATGTTTAAACGAAAAATCAAAAGAGAGGCACTACACTGTACCGTTCGCCACCACTTGCCTGTGCCTATCTGGCCCAAGACTGTAGACATTGCCAATAAGAAGCAAACGAGAGTGAAAGTTGTTAACCAATGTACGCAGAATACAATGCGATGGATGAACATCACGATGCCCTAGCAAAACATAGAGAGGGTTATAATAAATGCGACGCCTTTTTTTTGCGTACTGCAGGCACCTGGAGCATCTATCTATCTATCTATCTATCTATCTATCTATCTATCTATCTATCTATCTATCTATCTATCTATCTATCTATCTATCTATCTATCTATCTATCTATCTATCTATCTATCTATCTATCTATCTATCTATCTATCTATCTATCTATCTATCTATCTATCTATCTATCTATCTATCTATCTATCTGTCTGTCTGTCTGTCTGTCTGTCTGTCTGTCTGTCTGTCTGTCTGTCTGTCTGTCTGTCTGTCTGTCTGTCTGTCTGTCTGTCTGTCTGTCTGTCTGTCTGTCTGTCTGTCTGTCTGTCTGTCTGTCTGTCTGTCTGTGTACTTAGCTTAATTCCCATCATGATTAAAGGCCGTAACAAAAGTGATTAGGACTAAGCACCAGACTCTCTCGGTACCACTGAAAGATCACGCGACTATGCTGTGAGAGGGTCTCTTTTACCGCAACGCATCTCATTCAAACCCGGCGTCGCAACCCGCTTCCCACTCTAAGTCATCGTTGCTTTTAGTTGCGTTAAATTATCGGCCCCTTTTTCGCTGAAAGCGATCACCAACATTTCCCAATTTAAGGTGGAGGGAGATATATACAGATGTGATGAGGAAAGGCAGGATTAGTATTGAGAGAATAAATATCCGGTTCGCTATTCTGCACTAGGGAAGAAAAACTATTCTAGTGCAGGAAGGTTGGCAGTAGAAGTGGCTTTTGTGCACCCGAGAAGCCTGCGAATTGTGCCGACAAGTTATTGAAGGAAATAAACTTGTGTGCATCGAGAGGCCTCGTGACAGGTGTATACAGTGCAACGAAAACATGATTTACGCAATGTCTTTGTCTTGCGGCGCGTCCTACTTAAGGCAAATAGGAAGATGCCTCAATAACAAACTGGAAGAGTACAAACAAAGCCTCATAAGAATGGTATCACGACATGTAGGTATTCATTGTGAGGACCGCAGATACGCACCTTCATGCGAGAACACTAGCATTGCGTCCGAATCAACTAAGATGTTAACAAGAGAGGTTGTTGAGATACAAAGACTCCGAGACTCTCATGTCAGTGGGCCATTTGTTATGCTGCCAGGCAAATATGTCAGATTCCTTCTAGTGCCCTTAGTGACCGTGCAGTAAGAAGGACCACGTGATGTTTCGTTGTACTACTTGTAAGTTATAGTTTTTATTCATATAGGGCCAGTACTGCGAATCTATTGAATAAACTTTAGGTTCTTAGTGATTTCTCTATTTCAGAGTGTCGTTCATTTTTGTTGGGTTCTTTCTGTTCGCTGGCACGGTTTTACTGCCAGCGGTTGCACCATACCCAAGTGTGGCACTACGCCAAGATATGGCACCATACGAATTCGCGTAAGTTAGCCACTTCCGCAAACGCGAGGAAATTAGTGCTCCCATTGCTGCGCTATATACTTCACACAGTTTTCCTGAGGCAAAAAGCAGATGGCCACGCCCATGCGTTCGCGTGACACAGACAGAACCTCGCCATGATGGTGGTACTTCCGCCTACAGACAGTGGCTCTGCCATTACGCTCAAGAAGGAGCACAATTTAACGCTTCGCCGCACCCCTCAGTTCATCATCTGCGATGCTTTGCTGTCTCCTCGGGATCCTGTATTCTGCTCGACAGACCCGAAGCCCCGGCACTTCCTCCTCTTCTTGCTTGGTGACGTGCATCTTCTTTTTGCTTCCTGTGGACGCCTTGTGTCCCGTACTGCATCCTCGGCTTTGGGCATTTGGGAAAGACTCAGACGTCGCTCGCATTTCCACGTGACCACGCCCTCAGTCCTTTCTCTTCTTCCTTTCCTTGTCTGTTGTGCCTTCTGGAACTACTTGACGGCTTCCCTCTCCCACGTCCGCTCAAGTGTGTGGGGCCCCTCTTGCGTTTACTTTCTTCTATACCGAATGTTCTGGGCTCGCGAGCGAATTGTTGCTCTTGCTATAGGGCTTCCTGTTTGCGCGATTAGTTGCTTCGTTCGAAGGTCAGTTAGGATTGCGTATGTATAACCTGTATGTGCAGATTGGGAATTGGGTTAGTGTTTCTTTTGTGACATCACAGTGTTTTTTTTTTATGAATTGGATTCTGCATAGTCTTTGTAGTGGTCAGTTTCGATGGAACATTGTAATCACGATGCAGTCAGATTGTAGAGTCTCTTTATTTCTTTACACAGCCGAATAATTGACAAGAACAGTCGTGAATATTCGCTACATTTTGCATTCATTCATTTAATCATTCACCCATTTATTCATTCATTCATTCATTCATTCATTCATTCATTCATTCATTCAACTTGTCATACATCTTCTAACATACAAGGAAGTTGTCATAAAGTAAACCTAAACGTCAGCTTGTTTAATGAAACAAGTTTACCAATGAACAAGATTTAACCATGAGCGTAAACTCCGAAATTTTAGGTAAATCAAAAGGCGAAGAAATGTCTTACAGTAATTCAGCACAAGCGTAAGAAAGTAAACGCCACCGTAACAAATTAAAGACATAGTAGACAGCAGCGCCGTGGTTTCCACTATGTGCCTCTGTCCGTGTGTTTCTTAACACTGCCCCAAGAGAAAGTTTGACCATGGCTCAGCTCGCCGAAACCAAAATTCATTTATATTGAAGGATTTGATGAACTTGATAAGATTGTTCTTTTTGATGCCTTCATGTGAGTCTTCATGCAAGTCTCCTGATGATCTCTTGTGCGTTCTCTGTCTGAAGACACCTTTTATGATCACCACGTGATTCCAAGCATGGGCGTCTATAAATTAACCAGATGCCCTAAATATATATATATATATATATTTATATATATATATATATATATATATATATATATGGCTTTTTCTTTTCTGTTCCTCCCGAAGAACTCTTTGCCGAAGTGTGTTTTCTTTTTGTTAGAGTGAATGTTAGAGTGAATGTAGCCAAGAGAGTGATTAGAGCTTGACGTTAGCGTCATGAATGCGATCTCACGTTCCCTTGACGCTGTGCTTTGTTTACGACGTCGATTCCCATCTTGGGCCCACAACCAGCGCGGATTACGCCTCGAATGCAGAGACTAGTGTGCCAGGCCCCAGACGCCCGACGAATCATTATGCAAATTGGCGGCGACGGCGGCCGGTGATTGTGTAGACGAGGCACTCTCCTCGGGAACGACTCTCCTCGGTGCTTGCAAGCGAGCTTTGTTATGCGCGCTGTGGTGCCTGATACGAGCAGCATGACGGCATGACGGCATGACGGCTGTACGATGATTCCTTCTGTAAAGGAAGAGGGAATGCGGCCGATCTACTTGGCGCATTTAGTCACACCCTAGCGCTAAAAACGCAGAGACCGAGGAAGACGACAAAATGTCCCTTTATTGCATCCCATTTCGTGCCAGATTGCGCATACTTGAGGCCAATATTATTTGCGACATTCTACCCGAGGTTAAAGCGGCTTAAACACTGCTCTGTGAAGCCGACTTAAAAAACAATTAATGAAGTCAACAGCGTTTTGGCTGCTATAGCATAGCCTGTGAGATTGCATGCGAGCAGGTTTCTCTCAAGCCGTCCCAATTACCGCACTCCACATCGGAAAACAAAACGTAATGAGCTGCGGGCACCCGGCTACCGCTAGAGGGCACGTTTACCGAGTCGTCCTGTGCCAGTGCAGTCAGCGGTACAAAGAATCCAAGTTCCTACTGCTTGTTTCATGGGACATTTCAGCGTCAAAGAGAGGAATCACCGCACGACTCTTCGAAACGCACTAAAGTCAACCTTTTTTTTTTTTTGCTCCTGCATTTATTGTGCTCGGAATCACAAAGAAAAGCACAGTGATGACACAGTTTTCTGAATGTAGGTTACTGTAAAAGCATTCACTCTTGTCCGTAGTAACAATACGTAAATTTGTTAGCCTCGAAAAAAAACAGAAAAAATCTTAGTAATGCACGTACGGACAAACACATAAAACCGCTCAAGAAAGAAGTTACAGTGTCATGCTCACGCCATCACAGTATAGTCATTCGTAGTTTTTACGGAAGACTACTGCATGCTTTCATTAGCTGGCGCACTATAACTTTCACCCATCGTTCATGATGAAAGTATGAAAAAACCCCGGGGGGGGGGGGGGGTCTTAATTTTCGGAGCCCTCTCACTATACGGCGTCTCTCAAAATCATATCGCGGTTTTGGGACGTTACATATCGCTTTTTAGTATTCATAGAAAAAAGTATTTGAGTGGCGATAGGCACATTTTTTATCGTCCGTTTCTACAAGTGTTGGTGGCACAAGGACAATACCATTGTCATCTGCTACGTTTCCTGCTATATCGACTGCATCCAAAGCGTACCAACCAGACCAAACGGCTACTGTCTCAGACACTAAGCAGGTTGGACTAGTGAAACTGTCCCCCAAGTCGACACCAAGCCTGCAAGATTCAACCCGTTTGTGGAGCCGTAAAACAAACGGTGGTAATTTTTCTCGAATAAACAAGAACTGGCTCTATTATCCTTCGTCATCTAACGGGCGCTCGCTTCATTTTGACTTGTGTGGAACTTTTCGCGCCCTTAATCAGCGCAACAAGAAAGAGAAGCAAGAAGATGAAAAGCAGGGAGGTTAACCAGACGAGCGTCCGGTTCACTACCTTGCACTGGGGATAATGAAATGGTGGTATAAAAAGAGGGAGGAGGAGAGCATTGCACGCACAAAGTACAGTCAGTGAGTCACTGAAGCCGCAGCTTCTCTGACCAACATGACTTCTGCGACTAAGACATGCGACTGGGTACGTGCGGCCTTTCAGAGGGTCGCGGGGGATCCGTCATGAGTACTGAAGCGCTTGAAACACTGGATTGAGAACCTCCAGCAGTTTCAGGGCAGTTACTCCAGCATACGAAACAATGAAGGCATAAGAGTAAGCTAATGACACGAACAGAAAATGAAGCTAAAAGAACTGTAGGGTACATCATTTGTAGGTTTTAATTGAAGCATATTACTATGGCATAAACTTCTTGATCCAATATATAGCGTTAAAGGCTACAAACATTATCCTTTATATCTTCCTTGCCTTCATAGTCTATTGGCCCCATTACGTCATCTCCAGCAAATACATTAGGCCACGATCTCCCATATTTCGTTTATAGCAGCAAGCTAACTTTCTATATAGGGAATTCTTAGGGGAAAAAAAGATGTGTGACTGCTTTTGAATAGTATACGAAGAAAACATCGAAAAAAATTCACCTGAATATTAGGGGACCATATAGCTTCGCCTTTAGGAGCTTAATGCGATATCCTGTTCCTAATGCGTACTTAAACACTAAGTGCACGAAACCTTTTTTAACTTGCTATGAACACCCTACATGGCCTTGACGTTGAGATAATAGTGTGTCTGACGTATCCTACTTCATATCTCGTACGAGATTTTGCAACAGAAATTGTGCACCTTAGACAGGTCCGCCAACCCTTCGGTTGGTAGGTGTAGCTTCGTCAAAGGTGCCTTTCCATACCTGGTGTGTTAGTTTTTGTAGGACTAGTGAGATGTCACGTCACGTTCAATTGCAGCCACGTTATTTATCTGCGAAACGAGCACCTGTAAATGAGATAGCGATCTCGCGTCTGCGTGCCTCACAGTGAAAGGGAAAATATTGTAGTTGTAATAAAAAAAGAGGCAAACAAAGAGTGTAGGTTGACTTTGGTTCACGTAAAAAAGTGAGGACGTTAAAAAATAACTAGAATTTTGAATAATAAACTTATCAGAAACAAGAAAAACAGATTAAAACTATATGTTCAAGCAAAACAGGCAAGGGGGCGGGGGTGCGAAGTTTCAGCGACCTTAGCTTTCCTGACTTTAACAGTACACTGCTATTGTCTTTGTCCGCAAATTCCCTTCATACACCTTCAACTGTCATCCTTCAGGGGCTTAGGTTCAACTTCAGATGACTCGCTTGCCATCAATTTGCTTATCTCTTGTGATGGGCTCATTAATATACCCCTAAAACAGGGCTCGCTGTATTCAAAACCCGAGTAATATACACCAACAGTCCCGAATGAAATATTTAGCAGATATGAACAACAAGTAATTGCAACAATTACCTTGAAACTGCGAAAAATGATTCGCAAACCTTCGACTGACACCGGCGCTGTGCAATAGAGGGCGCCACATTTGACTAAGCAGACGATTGTTCCACCCAATGGCGTTCCTACAGCGGCTTTGTCGCTACGCTCGAAAGGGCAAGCAACCTGACCCAACTTGCTGCAGACGACACCTATCTCGACGGCAGTAACAAGAAGATAGCCGATAAAGCAGCACAAAATGCAGTTCACCCGTCGCATACCGGGTTGGTGAGTCACCCAATCTGAATTATAGTCGTGCCAGCAAAACCCTACCTGCTTGCATCAAACGTCGTCATCATCGATGGTTTGTTAAACAGTGCTCTGGGAACTCTACAAAAAATATATCGCTGCGTGCCAGTGCAACGCACTTTCTCAAGTTTCCAAGAGGTGGAGTTGCATTCAGCGCAGGATATTGAATTGCACCAATCGCTACGCAAGGTCTTTTTTTTTTTTTACACACCGTAAAGATTTATCTGTGAGCTTCCCTGCCTGCCTGCCTGCCTGCCTGCCTGCCTGCCTGCCTGCCTGCCTGTCTGTCTGTCTGTCTGTCTGTCTGTCTGTCTGTCTGTCTGTCTGTCTGTCTGTCTGTCTGTCTGTCTGTCTGTCTGTCTGTCTGTCTGTCTGTCTGTCTGTCTGTCTCCTTCGAAGATTCTCATTTAGCGTCAAGGCGTAAAATATTTCTCTATGTTAGTAAGGGTAAATTGCTGAAAGAACTACGTGGACTACACAATCAGATGGGCAAATGAGAGCGCCTTTACTTTGTTCGCCTTCGTCCTCGTCATCCTTTTTTGGGCTTTGCACTTGTTATTAAGGAAACACCAACTAGCCCAAACTGCCACCTTTTTTTCTTGTGAAACAACTCTAAGAATCATGCCCAGGAAACGTGTGGGCAGATCACTCGTAAGGACGCAGTTACGAATACGGGCGCAGCAACAGGCAGTGCAGATATGAAAACACGAAGGCAAGAAAATGATTCACAGACAACGGGAAAGAGATCGACAACTATGTTTTGGAGGAAGCTAGAGAAGAAAAGATGAAAGGAGAAGTAGCATTTCGGGAAACAACAACGAAGGAATCATAAACGAGCTTCCTCCGTCTTGGGTCCGCATGTCCTACATTCCAGAAGAGAACGGGAGTGAGCGAGTCTTGGATTAGAAGCTGTAGTACGAACGCCGCAAGAATGGGTCATGCCTGGGCTTTTTCCGGTGGTTGCTTTGTGGCTTGGTCGTCGGCGAAACGGCAAAAGAGGCGATTAGAGATAAAGAAAGGAAGACACCCAAAGAGTGGCGTTAGAGGAAAGCAACAGGCGAACGGGTGCGGTGAAGGCATTGTTTGGGGGGAAAGGAAATGATGAGGTTAGGGAACGAGAATTAGGGGTCACAAAGAAACAAAAAAAATGAATCAAGGAAAGACAGTGTGGACGTGTGAATAACTGCTTAAAAGCAGGCAATAACATTCACTAGAAGAAGCCATGAAGCACTCAGAGTGAATAAGGAGGATGCAGAGAGGATGTAAGTCAAGGCGGAGATGGAAAAGATACATGCGGGTTGCTATTGTTGTTCTTGCCAACAGCAGGAGAAGAAGATGCTGTAGTCGCAGCAAAGTGTAATACGATAAACACGGGGTTGAAAGAGTGAGTGAGTGAGTGAGTGAGTGAGTGAGTGAGTGAGTGAGTGAGTGAGTGAGTGAGTGCATGTGTATTGAATGTGTTGATGCCTACTGAGGAAGGCATGGGGAAGGGAGTGAGCCAAAGAGAGATTGTGCGATAAGAGGAACAAATGTGACCTAGTGGTGGAGACGCGGACGAAGAGAGAAGACTATATGTCCAAAATAAAACATTATTTGGCCCAACTTGTGGACGGTAAATGAAAAGTCAGAATACAGCGATACACACTGAATTTCCGATGGAGGCGGAAACGTTGTAGGCCCATGTGCTCGGCCCCGCCGCGGTGGTCTAGTGGCTAAGGTACTCGGCTACTGACCCGCAGGTCGCGGGTTCAAATCCCGGCTGCGGCGGCTGCATTTCCGATGGAGGCGGAAATGTTGTAGGCCCGTGTGCTCAGATTTGGGTGCACGTTAAAGAACCCCAGGTGGTCAAAATTTCCGGAGCCCTCCACTACGGCGTCTCTCATAATCATAAAGTGGTTTTGGGACGTTAAACCCCACATATCAATCAATCAATCATGTGCTCAGATTTGGGTACTCGTTTAAGAACCCCAGGCGGTCGAAATTCCCGGTTCCCTCCATTACGGCGTCCTTCGTCTCTTATAATCATATCATTGTTTTGGGATGTGAAAGCCCACACATCAATCACTCAAATCAATCAGCGATACACACTGTCACTGATAGCGGCGAACAGTTAATCGGCCGTCGATCAACTGACAAATGGTGATGTGCGTCGGCGTTTATACGCGGGCCGTCGAATAATCCATAGTTATCCCTAGCGTTCACGAACGTTCCAGAAGAATCCGCAATGTTCGCGTCGTGCGCATGATTGCATAGGAAGGTCGTTATAATTTCTCGATGGTTCTTTGCCAATCGACGCAGTTTGTGTAAAGCAGCACTTAGACGCCTAGTGGGGCGATAACAAAACTTGAGAAAAGTGTGTGGCAATATTGGGTAAGTGAGTGAAAGATAGAGCAAGCAAGCCAATAATTGTCGTATAAAAAACGGCTGGGAGGGAGTGAGCAGGTGGCCAAAAGTTTACAGATGAGATAATGAGTGAATGTTATAATCTATTACAAAGTGTGTTAGCGTGCATGTGAAGAAAGAATGGGAAAGTTGGTGGGTCAATCAGCAAGTGTTGATGAAAAAGCTCAGAGAAAAAGCTGGCATAAGAAAACCTCTTGAAAAAGCCAAAAACCGAAGATTCTAGTTAACAGTTGACGAAAGAAGGTGTGAATGTGTAATCACCTGAATAAGAAAGTGTACATCGGCGATAGCGTAGCTGGACACTGACAACGTGAGCGAGTGTGCTGGTTAAGCTGAGCCTATAATATCGACGTAAAGACACAATAAAAATGTCAACGAGCAAACATATTTCTTTTAATTGAGTAAGAACTTATAATACAGTATATTAGTCACAATTAGCCTTTGTTGTTCAAGATCGGGTAATCTACGTCCCCTAATTTGTGTTCTTTTGCAATGGCAATGTCAGTACGTATTTCTCTTTCATTTGATGGGACGTGATCTGATGCAGTGAACTATCGTTTGAGTGAACTTCAAGGAACTAAAGGAAAAAGTTCGCTTAACTGACCGTTTATTAGACTGAATATTCACTGAAAAATGGAACAGCATTGAACACGGCAGAATCAAGCCAGACGCATGAAATTCTATTGATACCGAAAATAATCTGGAAATTTCATTTGGACAGGCACCCTGTAGCACACGGAGACACAAAGCTGTCCTGAGAGTCTGCGTTTCTGTGCACTGTCTCTAACACAGCTCCTTAAGGTTACACGAATTCTCGCAACTTTCTTACGTATCCTACAGCCTGACTAGAGATACGTTATTTTGAACCTAGCTCAGCCATTACAGTTCCTTCGTCACACTTGTCTTCTTTCGGTTAAGGTCAAACACTGGAAACAATTTCAAAATCTGTAGCTCTGCGCATGTACTGAAACGTACGTTTCTCCTTTTTGGGCGCACGCACGGTCGTTTTCCCTCGGTGGCGCTGCTTGCACAAACGATGTTGCACCGCCGCCGAACTATGGGCGATTTGTGGGTGGCTCACGTCGGTGGCGCCAGTGCTGCAGAGGACAAAACTTCGTTGAATTGATCCCAAAATTGAGGCCCGATCCGAGATCAAGTGTGTTCAACGGCAATATACAATATTCGACGTTCCTCTAATTGACATATTTCTGCATGGAATGCATAGGCAAACCACCAGGCTTTTCATAAAAGTTCGTTATCTTCAGATAATAATTAAACCTACGTTTTAACAAATTATACTTCTCGGTATATGCATGTCACGTAGATAAGGAGAGGGGGAAAAGGCCGAGAGATGCCAATACATATTCAGCGTGTGTCGAATCCAAGGCTTCCAAACCACTCACCGAAGCTTATTTGTCACGCAGACTACAATAATGGGACTGCTTCATTCATGAAGTAATCATTCTATCGTTGTTGGAAGGGACGTATAATACAGCTTAGCGCTTACACACCCCTGATGCTCCCAGAGGGTATTCAAGTCATCAGCTTTAGCCGGCCATTAACTTGCGATTGTTGAATTTGTAATTACTCGTAATGGCAAACGACTTCTCCTATCATGTCTGAGTGGCACGAAAACAGTTTACTGTATGGCTCTTGTCTATATGTATTTTCTGTAGTGCGCAAAGTAGTTGTGTATATGGCATATAGGGTCCCGTTGTTCTGCTAATAAAAATGTTGATAGTGTGTGCTCCGTGTGTGTGTCTTGTGCTCTTGTCTACGCCTGTTACGCGCAACAGTTTCTGAGAGGCTATAGTCAGTTGCACTGGACACCCACCATCACAGAGTGGCTTTTTTCTGGTGTTATCTTTGTTCAACCTTTGTTTTATGTAATAAGAGGGAAAAAGTATTTCCCAAGCACAAGATTAGGTTTTAAACTTTCGGAAAACGCAGCTGGCACATGACACTTTTTGTCCCGTCCACGTAAGCTGTCTGGTAGCTGTTAGAACCAACAACGGTGAAAGTCAGCATCTGCAGTGTTTCAAGTCACTCTCTTGCCTCAGGGTGCAATCTTGCGCTCGCTACACTGAACTGCCCTCAATAAGTAGCTTGCATACAGTCCTGGGTTCGCGAAAACAACAATCTGAGAAAAAACATTGGCATCGCGCGCAATGATATCCAAGATTACAGGCATAGTAAGTACAAAAATAACAGCACGCAAAAGCTTTGGTCTTGCCTTTTGCTTCCATCGAGCTTTATTTGACCTTCTGGTATAGTGGCAGCCAATGCGCGATTTCTTAATCTAGGAAAGGCAACAGGGCCTAGATGAGATTGAATCGAGAAAGGGGGGGGGGGGGGGGCATTAGATAAAAGTGGCGATGGAGCGAGAGAGTGTGTGTGTGGTAGTCATTGCCTAAACAATGGCGTAGTGGCAACTGCCCCATCGAGATTGCACGAAGGAGCGTCTACTAGGAACACCAGCGTCGCGGGAAGTAATGAGTAAACAGTCTCTGGGTAGCGTCGACTCGATAAGATGCGAACGAGGCCCACTCTTTGCCTAAGTGGAGTGAAAGCAAAGAACGTTCTTTCTTGGCTTGTAAAAACAAAAAACAACGAGTAAAACCCTTACCAAGTGTTGTATACACACGCTTAAGGTGGCTGGAGGTAAAAACAACCTTGTTCTGTCGCTTCTTTTCTTCTGTCGACAGTATTTATCCGGCCTTTCTCAACGAAAGCTTTCTTCCCGTAAAGTTGCATTACAGTGCGCCTCCAGGATCACAGGTGTCGCAGATTTCCACTGTGGTTAAGCATTGGCGCCGAGATGGAACCCATGTTTCACAAAGCGACGATGTGTGACGACGTCATCGGGTGGCGTCATGATATATAACGTCACAGTGACGTCGCATATCACCGTCCCCTTCACTCCCGCCGTGTCCTTTCCAAGTACAAGGTAGAAAAACGTATACGAGGTAGCCGGACAAAGTAGCCGTAGAAGGTGACCGTACAAGCTAGCCAACCGTACCAGATAGCCTAGGTAGCCAACCCTGGTTAACCTTTCCGTCATTTCTTTTATCATTCATTCTTTCAATCAATGCCTGCCATCCAATTCTCAATTTACAATCTTTCATGCGGTGCTCCGGGCTCTGAAGATCGAATATTCCATTTCATTAGGCTCGGCAAGCTGGCGACGCTTCTGAATAATCTAGCAGACCTGGATTGCTAGAAGAACACCTCATCGACCAAATTTCCGGGCGCATTCCCACGTAGGAATTGCGTGTCCCGCTGAATAGTAAGAAATAAATTATGAGATGCCGCAATATTCATGTACAGCAAGCACTTCTCATCATTCAGTTTATATATATATATATATATATATATATATATATATATATATATATATATATATATATATATATATATAGATATAGATATATATAACACGGCATTCTTGAGTAGTTGCTGGCACGTATCGATGTGTTTACATCAATGCCGAGAAGCATGAACGCCTGTTCTTGCGCTAGAGCCATGAATCAAAAGCATTCAATTATGGCGCGCACTTGACTTTATCGAATCAAGAAACAAAAAGTGCTCATCACAAAAGTCAAATTTAGGAGCACGAGTAAGGCCTCTGAATTCAGGAAAATTCAGGAAAGTTTTTTTTAGAGCTTCCAAGATAATCTCTCGAGAAGAAGACAGCAATTTTAAAATAAAATGGTATTGAAAGAGAGTTTCAGAAAACCAGAAATGATTTAAAAAAAGCAATATGGCAACTTCCCACTGGTGGTGTCTAGTCTCAAACGAAAACCGAGCTAGACGACCTTCTTTGTTTCGCTTATTTTTCTCTTCCTGTCATCCGGATATTTTCTTCTCTTGCTGTCATTCTCTTCTATCAAATTTTTGTTTCTGCTCCCGCTCATTTCTTTCTATTCTTGTTTCTTGCTCTCTTTGTCTTTTATTTCTCTTTCTTTCCTTACTTTTTCTCACTTTATTTCAGCTGATGTCATTCTTCCTTTCCTGATGTTCATTTTTTTCGGTATGTTTTTCGTGTATGTTTACTCTATATGTTTCTCCCTTTTAAGATAGAGTAAATAACCTAGCTAACTTTGGCGCACATTGCGATGGCTCAAAAAAAATTCTTCTCTTTCTGACTTCATTTTCGTTTGTCTCTCGGTATCTTTGTCTTTCTTTGCTGCTTTCTTTCTCTTCCTTTTTTCTCTGTCTTGCCCTCTGTTTTCTTTTTTTTCATTGCCTTTTCTTGCTCATTTTCATGAGTTTGTTTTCTTTTCACACTCGCACCGTCTGTGCATGGCTTTGGGGCTTGCACATTTTTTGTGGCACATACCAACCAGAGGAGATTTGCACAACAAAGTCCAAACCAAACAGCTTCACTCTAAAGAGTATTAACATCGCATATACATCAGAGCCAACACTGCCTGCAGCAGCTACAATCACAGGCACATAGCGTGCTTATGTCGAGTGATTGCTCAGAGCAGTCGCTGTTGAACAAAATGAGATAGTCTTACAATCCGTGAATATGTACTTGTACGCTGCTTCAAAGAAATACGTGGTTTTTAGTCAGTACAGTTGTTTGTCTCCTGCCTATTCTTTAATTTTTAGGTTTTAGAGACGATAGTCTTTATTGGAAACTATCGACGCAAATATTTTGGTCTGTCTGTCTGTCTGTCTGTCTGTCTGTCTGTCTGTCTGTCTGTCTGTCTGTCTGTCTGTAAATTTGTCTGTTTGTCCACTCTTAACGGCACCGAGTACATGAAACGGTCGACCCCATCCGCAGCGCCTACCAGTGTTGCTTAAGGTTTAGAGCTCATACTTGTGCAATTTTCAATTAAAAAGCAATTATTGCGCATGTCTGGGGCACTATAACAACACGTATATATTCTGCATGTGCGCCTTTTACTAGAAAAGGCATACATAAGTAATTTTAAGGACCGTAGCACTTATCATGCAGCGCTGACCATGCAATGCTTGCACGAAAAGGCGAGTGTTTTCAACGCTTTCCTAAGACGAGACGGTGATGGCACCTACCGGTCGCCTTGCGTTCTACACCTTATCACCTCTGAGACGGGGGCGCACACCCGTCTCAGAGCAACGCTCTTCGTTTTCCAAGAAAACTGCCAGATGGCGCTCGTGTCTCACGTGTGACGTGACTTGATGCGCTCGTTCGCCTCTGCTGCACGCTCGAGGCACTCTAACGCAGCGCCTCCAGAATAGTATTTACCGATTTTCTGGCGCAGAACATCAAATAAATGTTTTGTTCACTCTCTCCACACGCAAGACTAGTGTCTTTTGGCGAAATTTGCAGATCAACATGCAGATATGTGGCCAACTTGTTTTCCTCTAGAAAGGAACGTCGGAGTTTGCACTGCCTTCAGAACTGCACACGTAGGAGAAAACAGTATTGAGTAACAAAAAATGCCTCCCCTCCCTAAGGCAATCATAAGGAAATGCGATTGCGTTTCTTACGCTGAGAGAGGGTACCGTTGCCGTCAAACATTCGCCTTCATTGACTTCTGCGATCGCCTTATGAAGCGCCCGGCCAGTGAACGGTTCAGAGTGGGGAGCGAACGGACGGCAGAGTGGGGCCCCCGCATTCTCGGCTCGGCATAGGCATTTCCCAACGGCGTATCGGCTAACATTTTTGGATGTTCTTGAGAAGCGCCCAGCCAGCGAACGATGGAGAGTGAGGCGCGAGCGGATGGGAGAGTGGGCGCATGGAGGAAAGAAAGTAAACGGTGAGTGAAGGAGTGGCCAAGCACTGCACCACCCCTCTCTTTCACTCTCTCGCATCGCATACAACGGTTGCTAGGGGTGAGGATAAGCTCGCGCGTTGAAAGTTTTTGCTATGGGAGAAGGAGTGAGAGTGGAGAGATAACACCTGCCGGCGCGCGGACAACGCCGGATTCCTGAAAAAGCCCGAATAAGAAATGCATTCGCATTAAAAAAAGCACCGGGGCTTTACATTTCGCCGCATGGCCCATCTTGCTCCTGTTACTAGCGTCGGGTCAAATGAGATGCAGAATAGTGACGTGAAAATTGATGGTAAAAAATGAAACAAAGCCGACAGAGCATAATAAATGCGTGTACAAGATGCAGTATACTGTTGCTAGTTTAATGTCGTGAGATCTGTCCGGAAACTTTGGAATGGTTTGGAGAGTATATTGAAAGGCGTGGATCACGATAAATGTAGTAAATGTGCGAAAGCAGAAAGGAAATGACTGTGACTAGGAGGAGGTAAGTGTATTTACAGAAAGGCAGAGAGGTCGGCCTGAGCGATGGCTTGCTCTAGCCTGCTACTCTACACTGGGGGAAGGGAAAGGGGAAAAGAAAGATTAATGGATGACGATGGTGAGATAGAGAGGTGAGTATTTAGTGTTCTTTCTAGCTGAGACACATTTCATAGCCGCGCACATAGTCCAGTTGTTTCCAAAAAGGTTATAACTGCTCTTGTGACCACAGTTGCACTGTTGGTGTCTGGCCAAGGGCCCAACATGGTCTCTTCAGTTAATGACCTACTGCGATATAGTTCAGTAGAAGAAATAAGTGATTGTCGTTCAGGTGCGTATGTTGGGCAGACACAAAATATGTGCTCAAGTGTTTCTGGCACATCACAGTGTTCACAATTAGGACCGATGTCACTGCGACCGATGATATGTGCGTAACGTCTGGTGTACGCTACACCAAGACGAATGCGGTGGATCACACTTGTGAGTTGCCGTTTCAATTTAGGGGGCATGCGGAACCTCATTTCCGGGTCCCATTTGTGAAGTCGCTGGTGTCGCCGTTCCGGTTTGGTCCAGTGCAGAAGTGTGTAGCTGCGCATCACGCAAAAAAATAGAAAGCAAGGCTAGAAGTGAAATGGTAAATGTATAGAACCTTATTACAGACAGACAGACAGACAGACAGACAGACAGACAGACAGACAGACAGACAGACAGACAGACAGACAGACAGACAGACAGACAGACAGACAGACAGACAGACAGACAGACAGACAGACAGACAGACAGACAGACAGACAGACAGACAGACAGACAGACAGACAGACAGACAGACAGACAGACAGACAGACAGACAGACAGACAGACAGATAGATAGATAGATAGATAGATAGATAGATAGATAGATAGATAGATAGATAGATAGATAGATAGATAGATAGATAGATAGATAGATAGATAGATAGATAGATAGATAGATAGATAGATAGATAGATAGATAGATAGATAGATAGATAGATAGATAGATAGATCAAATAATAAAGAGCAGTGTGGTGTGTTTCTGGAAACTTGCACAAAAAATGCAGTGACGTAACTTTACAACAATAACTGAAGCCTGAACAATACGCCCCCATTGAGTCAACAAGTTACGAAAAGAAAACAGTTCCAATACAAGATCACAGAGGTAACATCTGACAAAACTGAAAACAGCGGCAGTAAAACGTTGGCTATTAATAAAGAAAATAAAAGAAGTGCACCTACCGAGGCTGGACGCAGAAGGGCGGAAAACTGACGCAGAGTGTAGGAGAGAACGAAGTGGGAAGGGGGTGAGAGTTATCACTATGGTGTTAAAGCTGGGGAAAGGTAAAACACTGAACAGAAAGAGGGATCGGCAAAACGTAAATTCTCTCAGTGATGGACGGCATCGATCCCCTGACCTGGCAGCACCACATGTGAGACGACGTCGTAACAAGCGCCGCCGGTGGTTGAGCAGAATGAAGGGGCTTTAGAAGGAGAGGAAGGTTAAGCTGAATGAAAGCTAATAGCTAAAAGCTCTCACCCAGCGGCAAAAATGTAGAAATGTAACAAGAATGAGTTTCACAGGGGTATAATGGATAATAGTTACCAGTTAGTAACGCTGTATAAATATGGCGAACGCCATCGAGATGATAAAACTATATAAAATGCACAATAAAATTATTATAAAGAGGGAGACACCAATAGTACGGAAGCTAGTATATAAACGCAGCAGTACCTGTTGTGAGCGTGTTGCATGTGATCTACTGTTGGTCTAAATCAATTTAGATAAATATTTAGCCCCTGCTTTACTCAAAGGTAGTTGGTTGGATCCAAGTCGTGGATGCTGCATTTCGGTCGAGACAGATTGCTAGGGGCACCTGGTAGGTTATAGAGCTCGGGAGCTCAAAATTTCCGGAGCACTCCACAACGGTGCGTATCATAATTATAACGCAATTTTGCCACGCAAAACTATAGTTATTACTACTTCATCATCTCCCTTGCCTTCCCATCTTTACCATAGCGGCCTCGTCGTACGCAGCAATATTTTCAAAATGTCTCACAGCGCCGAACAAATAACGAATCAATTTCTAGCTTGAGTAGCACTGCTTTAACAACAATCGAGTTTAGCTTATTTTAAGCATGATTAAACGCAGTCCCGTTAGCTAAAATGTGTATTGTCTCCCGTCTGTTGTTTAATACTCATGCGTTGTTGTTCACATTACTGTCACTTGATGTGAATTTTAAAGGTGTAAGCCAATATTTGGACATTAACGGGGCGTTTTGTCGTTACGGTGTGAGCGCCGTCGCTTTGCATCGTATAACTTATTGGAACTGTAATCAAACCACTTATTATACACCATTATAACGATCATAAAAGAAGGAAGACGCTATCTTACGTACAACCTGGCTTAGGCATATTAACAGCATCACATGTAAAGACAGGTAAGATGTCTTTGTTCTTTCGAACTACGTGAATTGAGCAAGCTCCCACGCGTATGGAATTCATTACTTCATTTCTTACAACCGATATTCGCCAATTTATCGATTGAGCCTGTCATTTATGTTTACACGTTAAGGTAATCACTGCGTATTCCACTTTGTTAATTTTTATGACAATCCGTCGATATATTTGCTACTTTTGTTGTGACCCTTGTAGCGGTGCAAACTGTCAATCTACCAACCAGCAAAATGTGACTACAAGCTGACAAATGCTGCATTTAATGAGCTGAATAGCCTCGTCCACTTTGCATGTTTTCACATCGTTTTCCTAAAGCTGGCTTTGTTTACATGCACTTGTTTTTTACAGACAAAACACGCTCTACAGGAGACTCCTGGCCTTGTTTGTAATTCTTAATTGTTATCTTATTCTATTATTATAAAAGCTGGGGCCTAAGATGCCTCATCACAGAGTGAAATTACCAGCAATCATTAGCGTCCCGTAAAGCTGTTGTGAAGACGAGTAAAACAAAAAATTACAGCATAGCCACGAAGTGAATGATGATGAGGGGGGGCGAAGCTACGTAGGGTTTTTTCGGTAAACCGTTAATCGTCCATCTGTCCGTCCATCTGTGCGTATTTTTGTCTGTCTATCCGCACCTGCTGAGTGAGCTATCGAACTAGGGGGTCACGTGCGAGCTAGGATAGACAGACTCAAGAATTTAGAAGCTTCGCTTCTAAAAAAAAGTCAAGTAATGCCGTCTCCATATGACGTCATCGCGAAGCTACAGACGAAAGCAGTGAGCAGATAGTTTTTCTTCGTACAGTTTGTCGCCATCACATTTATTGCTTCGGCCTTGCAATAATTATTATTATTATTAATATTTTATATTATTATTATTATTATTATTATTTTATATTATTATTATTATTATTATTATTATTATTATTATTATTATTATTATTATTATTATTATTATTATTATTTCATTCACTTAGTGGTTATATTAGTACTCATAGAAACGTCTCACGTTGATAGTTTAGCAGTCAAAAGTTTCAAGAATGAACAAATATATTGTTACGGGGAGAAGGCGTCTGAAAAATGCCTTTACTTTTGGTAAACAGGCAGGCATACAATATGGAGCCCGGTCTGCACGAGCTCGCCCTAAACATCGTCCTCTTTTCTACAATGTTCATTTGTGGCACCCCGTAGCATCACCCCCGGCGGCGAAGGCACCGTCTCGGTGCTTGGTTGGTCTGAGTAATATCGTTTCAGCCGAGTGACGTGAACAACGTCCTCTTTTCTACAATGTTCATTTGTGGTACCCAGTAGTAATATGAATGAATAACATAATCAGTTAATAATTCTGTGGCTTGATAAAAAAGTAATAAAACAAATTAGAAATAAACCCATCCACTCAGTACCCCCCCCCCCTCCAAAAAAACAACAGAAACACTTCGAAGCGGATGAACGTCGTTGACAGCAGCCGATCAACCAACATCGTGCCAATGCCAGGTGCTCTACGGGCAAACAATGCAACACAAAGATAACAAATAGACTCTGCATGATAAACATCCCGGCAAACTTTCGAGGAAAAAGGCCAGAAGAATAACAAGAAAGAACAGTCATTCAGAAAACAGCGTTCTTCCTTCGCATGCTCCTGGGGCCCTGCACTTGAACGGCGCACTCGTTGTCGGGAGAGGCGCACTGTCGTTCAACGCTTCCGAGAAGCTGCTTTGTTTGCCTCGTGTTCTCAATGTTCTGTTTTTGTTCTGAGGCCTCGAGAGCCGAGCGCTCACGTTTCAACGAACGATCGAGAGGTGAGTGAGCGCAAAGTGGCCAGCTTCTCCGAGTTTGTTGGGGCGATCGACTGAGAGAAAAAAAAAACAGCTCCACTACCATGTTTTCAGCTCTTCGTTCCAGGACCAGAGCGACTAACACCGACGTGCTTGTGCTTAAGCGTGTGGCAGCTCCCGTGCGAAGGCGTGAGTTTCCCACCTGTAGCTCTTGCTGAATAGTTCGTAGTGTGACGTCACAGATTGCCACAATTTCTGCTCAACAGGAGACTCGCGGGGTACCTCATGCATTCCGATGAAAGGACTCGAAGTCGGAAGCCATCGTTTTCATCTCAGCGCTAAAAGGCATCTACTAAAAAAGAACGAACGTGACCAGAACAAGAAAGAACGGCCCAAGAAAGGACGAGTGCTCATCCTTTGCTCCTTTTTAGTGTACGTCTTTAAGCGCTGCTTGAAGGGCGGGTGAGCATTAACTGAGCACAGACTTCTATTATGCATTTATCCTCCTCCTCCAAAATCTTTCTGCTTCTAACGTGATATTACACTGACTCTGAGACCTGCCTTTGGTGTGCTCAGATTTGGGCGCACGTTAAAGAACCCCAGGTGGTCGAAATTTCCGGAGCCCTCCACTACGGCGTCTCTCATAATCATATGGTGGTTTTGGGACGTTAAACCCCACAAATCAATCAATCAGACCTGCCTTGCTTTAAACAAGCGATGACGTCATGCGATAATGTTCACAAGTAACGTCATAGTTACGTAATGGCAAAGTTTCAAATATTTGTCGATTTGAGAGGTGGTGGTGACGTCATATGGTAGTCTAAATAATACGATGATTTTTCAATAACTCATGTACGATGATTTTTCAATAACTGATGTTGATATCATTGGCGCCACCAGTGAGTTTTAACATTACGCCAGGTGTATAAAGGTTTCGCCTTGATAAAGCTTACTAAACCAGTAAGTTGCGTGCCTACGTATTGAGAGTAGTGGGTGAGAGCAAAATTTATTTCAAAGAAATGGTTTTATGAAATATATATCATGCATTTATTTTACCCCGAATACGTAAGCGCTGTAAAGCCTAGTTTAGGCTCCTCGTCTTTTTTAAGAACGAGAGAGATTTTTTTACAGATGGTCGTTCTTTAGGTACGCGCCACCAAATAGTTTCGACAGAAAATTAATCCAATGTCCAATATGTTTGGCGGGGTTTATTTGTGCTCGATTAATTTAGCCCTGGCTCTTGTCAAAATTTTTCGACATTTTAATTTTTTTCTGTCTTGAGCTCAGCAAACAGATATAGGTTACTGCCTCTTTAACTAAGCCCCGAAGAAATTCAGACTCGGATCGCATCATACAGCCCACTCGAATCAAAAGCAACCGTTTGAAGGAACAAGTGTGATATTCGAATGGTCAATAATAGGGCTTCAATGGCAGCTAGTTGGTACGTCTTCATATTTTGAGGCACTGCCATGTAAGACAGAGACCGAAAAAAAAAAAGAGGATTAACAACATCCACTAAGGCCCCAGTGTTCCTTGTCATTTTTTTTCGGCCTGTGTCTTTTAGTGCAGCCCAATAGGATATTGAAGGTCGAAGGAAAACGGTGGAACGAACTGCGTTTGTCTGTGGTGGAAGAGCACCACCTCTTCACCAATGACCCCCAGCAAAATAAACAAAATAAGCAACGCATCTAACACTCCATTCATTTTATTTCAGTAGCTCACTTCGAAATTGGTTCTGTGATCACTGGCGTAGCGGGCGGTGCACCGAAAATAAGGCACTATGTATTCAGCCACAGGTATCCTATTTCTCACTCCTCTTTCATACTTTTTTTCTGATTGTTTTGCTCTAAACTGCACTGTTTCTTTCTTCTGTTCTTACTTTTTATTGTTCATTCTATATGGAGTTTGCTCCACGAGAAGATATAGGTGTCTGCCTCCTCAACGAAGTACGTTGGAAAAGCAGACGCAGTTCGCATGAGACTGCCCATCCTGAATCTATAGGCAGCATTTTAAAAGAACAATGGTGAAGCTCGAATGAGAGCAGTGAATCTTAGCACTTTCTTTCACCAGCTGGGTGCGCAGCATCGAATCTCTTAACCTATTCTCGCAATCGTCAATTGGTTGTCATAAAGATTCGATGAGGGAGCGTCAGTTGTCGTCTATTTAGTTTGTCTGGGAAAAAAGAATATCACACCTCACGGGAAAAAAATAAAAAGTGTAAGCACTGCAGCTTTTATAATTGAATACAGTTAATATTGAGAATAATAAGGCAGCGGAGAAAAATGCACACAGCCTGATCGCTAGAGTTAAGCTAAATTTCGCTTCGGAATCATGGCATAGAAACTGATAACGACAAAAAAAAACTGCTTGTAAACGGGTTGTACGATCATTATTGGATGAAAAGTTACAACGGGCCAGGCAACGTGTCACGTATGCCTCCTTGGGAAAAAGCTATTCTTTTTTGTGAGGGTAAATGAGAATACACCGAAGCTTTCGCGCGCATAGATTTATGGGAATTAACGACTTTCGCAATGTTGTCCTGTTATATGTCATACATACGAATCAAAATTCAAATATAGCGAACAACGACCGACGCCAACAGGGACTTATTGTGTTGGCAGAGGCCTCTAAAGCTTCCGACTTAATGAAGGAAAAAACTACCCGCACCGCCTCATAAAAAAACAAAAAACTATCGTCACCTTTAATATCCATTAGCGAATTCACAGCCGCTTCGTAGAAATAAGGTTCTACACAAAGCCAAAGGTTATTTCTCTCACCTTCCTTCAGGCAAGAACAAACGAGAACAATCTATCAGCACCACGTAAGCCACGCTAATGCAACGCCCTTTAGATTGAGCTATTCTTAATGTACTAATTTAATGAAGTCACTGATTAGGCAAAAGCTAGAACAAAAAGAGACGAAGCGGCGAAGTAATAAGCACTCAAAAGGCCACCTCAGTTATATCAAACTGCACTCAGATACTCGACTTTTTAGGGAGAAAAAAATTTCAGGGGTGACACGCAAGGATAAGTACGTTAGAATTGAAAGCCTGTTAAAAACCTTACATCAAAAAAAAATCTTTGCTTTTCTCTGCAGAACCTAGAGAATCGTAGTATCCGTGACGATATAAAACACATTCTCTCCATAGCTACCCTGGTTCAAACGAACAGAACTTGAAAAACAATGATGTTGTAACAAATAGTCAAGTTGGGCTAGTTGGTGGATGTTTATTTTCTGAAGAAAAAAACAATATCACAGAATAGAAAGGAATACTATAGAGAAAGAAGCAGTGCTCATTTTCTGTTCTGTATTTGGTTTCTTTGTGTGCTGGTTTTAAAAAAACGACATGAAAATGATGTGATGAGAACGCATTAATACGCTGCCTTGCCTCGAATTTTCGTGAAGCTCTATAGATTCTACAGAAAGGACACGGTGTGGGGTACGTATCCAATTTGCTGCGGAGGACCACAGTGAGAGCTAAGTAAGGGTAGAGTAGGAGGGCGGTGACGAGTAGAGGGGTGCATGCTTCAATAGAATAAACTCTTCTGAGCGATCTCGGTACCGGTTGAATAAATCCGCTGACGCGGTAAGATATAGCCAGGAAAACAATCTCACATCTACCGAGCCACACGGCTCTTCATTTTCTTTGATTCTGTAGTCCTGATTAGTTATCGGGTATCCTGCACGTGAAACGTCGAAATGGCAGAAGTCACGATTTACCGGTTCAGCCAAACGCGAAAGTTACGTCCTCAAGGCAAAATTATATTTCTCTACCATGTGGAACACGAGACTTGGGAAGGTGCCAGAATATCTCACAATGTAAGAAGCATAGAAGAGCGCTAGGACCCTTACTCCTAGGTTGTATTCTAATTAAAAAGATAGTGATGCAGTCATGTACTTGGGAATATTTTCAGAGTTTTCTTTATGTGTTACACTACATTTATTTTCATCCCTCTTTTGTTCTCAAAAATATCTGCATCATGAAATATCAAGCCAATGGTATGAAGGAAAAACACGAAAAAGAAAAGGAAAACAGCACTTTTGAGGAAATCGGACCCTGCTCGGCTTTCTACGAATTTGATGTATTTGACCTTTTCCTGGTGCACTTCCGATTAATAAAGATAATACGCTCTTTCAGGATCGTTATGTGTTACATTTTGGCCGTCGAGGTGGTGGTTCTCTTTCAGAAGCTATTTCTTCACCGCTATTTCTATAGGCTCCGTCAGAAGTGCTTCAATTACGTCGAAACTTTATGGTTGAGCATAATTATGTTGAATGCCTCGTATCATCCACGAAGAAAGGGGTTAGCTCCTGGTGACTAGAACAGCCAATGGTCGCTTGTACTTGCCTTATTATGCGGCAACCGTGCCTGTTCTTTATTATGCATGTTTACCCTTTTGTTGGCTTGTTTTTTTTTACTATTTTATAACCCATTACAACACGCTATCGCTCTTTAACAGTTTTTAATGACTAACGATGAGTGCCTTTCGACGTAGGAGCATCGCAGTTGCTGCTATAGAAGCCATCAATTTAGCGATGGACCGGTAAATAACGCAAAGTGTTCAACCACGAATACATGTGGCATCGTCCCTTATGTAGTTCAATGGCTAAGACGAGTCGGTGGCCAAAGCCTTGGTTCACGTAGCCCTAAAGCTTGACGCATGGCAGGACAAAAGACGAAGGCGGGTACTACGCATCGTTCCATCTTTTGCCTTGCATCGAAACTTTGGTCTACCTGAACAGGTATGCATCAGTGACAAGCCCAACTTCGCACGTGAAAACCACCATCACTTTTTCATCTCAGCCAGTTGTTCTGGCCCTGTCCGTCGTGCTGAAGTGGAAGTGGCTTGGCTTCTGACCTGGAGGTCGCGGGTTCGATGTCTGCCATTGAAGTCTCATTTCGAAGAGGGTGAAACGACACAGATTTGTGGGCTGTGCGATGTCAGTGCACCTTAAGAAACAAGAGGTGGTTAAAATTTCTGAAGGGCTGCACTCCGGGGTTTCTCCTAATTATATTGTTTTTCTGGGACGCGAAACCCCAAATAGTATTACTGTTATTGCTCTGCCGCCCCCCCCCCCCGGCCGACCCTCCCTGAAATCATTCTGCAGTTAATCTGGTTTTGTTCGGCACCCGGAATGTGTAGTATTGCATGCTTTCTGAGCCTCCTGAATCAGCCCGCTTTTTACGAAGCAATGATTTCATGCAGTCACACCATCATGTGAGTTGACGCGATGTGTTGTCATAGCGATGTCATGTCGACTTCACCAAAACGGCACAAATTTAGTCTACCTGTGACGTCATGGTGACGCTGTAGCGCCACGCCAGTCTTGGCTAGCTGATCGCGCAAAGGGAAAAGAGCCGTGCGGCTTCGCATCCGCAACCCACGAGGCGCTTGGAGCTTGGGCCTACGCCACGCCCAACGCTCGTCTTCGGCTCTTGACCTCCATCTTCGGCCGTCCACCTTCGTCCCGTAATGAACGAGCGGTGACGGTCCGTCTATGACGGAGGCTGACGAGTCGCAACAACGTCACATTGCCATGATTTTAACCCTAATGTGTTTTATATGCCGGAGTATACCAAGACAAAACCGACGTATTTCTGAGACAGATATAACGTTGTAAAATGCACACTAACAGATGATAAGAAAGACTATGGAGAAATATTCCGCAACGGTGAATAAAATGAACCACCTATAGATACGCACCGACGAACGCCCGGTGCCACCAATTAGGCGTCCGACGTTTTGTTTTTTCTCTATTGCCTTACATACAAAAATTTTGTGGAGCCTCGCCCACCTGACTCCACAAACACACCTTATATATCTCACGCATTCTTTCTTGTGCAGGGTTCTCTGTTGGCGGGGTGGAGTGGTGTCGCCATCTGTGAGCGGTGAGGTTAAGTATTGCGTCATAATATTGTTACGTGGAAAATAACAGTTGTCAGTCCGCAGCCACAACGCAGATCACCGACAACGTCCACTTCTTCACTATCAGTCTGACGAACCTTTTTTGGGTATGCCCCACTATGCCCTCTTTCAGTCAGACGAAATCACGTAACAATATTAACGAGCGCCGGTGAGGAGTGATTCGGCGGCCATGCAGTTAAATCATCTTGATGTGAGTGGTAGACGCTGGCCACGCAAGCATTCAGGGGTCGCCCTGAACGTGGTTACTTTCTTTACCTTTCACCTCGTGTTACCGAGTTGTCGGAGTGGTGCAGCTTTCACATGCACCATCGGTGCTTCTCCCCTGCCTACTATTTCGAGTACAATAGCACTGGCTAATAAAACTGCTACAATAAGCGCCTGAAGAAAGGCATGCGATGTTGACCAGCGAATGTCGTGCTTTGGGGAAGCTATACAGAGGCCAACGTGAGGCGGGACACCTTCGCGCATTACAGACTGAAGATGGAGATGTGCCACAAGGCGTCAACGATTGCGCATCAACTTCAAACGGTACTATTGCCTCCAAACAGCAATGGGCATTGTAGAGCTCTAATTTACCAACAACCAATTACTTCTGTGAAGGCACGTTTCACTTTCGCGTTATACCAATTCTTATAACGCAAGCATCTAAGTAGTATTGAAATCTGGGCAAGTTGTTAACAATTCATTGTTCGAAGTAAACAGTGGGAAAAAAACGACAAAGAAATAGAAAAAGACAGTGCTTGTCTTGTGTCTCCCTATTTCTCTGTCCTCGTTTTTCGTGCTGATACCTCGGGCAAACATGTAGTTTTGTTTTTCATCACTCGTATTTGCTTTGACTGTACCTTTCTTGCTCTTGACAAGGTCTAAATGCTTTCGCCTAAAAAAGAGAAACAGAGCATACAACTTCTATCTACTAAGGAGTTGCTCGATGTTTAATCTATTCTACAAAGACGATGTAGACCTATCATCGTAGTGAAGAAGACGTGTTAAAGCAGGAACGTGCTTCCATTAAGGCACGCATCAGCTAGCATGTTCAGTTGTTGCAGCACCAACTAGCGTGTCGTTTATTACTGCCGCCTGTCGCAGCAATATATTACACTGGGAAGCACGCAATTTGAACGGCTTGAATGGAACGCAGTCCCGGCTCTCATCCCAAGCGTTTTTACGACGCGCACTTAAGGTGGCTACAAAACTTCTTACAGCTGCCACCACTTTGCCACGCCAGGGCCGCGCCTCAGCTCAGCGCTGGATTGAGCCGTACCCTTACAGCCACGCCCAGCTATATACTTCTAACAGCTTCCCGTCGACGAATACGTGCACTACGTGCATTGTAAACACAAACGAGCGAAACAATGCACGCGATTCACAGGACGCGCAGCCAACAGTTTTACGACAGCAAAATAGCGCTTTTGCAAGACATGACGTAAACCCCTTCACAATGCACGCTCTTTAAAAGAACGACGCTGGAAACATTGCGGTCCGTTCATACTCGCTTCACGCCGTTTCGATAAGCGGAAATTTTTGTTTTTGCAACACAGTTTCAAACGCGCTTTCTTGATGCAGCCACACCAGACCAGCGAATACAACATCAACGTGGATGTTCTTTTCATCTCCCTTCTGAAACGAAAAGAAGGCAGAGTGTGTCTGCACTCGTGGCTTATGCGGTGAATGTATTTTTTCTGCCTGTTTTCGTGGATTACCTGAAGCTTGACGCTCCTGTACTCGGGCGCCTGGCGACTGCAAAACTGAGTTCATACGCTTTCGATTCTCCGCATGCCAAGCGAGTACGGTTGAAGACATTGAAACGAGGTTAGCCAAGAGCAGTCGCACCGGGTACATAATGTAGTGCTCTTATTCATACACTGCCACTAAATTAATTGGAAGGTTCAAGGCACTGTATGTGTAGTGTTGTGGAGGTATGAGACAATTTAATTGATTGATTTGTGGGGTTTAACGTCCCAAAACCACCATTTGATTATGAGAGACGCCGTAGTGGAGGGCTCCGGAAATTTTGACCACCTGGGGTTCTTTAACGCGCACCCAAATCTGAGCACACGGGCCTACAACATTTCCGCCTCCATCGGAAATGCAGCCGCCGCAGCCGGGATTTGAACCTGCGACCTGTGGGTCAGCAGCCGAGTACCTTAGCCACTAGATCACCACGGCGGGGTGGTAAGCGACAATTTAACCAGTAGCCATTTGTATACATGGCGATCACTTGTAAACCTGTTGCTCATATGTGGTCCTTTCGTTATTGCTTTTTCCCCCACTAGAAATTGTGAGGCACCATTCGTGGTGGCACTGGTATTTAACACACTGTATGTGTGCATCTCGTTGTGTGTTATCTATTCCATCCGAAGGCAGCATATTCTGGGCCCACAACGAGCACCACATCTGGCCTACACGCCATGAAAGCGCCGCTGACAATTTCGTGGTTGAACAGCTTTAACAAAACTAAGTGTGTGTGTGTGCGTGTGTGTGTGTGTGCGTGTGTGTGTGTGTGTGTGTGTGTGCGTGTGTGTGTCGAACAATAAGTGGCGCATTTTGAAGCTTCCGACAATTACATGACGCTACTTCCTATTGGCTTCATTGCAACATGTCACTTTTGCTTTCTTTCGGATGCCGTAGCATTCAAGGCGGCCTAGACGATGGATCCAAGAGATTTCCATTGACATAAAAGTATGTTCTGTCCAAAATTTGTGCGTGATGCAGGACGGCATGTTGTGTGACTAGCTAACATGAATTGTGTCATCTATGAGCAGATTCGGACGACTTCCGGCAGTGCTTTTTCTGCTCCATGTGGAGCAAGTCTGTTCTATTGGCAGATTGAGAGTGCTCCCCGTATGTTCCATTGGGAGATCTAGAGCAGCTCCGTCGCGAGATCCGCTCCACGGAGCAACTTTTTCTGCACCGTGAAAAGCGCTGGATTCGACCACAAGTCCCAAGGAACCCGTTTACTGGAACGGTGCCAACTGTAGGTGCGCAAAGAAACGCCAGTCGCGTCGAACCATACAGCTATAGTGCATAGGCACTATAATACAGCGGCCACGTTTTGCTAGCGTACCGGTGCTGTGCCCAGCGTGCCCCACTCATTCAAGAAGGGAGACGCGCGTATCGCGTTCCATTCTGACCCTGACAGTTACTACAGCGGGAGTGGGTGCCCTACATCAGGGTGGAGTGATCCAGCGGGGAGAACATCGGCCACTTCGAATCTTGTGTTTAGAGAAAGTGTAACGATTTACAGTACTACTAGTTGAGCGCAGAAAGCCGCCCCAATCAGGTAGGAATAGTCAAATGAAGCGCTATACTCGGTCAGCACAAATCGCCGTCTAGCCGAAATTGACGGTCATTTAAGTTAACCACTATGCAGGAATAGTCTTAAAAAGCGGGTAATATATACCTATCCTTGAAGTCAGTGCTGTCCTCAAACGTGTGATTTCTGATACCGACTACGCACATAGTCCAGCACATGGTTTTTGGTCAACCACCACGACATATTTCCATGAAGTACTCACAGCAAGTGCACAACTTATTTGCTGATATCATTATGTTGTATAATTTACATCTTGTCATTGGAGTTTCTAATACTGCTAAGAAATCCAGAAATGAGAAGCTGTGGATGTCATTGTACTCTGAGCACCGTGCGGATACAGTTTATGACTACCATGCATGAAGGGCCTTTGAAAGCTGGATATATCTTAATTGTTTAGAAAAAAAATGTTTACCGAATTATAAAACTTGGTACTCTACTATGGGAGGACATAAATTCGTCCTCGGTGAAGCTGGCACCGAAACCCGACGTGTAAGGCTCACAACGCAGATGTTCTGGAAAATATGTAGAGTAGGCGCCGTCCAAACTGAGATCAATGAATGTACAATGTCATCTGGCTCCTGCGAGAAAAAAAGGACTTCTTCGCGGCCTTTCCCCGAGAGTAACCAGTAGTCCCTTGATGCATGGTGGTCATTTCTTGTGACCACCTCATATTTTTTGAACTGAAAGTGCCTTTTTTTTCTTGAGAAACAATAATGTTTTTTTTTTTTCAAATAGAAATCGCCATTTTTTTTCAATAAAACTGTTTCATACAGAAAATGAAGTTTTTTTTGCGTGAAAGAGTTAATTAAAGACCACATTGTGTTTAGGCAGTCGTATTTTCGATGGATATGCAAATGCTCGGGACCCGTGAGATTGAAGTGCGCCATTTCCAGATTATCAAAATTTCCGGAACCTTCAACTACGGTGTATTTCATACTCATATCATGGTTGTGGCACGAAAAACCCCGGGATGTTATGTACTAAAGCCAACTTCGGGCAGGCAATAAAGACAAAATCTTACTTTTCTCTCATAAATGCAGCGGTATTTCGCACCACTTTCGGATAAGTATGCGAAATCAAAGCATTGATTTGTGGTTCATTTACACAGAACCTAACATTTACAATGTCCAGCCTCTGTTGTGCTGCGCGTAACTACCGAAACTCAGCGTAAGGAGTGGGCTTTTCTTTTCACATGCAAGAAGGCCTAAATTATCTTCTGCGCAGTGTCAGGAAAGTTCAAAATGAGTGCTGGGCATGCATAGGTTTCCTAGCGAATCTCTTCCCTCGATCACACACTCAGGGCTGAAAGGTATGCGTGTGATTGTATTATTCAACAGCTTACGAAAACGGCAGACCTAAACTTTGCATCCTGTTTGAGACCGCATGTGGTGGACGGAACAACCGACGATTTTTCTTTCTTTCTAAATTTCGTTTTTTTTTCGGTGTTCAGATCAAACCATTTGCAAGTTAGGTAGTTCCGCCTGCAATATCACTGTTTATTCTTTAGGGACAATCGAAAAATGAGCCAGAACAACATAAGCGAGAAAAAGAAAGAAACAAAATAAATATAGAAACTAGACTGCTGAATCAATCATATCCAGCGGTTTTACGTGTGAGAACCACATCATTGCTGGGTGAATGGTGAGTGGGTACAAAATAATTTTGATCCCTCCGGGCCACCCAACATACACCTAAACCTATTTTTGTTCCCTTTGGCATATCCGTGCCAAAGCGAACAAACGAGAGAGTGAAGCAGAAATCTTGTTGTTGGTCTTGTTCTTGTTCACCTATTATCCATGGCACACACCCAACGTGGGGAGTTCGCCAAGAATTGAGTTATTTATTAAACTGCCTGAAGTATTAGAATAATGGAGGTTGCACGCAAAGAGGTTTTTAAAAAATTGCTGGAGTGGAAGCTCCCGCAATGCTTTGCCAGCAGTAGTGAAGCCAGCTTTTGCACTCCTAAGATCTCAGAAACATGCTATTTTCTGGTAACGCCCACGTAGGGATCAAGTGGCTTTGATTTGTTAGTCTAAAGGCTACGTTAATTATAAATTAAAATATTGTTGTTTTCGAAGAAGTAATCCACAGAGACTAGTATCGGTCACTCAGTATCGACTAAAATATGCCTTGAATTTGAAGCTTACTAAAGAAAACTAGTAACACAGTGAAGCACTTTGCGCAGTCTCGGACCCACAAAGGTTGCCACGTTAAACTTGTTGGGGGTGCGAGGAACACGCTCCTTCTCAATCACCGAACGCCGATAGCTCATCATGCCCCTAGTAAGATGGCTGCAACAGCCAGCATCTCACGGTTAGCACGCCTTCACTCGTGGGCGAGAATTTTTACTCCAGCAAATAAAGCAATACTCTTTTTACTATGTTCAAAAGAAGGAAAGAAGGAAGGAAGTGCCTGGAAACTGTAGCACACACCTACGCTGGGAGATTGGCCAAAAACCGGCTGTTCAAAGGAACCGATACGTGCCTTCTTCGTCGTCTTCTTCGTATTCTGCATTGACGGTGCTTATTGTTCAAGCTTCTCATTCCAGCCCTTTTCGTAATAGCATAGGGCTCCCGCTTAATGAACTCCGCGTAATATTCTGGGTGTTGAAGAGACAGAAAACCGTGAAGACCACTATTTCGCAATGTTTACATTGCAGAAGACGACAGTTGACAGCAGGTTCTGCCCCGGTAGCACTATTACCACCAAGGCGACTAATTGAGACACAAGCATTTTCAATTGTTGGTGTAGACTACTGAGCTCAACTGTACGTTCGCACAGCGGGCAACTCAAAGAAGTCATACGTACTGATATTTTCGTGCGCCGTGACACAAGCTTTCCATTTTTCGCTTATATCCGATATGACAACGGAGACTACAATTCTCGCTTTTCCGTGGTTTGTTGCACGACGAGGTGTTTCAGCGGTGGTGTACTCGGACAACTTCCACACGTTTCGGTTTTGAGCACGGAGCTTCGAGGTGGTCGCCCCTGCTTTACAAGAGTACGCTACGACCACGTGCTTACAGTGGAAATTTATAGCGGAATGAGCTCCTTGGCGGTGCGGATGGTGGGAGCGCTTCAATCGAACCACTCAAGACGCTTTGAAGCGGACCTTGGGGCGTAGCAGCTTGGAATCAAAGGGATACCACCTTACGACGCGAAGTGGATGCCGTTATTGACAGCTTACCCCTGACGTATACCTGGAGGATGACCCGAACCAATTGCAGCCTTTAACTCCGGTGCACTTTCTGCTTGGAAAACGAGCCATCGCCATGCTGGAGCCGCGGCTTACTGCAGAGACCTACCTACAACGACGTGCTCAGTACAGGAAGCGGATCATCATGGAGCTTTGGCGGCGATGGAACGGTGCACACTCATTACAACTCGGGTAAGTGCACTACCGCCCGGACCGAGCTTCGTCACCTATTCACGTAGGCAACGTTGGGATCGCACATGAAGACGACACTTTGCCAACGCTCTGAAAACTCGGGCGAGTGTCGTCGCTGCATCCAGGACGTGACGGCGTAGCCAGAGCCTGCTCCGTGCGTTTGTCGGCTGGCCACGTGGTCAACCGCCCGATACAGAAACTGTATCTGTTAGAAGCAGCGAAATGACTTTCTTCTAACTTTCGTTTCCTCCCCCTCACAAGATGTTGAAAATAATGAAATGGGTGATGGCCTTGGGCGAGGCGAGAGACGTAGAGAAAGAGAAGAAGGAAGTGGGAACTGCGGGAGTAAACGCAGTTTTTACTTCTCTGATCTTACCCTGATCGAGTAAGTCTCGTGTTCCTCCCCTCCAACCACGGGTCCTCGTTCTTGACATTCTGCTTCGCCCTCAAAACACACGCTCCGACTTGTCCAACGTCATATCCAACGACCCACATGGACAAGATATTAAGTACGCAGAGAAAGTGAGAACATAAAGAGATAGAAAGAAGAAGAGAAAGTAACAAGACAAAGTGGGCAAAAGGAACTGAAAGATTCCGAACAAACATGAGTTAGAAAAAAAAGTACAGAAAGCGTAACCATCTATGAAATAGTATAATATAGTATTCTATAGCATATGATAGCATATATAGTATAGTATGTACAGCAAAATAAAGGAACGAGAAGAGAGCGTGAGGAGAAAGGCAACGCCAGCAGCACCTGCGCTTCCTCAGTCTTCGCGCCAGTTTTGCATATCTATTTCATTACTTTTCCTTCAGCGTCCGTTAAAAAGTGGAGTACCCGGGCCTAATCTGAGGTGGCAAAAAAGGTAAGCGCACCACTTTTCTCGTATGTAAAGCGGCGCCACCTCGCGGCTAGAAGTTCCGGGAACAGAAGCGAGCGCGAGGTACGTCCGCTTATACGAAGCCCGCTCTTGGAGAATCAGCGCTGACCGTCGATGTCGTCCCAATCTATTCGCTCAACACGTTTGGCCACGCGCTATTTACATAAATGAGCAGCAGGACTAGCATGTGGAACGAGGGTCGCCCGCAATACACTGCAGGTGGTAAGAGGGACGATGCTTCAAGCCATGGCACCACTCGGTCGATTTTTCTTTCTCGTCTACCTATTATCTCCACTGGGGAGGTCGAGCCCTCATTGTATTAGTACGGGGCAGCGAGGCCCGCAGTGAGCAGATGGGCCTTAGAGGCTTTTTACGGGATGCCAGTAGTCACTCATGGGCGTTCTTGTAGACGTCGTCATCACAATCCTCACCCTCGTCTTCTTCGTTGTATTTCACCGGTGCGTATGGCAGGATAGCAAAGGCTCATAAGAGCAATAATTCTAGTTAAACGTAGTCATCATTATTATCGTTATCATCGTCTTCGATATTCTAGTCTTGCGTCAAGTGCCTTTATATGATACTGGATATTTAGTTCTTACTCTTTCAAATCTTATAGACTACCCTATATTCCTAGTTCTAATATGCAGTTCTTCGGTTTCGCTGATTTATGTTCCCACACGGTAACGTTTATGCACTTACACAGTTTTTGCAGACAACATCGTTGTGGTCTGTGTTGAAGCAATGGGTATGCGTGCAAAACGTCAGCAGATTATCTGCAGGGGCAAGTCATCTATCGATTGTGCGAATATTGAACGAAATATATTGAAATGCATTTAAAAAAGAACACGAAAAACGCCCTATTAACAGCGCAAACACAACGAAGGAGCACTAGCGTCACGCGCACTCGTCCTTAATGACTTCCATCATGCACGCGTAGCGTTGCTCTCTTCTTAAGATGAAGCCTGATAAACTTTCCATGTTGTCTCTTTTATCTAAAAGAGTTATTGGTGTCACCCATTGGCAGATTCGGAGCACTTCCGGTAATACTTTCTTCTGCTCCATGCGGAGCAAGTCTATTTCATTGGCGGTTTGACAGTGCTTCGTGTATGCTCCATTGGCAGATCTGGAGCAGCTGCGTCGCGAGATCCACTCCACAGAGCATGGATGGATGGTAAAACTTTATTTCATCAGAAAGCAACTGAGGATGATTCAGTGCTAGATGGCCATCAACCCAAGGTTGGCGGCGATCTGTGTGGCCCACTCCACGACCCTTAACTGGACGACTGGGTCTGAGCTGGTCAACACGGCCTCCCAGTGCTCAAGAGAGGAATCACGCATAATATCCACAGGCGGCGGCACTATGCAACATTACCAAAGTATGTGACCACAGAGCAACTTCCACTCCGCGAAAATCAGCAGATTCGAGCGGGAGTAGCAAGCGCCCCGCGACTTGAAGCGGTGCCAACCTTGGGCGCGCCAACGGACGCCGGTCGCGTCAGTTGCGCCTCGCGTCGCAGCCAAGGTCGCAGCTCACGTTTTGCTAGCGTAGCGTCGCTGTGCCCAGCGTACCCACTCAAGCAAGAACAGAGACACATGCATCGCGTTCCATTATAACCCTGCCGTTCGCTCCAGAGGGGGCGCGAGTGTTCCTTTGGTAGATTCTCGTGTGTTGCCCGCCAGAGTGGAGTGCTCCCTCCGTCGCAGAGTTCGTGGGTCACTCTGAATCCGCCAATGAATGACACCGTTATGGAAAAGCATGAAATGCAAAAGCAACAAATTAGAATGTCACACGTAGAACGTAAAGCGCACCGTGCAAGCGCGATGGACGCTTGAAAATAACGCACACTTGACAAGCGTGAACTAACTATGGTCGCTGATCGAGACTTTCAACGCGCTGCTTAGGCACAAGGAAGCATGCTCGAAAAGAACTCACAGGTAACAAAAGGACGAGCGCGAACAAACAACTGCCAAGACTCAAGGCTCGTACGTAATGTTTCAGATGTGAAGCAGCTATATGACAGTTATATTCGGTGTGCGTAACCACCCTTATGGCGCACGCGCAACAGCTGGTCTATGCGCGGACAGAACGAGCTCACGCGCTAGCCCGTTCCGGTCCGGCCTGTGTAAGGGGCTGGGTAAAACACTGTGGCCTCTCCCCCTTACACTCAGCAATCACGTGATGTCATCGGAGAGCGAGATTCTGCAGACACGCGATGAACCCACGCTCTCCCACGTGGCGTGAAGACGAACGCACGTGGCGTATACTCCAACAAGAGTTCGGGGTGAATAACAGCAACAGAAACTACAGCGATTTCATCGTGTGCTCCACTTGCAAGGACTCGTTAACATCGGGCAAGGTGCCCGTGATCAAAGGAACTTTAGGTCGACCCATGAGCTGCTTCGCATGCTACTCATGGTTCACTTGAGAGAGAGATGTTTTGTTTTGTTTTCATGAAAAGCCTGGTGCGAGGAGAGACCCCTTCGCGTACGTCTCCAGCCACGCGGTGGCGTTCAATGCTTTGTTTACCTAGAGTTTTTGTGCCTGCTACCGCAGCAGGCATATGCTATCGGCCGTACATATACAGTAATTCTATGTTGACCCTGCGTCGCTCATCTCGAGTGGGTTGAGAAAAGGGCCACCTTTCAGAGCGCGTCCCAAGAGCAGTTTTCGAAGTGAAGCAAAATGTGGAAGCGTTTCTTTAAAGCACCCTTTTTGAGGTAATCTCGAAGGTTAATACCACACATGATTAAGCACGTCCGAGATCTGCTACCAGCAGCGGCAAATGGCGTATAAGAATAGCTCGCCGTTAGAATTACAAAGGACATATGGCGCGTGGCCTGGTTGTTTAAAGCTGTACGCTGTGGAGCAAAAGGTTACAGGTTCAAATTCCGGTTGCATGCTTCTCATTTTTAATTTTAGGGGCGAAGCTCCTTATGGCGTGGCTTGTGCGTCTCTCGTAGTACGTAACCACCAGTGGCACATACCCGAAATAGCGGTCCTCACGATTTTGACCTCCAAGGTGGTTCCAGTGAGAGATTTCTTCTGTGCGTTGTTGAACAATAAAAGATAGTGCTCAATGCACATATTAATGGCTGCTAAGGGGGAATGAGAGACAGGAGCATTCGGCCTTTAGGTAACGCGCACGCTGCGATCCCCATTAGCAGCTATTGGCATGTACATTGAGCACTATCTGACAAGAAAGGGTTGCTACGTTATACTCGCTGGGCGTAACCTCCTTGGTTTTAGAAAGGTTTAGCGAGCATTGGGCCGCAGTGCCATGAATACAGTGAACTAGTATATACCATGAACTCGAGGTGGTTAAAGGTGGTAAGTGAACCCGAAGCGCAAGCCGTAAGAAAGTGTGCGTATGCCACCTCCCGTTTAGTCCTTGAAATGTCCGCTGGATGGCGGTGCTTCTATATGGAGAATATATGATGAAAAGATGCGAGATGGAGGTACTTGGAGTGCTGGATAGATGGACGAACGGACACACAGACAGATGCATGGATGGACGCATGAATGGACGCAGGCGCAGATGCATGGACGAACGCAGAGACGGACGCACGAACAGACGCACGCACGGACGGGTGGATAGACGCATGGACGGTTACACACACGTACGCAGGAACGAACGGAAGCAAGAACGAATGGACGGACGAATGCTTCGCCCCACTCCCCATCATTCACTCCGTGGATATGCTGCCATTTTTTTATTTGTGACTTTTGTTTATATATACATACATATTCATATCTGAGGCGTGGCTGCAACGGCGATGACAAAAAGCCCCCGAGAGTGTTCCTTAATGTTTTTACCTTCATGATACCATGCAAAGACGATAGCACAGAAGATGCGGTAGAGTAAGCCGGCTTTCCTACTTTGCCCTAGGAACCAGGGGTGCTTGTATTGAAGTTGAGTGATTGATTGTATTGTATACAATCGATCGGATAGCTTATATTTCATAGTTTTTTAGCTGTCCCGCAGCACATCAGACGCTGCAAGGATTCAAATCAACGACGTGCATATCGTACCAGTACCGATCCTTCTGGTACCACCTGCCCGTACGGAACCTTTTACCCCGGCTTGTCTGCAGCTATATGTGCATTTAATCACTCACTCTCTAGATTTCGTGCCGACCGGTTGTGCCCCCCCCCCCCCCCCCGATTTCCAACGACAGCGGAGCTCTGGCCGACTGGGCTCCCCCTACGACATCTCCTGACGCCGACAAGAGCTCTCACCGAGTGGTGCCCTGTCCTCGGACTCTTGCGACCGTGTCCCTCTTTCCTATCTCCTATTTACTTCCATCGTTTTCTGTCGTTCGCTGTCCCTGTGGTTCGCTCTCTCCTTCCTCTCCCTTTCTATTTACCTTTTAATCATATCCTTTAATCCCTCCTTACCCTTATCCCTCGTGGCTACTGTTGAGGTGTCGCATTCTGATGCAGAGAGTTACGGGGCTCACTCTTCTCTTCTGTTTTCTATGAGAATCACATAAGAGGCATTTAACATACACTCTTTATAATCTCATCGCCACGAAACATGCTCACATTAAGTGGTACACGCTGGCGCAACATTCGGAATGCACCGTCAGCATCGTCAGGAAGGCGCTGTAGGTCGCTGACGCTACCACTTCAATCGAAGCAGAAAGCAGCGCAAGTTTCAGCGTAAAGCCATTCCTCAAAAAAAAGCGGGCGACGTCGATGCTGTAACAAGGCTTCAAAATTGCCTGTCAATTTCGGGGTTGCGAGCCCACGCTTGAAGTGAGATCAATTTTCCGAGCCACCGAGCAACACTGCGGCTATGAAAAAGCCATGCTGGCTCTCCCATGCACCTTTTATTCACTCGGTCCGAACGAAAAGCTTGGCGCAGTGAAATACACATACAAAATGTTCGTTTGGAAGTTAACCTTCTAAAAAAAAAAGTTCGAAAATAGAAGGTGGTGCACAACATCCGCTTGCCAAGAAAAATACCCTTCGATCAGCACAGACACTTGCTTTTGCACACACTCTCTCTATCTCTCTTTCACTCTCTCTCTTTCTCTCTCTTTCTCACGTACACATCGCTGCTGTCTCCTGGACGCACTGGTTGTGCCGCAAAGTTGGCTAGACCCCGTGGTCTAGCCAACTTTTTTACTTTCCTCGCCGCGTGGGGCGCCATTGGCGGTTTTTTTTTTAACGTTTTATGAGCAGGTGTCGCTCTTTTGACTATGGAGAGACTGAAAACAGCCCGACTTGCTACTTTGGCAGGCTGCTGAACTACTTGAACGTCACCCGAGTGACACTGACAACAAAAAATAGATGGAAAAAGAAAGACAGTAAAGTCAAGTACGCCATCGGTCGTTTACCACGCATACTATAAAAAGGCTGATAACACCAGCAATAAGAGAAAGATGAAAAAAGTGATCTAAGTGAGGTTTACTAAGGCAACGCTCGTTGACAGCGCTTGCTTGTCGTAGGGCAATGCAGATCTGAAACAGTGGGAGACATTCAATCCTAATTTTAAAAAACAGGTCATACCTTTACAAAAAGATGGAATGCTGTCGGTCAAAACTTCGCTTCCTTGTGGTATCAGGGAGAATAGATTTAACTTTGTCTCGCATATGTAACAGTTTGTTTATTTGGTGCTATTTTTATTTATTTGGCATCATTTTTAATGTGTTCCTCTCGAATTATTCCGTCATATTCCGGTATGATATTTACCTCATGTAATTGTTTACTTTCCATTGTTATTAACGATTTCTAAACTAACAGCCATTGCCATTTTTCTACCTATCATCACGGGATATTCTAATAGAAGGCTTCCTTACAATTATGTGCAAAAGGACGTCCTTATATGTATGTACCCCCATAAGAATGCTTTATTTTGAATTGCGATTTGATTGATTTATTGATAATAAATATTTGTATTGTGATTAGTCAAGCACCTAATCTAATTTTACAGCACTTTTTGTTCGATGGCTAACTGAAACTAATCAACAATAAATAATTATCACTTTTTGATATCATAATTTCATGCCTTCGCTGCTCTAAGGTTGCCTTTTTGATCAGCTGGCGTAGCCTTTATAGTTGTGACTTGGCAACAATATTGTATATATATATTTTTTTACATTCGGTGGTTTTTGTTAAACAATAATGTCGCATTGCTGTCTTCAAGAAAGTTTGTGAACTTCAAACTAATGTTTGTTTATTTTTATTCGAACAAGGAAGACCTTGTTGTTGGGCGATTTGGTGTACACGTGAGTTGATTTTCAGTCGCGAAGAAACACAATCACAAGAAAAAACACGGCACAGACTGCCACTAACAACCGAGTTAATGGCACTCTGTACAATTGCTTCTCTTGTGATTGCGTTTTTTGTGCCTTAAAGTAATTATGATCAAACAAGAACATTGCTGAGATTGCAAAGGGTGAAGAAAATGTTCAACTTGCTGCTCGCTGATGCGTTCTTTGCGTAAATTATATCATTTCATCTCCCCCAGTATTGACCTCATTCATTGTGAACACCTCCTTCAGGAAATGGAAACTTATTGCCCAGAAATGAAGCATGACTAGCATAAAATCATTCGTTCTACATTTATCGTGCCTAAATACTCGTAGAGAAAATTGAAGAGTTGGTCACGACTTTTTTTTTAAACGCAGGTTGTGTAACGTTCGAAGGCTAATTTAACATGTTCACTTGCACATTTAGTTAAGTTGGACGTTGAGCAGGCTTTATCATTTTTCATAAACATAAGGAAGCTACTTCTGTTAGCTTTCTAGGGCTATAGTATATCAAGCATTCGCAAATAGCAACATATGAAAGAATGAGATCTTGGACGAATTTCGGTAACACATGCCATGCATACATGATGGGAATATAGCAATAGTATCTGGAGTTTTACGTCCCTGAACCACTATATCATTACTAGTTACGCTGTAGTTGAAGGCTCCGGAAATTTCAACCACCTGGTGTTTTCAGCGTGCACTGGAGTCACACAATACAGAACCTCGAGCTTTTCACCTCCTTCGAATGAACCATCGCGGTGGGTAACGAACCCGCGACTTACGCATCCAAGCACCGCAATTACTATACCATAGAGTTTCCCAATATACACTAGAGGGAACTCTGGCACTAGTGGCTATGGGAGCTGCAACGCATGGCGCTTCAGTGACCATGGGAATGATGGGTAGTACACACATTTGTCTAAACTTTGTACTTCTGGCCTGCTTCTGGCTCCGCGTGTGTTCGTGTGGCTTGAAACTGTTTTTTTTTTTTCACGAAACAAAAATCAGGAAATGTCAAGCGATTGCGCTTCCCCACACTGTTTTTTTAGACTTAACTTTCCAAATCGAGTCACGAAGTTCAAAAGGGTTGAATCTTTCTTTCAAAACAAAACCGAAACACAGCAATAAACGAAGCCGCAAGAACGATTCGCCACCCGCAAGTAAGACTAGGCAAATGCGTGTACTACCCATTATTCCCATGGTCGCTGGACGATCGCAGTGCCAGAGTGCCCTCTAGTTAATTTTGAGAAACTCTATGCACTACACCACTACGGCGGATGTAGATGATGGGATGATTTGATGATGGCGCCTACTATTGAGTCGTATAGCCGTGAACCGCGCTTTCTAAGTTTGATTTTTTTTACTATGAACTGTTCTAATTCACAATGCTTGATTTCCTCAATGGTTCATTTCCTTGAAGTACCCGCCAAGGAGGACCAGTGGCTAAGGCGCTCTGCTGCTGACCAGCAGGTCACGGGCTCGAATCCCGGCTTTGGCGGCTGCATTTCAGCTGGAGGCGAAAATGCTGTAGGCTCGTGTGTTTAGGTTTGGGTGCACGTTAAATAACCCCGGATGATGTAAATTTCCGGAGCCCTCCACTGCGGCATCTCCCATATTCTACATGGTGTTTTTGGGACGTTAAACTCCAGGCATTCTTATATTATTAATTTCCTCAAAGTTTTCTATCGTTTAATTTGTTTAACTGTTTGTTTCCTATGTACGATTGAATCTGACCGCGAACGTGTTGCTGCCTTCAAAACAGGTGCTTGTGCCAAAAATAGGGCTACATAAAACCTTTTCTGTTCCCAAGGTCCCATGATTTCAATATGACTCCTAAACTTTCGTTTTTATCGAGTACAGCATTGTAACCGGCATGTTTCCTTATGTTAAAAATACTTCTCAGGCAAGACGAATGAGACAAAAAATAAAATAGTAATAGAACAAAGCGTACACGCTTCTGATGCTTCAATATAGGGTCTTCTATTCTCCTGGATGTATCCAAGGGAACCTGAATAAAGGCCGCTTACGCAGCTGGCTTCATACGCATCATGATTTATATCCCTGTCGAAACGAATTTCACGGCGTCATCGCTTACCGCTTCTCTCGTGCCGGTTCCCCTCTCCTTTTGCTGTCTTACTGACAAAAATATATGTATTAAGTTCTTGTTACAACGTCTCTACGTTACATAATGAATACATTATTCAAACTTCACCTCTGTCATGCTTCTTTCAACTATTTTCTCTCCTGTTATCTTATTTTTTTCATTCGTGCTTTGCATATTTTGCTGCACACTTGTTCTCTCATCTATGAACCTTATTTGTTCTCAATTTTTTATGAACTCACTTTTTATTCTAATTATCTGAGCTCTTTTGTGATCATACGAGAGCACTTTTTCGCTGAACATGAGCCAAGCGCCGGGTGCAGTGCCTCTTCCGATAGACCCGAGAACGAATCCCAAAGGAAGTTTTTTGGTACTGCTAGGCTTGAAAATCGGCACGAAGAGTTCTCGAGAGAAATTGATTGATTGATTGATATGTGAGGTTTAACGTCCCAAAACCACTATATGATTATGAGAGACGCCGTAGTGGAGGACTCCGGAAATTTAGACCACCTGGGGTTCTTTAACGTGCACCCAAATCTGAGCACACGGGCCTACAACATTTCCGCCTCCATCGGAAATGCAGCCGCCGCAGCCGGGATTCGAACCCGCGCCCTGCGGGTCAGCAGCCGAGAAAAAGGGGTCATTAAACCGCAGCTAGTTTACCTCCATGACCTGTTCTTTTTCACTCTTTATCTCTGTTATTTTCTGTGTTCTCTCTCACACACACACACACTCACCATTGCCACGTCAGCGATCCTTATCTATCTCGGGTTTTGTTCTTTTCCGCTCCCGCTGCGGATAAATTCCCGAGATTAATGCATGCGCAAGCGTTCCAGGCTCGGCGGTCATTAATATCACTTATGGTGGGTGCTCCCTGCTAGGCGGGTCCACATGGAGAAGGCACGCTCCTATGGTGTCAGCAAGTGGCGCAGCAGTCGCACCACCTGGCGAGTGAAGGGGTCCCGCGACCATAAACCATGCTGCTCGAAACTATACACAGAGAAACTTAACCTACTGGCGCACATCTAAAAAAGGTCTTCGTCTTCGTCTTTATAAATCGTCCTCGTCACCGATTTTCCCATTTTGCTTGTCATTAAACTTTTTATCATCGCAATATTTTTCGGCATAATAATGCACGCCTTCATTTTCTTTCTCTGCACTACCACTTTCTTGTTTTGTTACTACTTTTGCTTCTTCATTGCCGTATTTTTTCTTTTTTGATTTTCTTATCCTACATTACTACTACTTTCTTATCTTACTGCTAATGCTTCGGTAATGATGATGATGATGATGACCTGTATGTAAGGCTTACACCCACTGAGAGAAATTGGCCAAGGAACGAGTAATTGGATAAAAGTTATCACATATTAACTGTGTATTTAACGAGCTATAAAAATGTTTGAAGATTTTATGATACTGATTCTGAGACATGTGAACAAAAGCACCATCAATGACATCTTCCTCTGCTTCTTCTGTTTTGCTTTCTTCAGCATATTATGTCCCTTATTGAACTTCTCATTTCATGCATTCTTCCTTTCAATTAAGTCTTCATTCGCTACCGTCGTCATTTCATAGCGTCAGCATGTTAAGCCAATCAGAGAAGATAGCAAGCAGGTTTCAGGCCCAAATTAATGTTCAGCAGTGGCGGAAATTGACAACAACGCGGAATCAGGCAATGTCTGCAGTAGCATGACCCTGTTTCATTATAATCATCTTCCCCTTCCTTGTCTTATTCTGTATTACCATCTTCTGCTATTCCTACTGTGTTTTCATCCTCGTAGTCCTCATCACTTCCATTATTGTCGCATTTGAATGGATGCTGAAGGCTAGAAGCCCGTGTATAGAATAGAGTTTTCTAAAATTAACAATAAGGGACTCTGGCACAGTGATCGCTCAGCGACCATGAGAATGACGGGTATTACACGGATTAAGTCTTCGTACTTGCGGTGAGCGAATTGAAATTTTTTCGGTTTTGTTTCGAAGGACAGGACGAAATCCTTCGAACTTCGTGACCCGTTTCAAATTGGCAAGTTTAAAAAAATAAGGTGGTGAAGTGTAACCGCTTAACATTTGCTGATTTTCGTTTCGTGAGAAAACAGCTTCCAGCCACGCAAACACACACGGAGCCAGAAGTACGAAGACTAGACAAACCCATGTACTGCCAATCATTTCCATGCTCGCTGATTTGCCGTGCGTTGCAGCTGCCATAGACACTAGGGCCAGAGATCCCTCTCGTGTATATTTAGGAAACTCTATGGTGTACAGAGCGACGACAGTGCTCCTGAAGGAACACCAGGTGGTCAAATTTTGCAGTAGTGGCTATGCTGCTCAACCACCGACCTGAAGATCTTGAGAATGCATTCCGGCTGCGGCGGCCGCATTTTCGATGGAGGCGAAAATGCCATAGGCACGTGTACTTAGAGTTAGGTGCACTTTAAAAAACTCAAGGTGGCTGAACCTTCTGGAACCCTTCGCTTCGGCGTCTTCCATAACCGTACAGCCGTATTGGGACGTTGAAACCCAAGGTATGGTATGGTATGGTATGGTATGGTACGGTATGGTATGGTATGGTATGGTATGGTATGGTATGGTATGGTATGGTATGATATGATATGGTACGAAAAACACTTCTTTGGGTCCATCGGGGCGTTAACTATAGCACGTACCGGACCACTCCCACGTCGAGAACGATAGGCCTACCCTCTCCGCCACGTCGTGGGCCCGTTGAACCTCTCATTGTTACGTCCTTAGATCCGGATCGCGTAGCGCAGCGTGCCACTTGGACGATGTGACGTCTTAAACCCGCCTGAACAAAGGACGCATGTGTTTGACGTTTGAATCTCTCAATAAGGTTTGTGCAAGTGTGCGGGACTTTGATATACCCCAACCTGCGAAAGTCTCAGTGTCACTGCCTGAGACCTATTCAGTTTACGGTGCGTTGGCGGATACTTTCGCCTCCCCAGTTACTGAATTCTTAGTAAGTTCATTGTACGTGGTGGGCAGATATTTGTTGTCCAGAACATCATCAACGCGCCGCTCAGTATTTAGCTACGTAGTCGACGGCTTCTAGCGCAGCTCAGAGGGCCCAACCCAATGGGGTTGGGCGGAGCGCCCTCGATCTGTCCCATGTGAGCGGGGAACCATACGATTGTGTGCCTAAGTACTTCCTTAATGCGCAAGATCTGATAGTGACTTTTCGTATCACTGGTGTTGACGTCGCTGCCATCGTCACACAGTTATCACGTTGGATCAGACACCTTAGGCTTTCGCTTTCAAAGTGTGTTGGTCATCGTATTCTAGAAGGACCACAGGTGAAGCCTGACGCGTTAAACCTACCAAATGATTAGCGCATGTTTGCACTGAACTGTGTATGTCGCGTTACTCTCCTAATCACAATAAATTCCATATATCGTAATTATAGCCCCCCCCCCCCGTGTGGCACCAGAAGAAACCTCAGCAAGATCGAGGCCTCCTCCCCTCACCCTCATCGTAAACCGAACTTATTCTTTTCTTAGAAGTCTTCTCCCCGTCATTATATATATATATATATATATATATATATATATATATATATATATTTATATATATATATATATATATTAGTAGATAGTTCGCGCTTGTTGTAGTCTTCATTTCACATGTCGTGTATCCTCCCTAACTTCTTATATCGCAGTAACTGTAGCGCAGTATTTTATTTTTCTTTGTTGGTAGGAAGCGCAACAATTATTACACGGAACACACCAGACAAGCGCTTAATTACAATCATGCAAAATAAACTGGCTAAACACCGCACTTTGCTTGCGTTACTCCAGGCACCATTCTACATCAATCGGTCGGTCGTTTGGGTCTGAACGGTTGGGAAGTTGCTAAAGCAGTGCTATAGAGGCATTCAAACCAACGCCAAGAGGATTCAACGTACGTCTACACCGCTGCTTCCCAGGAGTCAAAGAACTCGGTACGTGCCTGCACTCGGACTCTCGGCGCGTCCCATCGAAAGATGTCGAACGGGGGAGGCAGTAAATGGCCGACGAGGCCCGCGCATCAAGCCAAGGGCTAAGCATCACGAAGATCGTTACCGTAGTGGAGGCACGCCTGTACGTGTGCCAGCCCAACTGACGAGGCATCGATTTTCGAAGCTTGCAGCAAAAGGTGTGGCAAGAGTGGGTCCATGCAAGCCGGTGTGCCAGGTCGTGTCCGGAACGCTGGCTCTCTCTGTTCACTCAGCCTGTGCCTCGACGCCTGTCCTCCTCCCGTGTTGCAAGCGAGTTGCATCGCCGCTCCTAGATTCGATGTGGGAGTAGGGTGCAATGGCCGCAACTTGTTTCGCAAACAGTGGTGCCTTGTTTTGTGTTCCGAGCCTCTAAGGGCACTTCGGAAACAAAAAGTAGGAAATGGTGCAAATCAAGTACATTAGGAATAATCTTTACGAGGGAAATGTCAGGATTTCTTGATTCACGAAATGGGAATAGGTAAAAGACTGTGAGAAGTAAGACGCAGTGCGTGAAGGATGGAACGAAATGATTGCCGATACAAAAGGCGGGGTACAAGAACCGTAGTCAAGGCGCGCAAAGTGAGGACAATGCTAGTTTACTAAATTACGGTGAATCGCTGACCCTTTATTTAGAAGTGCCAGGTCATGGCACACAAGCATTCAATTTTTCAATAAACGATTTCACTTTTCTTGGGTTCGATTGGCTGGTTACTTGAATGGCTACTCTCACTTGGTTGCTTGATAAGGTTCTGTCAAGTATATGACCGTGCGTACAAAAAATACAGACTTAAGATAGGAAAAAAAGTATATTCTAAGTAGCGTTTTTAGAGCCATACATCTCGCTTTCTACTCCTTCTATAGAAAGTCTTTGTTTGACAGTTCACCCTATTATGTATGGCATAGAACACTATATAAACACGTATACAAGAGCCAATGTGATCTGTAAACCAAAGTGCCTGGTGAAGCCGGAAAATGCTCAAAGAGAAATTGCAGGAAACAAAGCACACTTGTCAATGCATCGGCAGTAACCAGTACTAAGGGGAAAAAATGTTGCCTCCTCCAGATTTTAATACTGATTTTACAAGCGCTACAGAGCATGCAGTCAGTCCTTCGACGAGGTTGACATGAACAATTAACTTACGAAGTTGTCAAGCTTGTTCACCACGTCACAGAAACAGGCCATGAGGTCAAGTTTCAGTGGCTTCCTGGCCATTGTGGGATCAGTGGCAATGATTCCGCAGACAACGCGGCTCGCACATCGTACCAAGAAGAGCACACCCTTCCGATTCCTTTGTCAAGGACTGACACTGCAAAGCAACTTCGTCACCTGGCACGTAGTCTGAGTCTGCAGGAGTGGAACACCCTAAGCATAAGACATACGAGACTATACCAAATAAACCCTCGACTGGAACTTCGACCTCCATTCGGACTTCATCGACGTGAAGCTTCACTTCTTTGTCGCCTTTGGTTGGGGGTTGCCTTCACAAAAGCACGTAGAACCCTCATCGGATTGAGCGACAATGCGGAATGCGACGTCTGCTGCACCAAAGAAGACATCGACCATCTGATATGCCATTGCCCTCGATTTGCCTCTGAAAGACAGAAGCTTTCGGACGCATTGCGAGAATTGAACGAACGGCCACTCTCTGTGCAGATACTACTGGAACACCGTCATCGCCTTTCGTCGGCTCAGAAAGTAGTCAAAGCTGTCTTGTGCTTTTTGAGGACTACAGGCCTACGTGACCACCTTTAACTTTTTTGTAGTGCCACCGCTGCATACGCACCAGCCGATTGACTGACAATCCTCCTGTTTTGTTTTTTCTCCCTCTCTTTCTCTTCTCTTTCCTCTCTCTCTCTCATCTTTATGCCCCCTTCCCATTCGCCCAGCGTAGGGTAGCAAACCGGGCATGTGCCTGGTTAACCTCCCTGCCTTCCTTCTTGTTGTTTATCCCTCCACCTTTATTCTCCCTTACAAGCGCTATTTACCGAATACGAAATGCCACAGACGGCACCACACACAAGAAAATAGAAACAGCGGATGTAGAAACATGCCCCTTACCCGCACGATAAGCGAAACAAGAGGTAAACATGTGCGCTAAAGGCAGCCCAGCCATGTATTTATTACTGAAACACCAGAAGTGAGATGAGAGGTGGAGAAGCTAAACGTGCCTCTGGCCTATCTTTTAGGAACTGAAAGAGAGGCAGCGAAGTTTCCTAATCTGGCACACGTGCGTAAACAAGGCGCCGAGAAAATCAAGTTTGCCCGAGCATCGCAACGTCGAAAACGGGGATATACCCAACCATAAAGCCTAAAATGATGACCTAAAGGAAAAAAAAGCAGTGATTCGTTTTCATAGTCATACTACCGTTGCAGCACGTACACTGCGTAGTTTTTGTTAGGGACATAAAAGCGAAGATGGCATGTTTGTGGAGTACAAGCAACGCGCCAAGTCTGTATAAGCAAAAGATGCTTGTTCCGGGAATTCTCTTATTGCGAGACTGAGCATGTGGACTCTTCTAGACCATCACCGTGTCTATGCGAAATACTTAGTGGGGATGTTTCGAGCTTTACAAATGTTAAAAAGTAATATTCAAAGAACGCACTGTATATGACATTGTTGGGGTATGTGTTGTACAGCCTCAGAATGCACGTTCAAGTAAAGACGTTGTGTGCCTTAAATACATGCATTGCGGTTGGATACAGGCAACTGAATCGCCTATACAAAACAAAACTGTCACATGTGTACCATTATATAATAGGCTATGAAGTCACGTTATAATCAATATAAAATTTAAGTTTAAGTACATTTAGACTGAAGTTTTGTGAATGACAATAATCCAGAGAAGTGGCAAACAGCGCTATTTTGCTCAGTTTGAACTACGTAACAATAAAAAGATTGCCTAAATAAATAAATCCAGTCTAGGTACAAGTAACTTCAAGGTCAATAGATTAGCACATGAAAGAACCAGTGCATGAAAATGAAGCAATAGAGAAATAATCAAACGCCGTCAGCAAACGCGAAAATCGTTCCGTTTCGAGTAGGTATTTAGGCATTCAAATGAAGACTTTCACTGTGATAAAGGCATGGATATTGAAGCAACTGATGTTCGTGTATCTGCGCATGAATGCCGAGAAACTTTTGACCCCCTTATTGCCTAAACATGCTGCCTTCGATAGAGCAAATCCACTTCTTGAAACGTCGTCTCCGCCACCCGTCCTCTGGTTATAATCTATTCACTCCGCCACTCTATCTATCTATCTATCTATCTATCTATCTATCTATCTATCTATCTATCTATCTATCTATCTATCTATCTATCTATCTATCTATCTATCTATCTATCTATCTATCTATCTATCCATCTATCTATCTATCTATCTATCTATCTATCTATCTATCTATCTACCTATCTATCTATCTATCTATCTATCTGAAGTCTACGTCATTGCCCTCTTTCGCTGGCATGCTCGCACCTCCCTCACTGATTCATTGCTCTTTTTTTTCGTTTCGTTCCATTCTTAGTTTTCTTTCCCTAACGCCCCAGTTTTCCGTTCTTTCCCGAGTGCCACCTTCGCCGCAATCATTCGCCTGTTGCTATTTCCTCCCGTCCTACCTTCTTCCATTTTTCCCATCATTTCTTTTTTCCGTTTCGTGAGTGCCCAGGCACGAAGCAACTACCCGGAAAAACCCAGACAGATAACTTGCTCTTTGCGGCGCTCCTGCCATGCTTTCCATCCACCAAACCGCCTCGCTTCAAGGCTGCCCCCAATATAGGATGTGCTGCTATGCTCCCGTTTATGACTTCTCCGTTGCTGCTTCCAGAGAGACAGCTCTTTCTCACAATTTCTTCACTGCTTTGATCCAAGACACAATCATTTATCTCCTACGTTTTGTTTCTGAGCGATTTCGTTGCCTTGACAGCCTGCTCTGTACAATGACTGTTCGCTTGCCCGGCTTACGCAACAACGTTTTTACAAATTAGCGAACGGTATATTTTCTGTGCGCGCAATACTCATTGCTCCCGTGAGGCAACAGTGTGAATGTGTCGCTTTGTTTCCAAGCGGCAACAATGAGCAACGCTTACACGTTAGAAACAGAGCGTCAGAAAGAAAACCGTTTGAGGGGAACACCTGCCAAACACACAATGATAACGGTAGAATAAATTGCCGCAAGGCGTATAGTTACTGCAATAAAAGACAATGTTGGGCTAGGGCTATTTGGTGGTTTATGCTTGCGATGTAAAAACAGCTCAAAAACAGAGACCAGGACTGAAGAAGAGACGTCAGCACCCTGTCGTCTCTTGTTCAGTTCTTGTCTTTATTTTTGCGCTGTTTAATTATCCCAAGCTGATAGTTAAATTGATTTGTAATGGCGAAAAGTTAGAGCTAGAGAGCATACGAAAGGAACGCGAAGACAGAACAGCGTGTGTCTTGTGTTCTCTTTATACATTTTGTGTCCACTCTAACACTGCCTTTTCATCATTGTGAACACAAGCGAACCTTGTAAACTATTTGTAATTTAGCCATGGATGGATAGCGTTTGTTTAGTGTCCTCAAGGCGATATTTCATAATATTGTTCCCCCACAAATCAAAGGAGAAATATAATGCTGTTACGCAGGAAAATTGTGAAATTGAGTTCAGCAGTTTTGAACCGTGTGTTTCAGAAGTAGCTTTCTAATCATATGCATTGCTTTATCTTAAGATGATCAGGGATGCTCTCGGTGGTTGCTGATGGAGCTAGCAATGTAGCGCCGTGACATAGACATCAAACGTTTATTCGAGCCCGTTTCCTGGCTTCCATATATAACCCGATAACGCAGAGAAAAATGGCAAGACGCTAACTAGTCCTCGAACGAAATTCTGCACTACAGGAAGGATTTCTCCCTGCAGGACAGAAAGTAAAATAATACAGGATTTCTGGCTGTGCATGCCAAACCACTGCATTGCCTCTTGTGTTTTACTCAGTGCTGGGTTCAACTCGTGGTTACAAAGACGACACTCCTTCGATGAGGAAGACAGGAGCACCGGCGTAGTATCTCTTAAGCAGCAATATATTACTATTAACCAAAGGTTGGCCTACTAACCCTGACTAATATCCTGTCACTTTTGCGTCGCGTTTCACACTGAATTTCTGTAACCAAGTGCATGCGTTTGGTTATTGCATTGCTATAATTCCATCACCTGCTTCTATGCCCCAAGTATATCGGTTGACGAACGATAGTCTAACGCCACGGTTCCAGTGAAACGAACAAGCTGGAGACAGATTTTTGGTTCTGAGTGCACAACGCAGTGACTGTGTTCCTGTCATAATCTTTTCATCGATATTAACTAACCGCATTCACCCATTCCATAAAAGATGGCGGAGACACAGGTTACTCCACCTGGCAACACTGCTTTCCACTTGGCACCAAAGCTGTGACGTTTTTCTTCCTCTGGGTGACGCCACAACACTTATGCATGGTCTGGTCAACTCTTCTCCTTTTGCCTCATTTCAGATCTTAAAGCATGTTATTAAGTCATCCTGAGAAGCTCAAATTCCATTTTCCTAAACTCGTAAGTAGCGAACTATAACAGAGGTGTTTAAATTTTACTTGAATCAGCCCCGTTGTACTTTTTCAAGAGAAACTGGAAAATTTAGCGACATGGCTCACTGTTTTATAAACTTTCTGTGAATAAAAGGTTTCTTTTGCAGCTTGTGGCTGTAATAGATAGGCTATCATTTCTTTTACTTTCGATGACCGTCCCTGGAGGGCCTAGCCAGGTCACGCATAACTTACTCACGTCTATGGTGGACCAAGTAGGCTCCCTCCCTCCCTCCCTCTCCCCCCCTCTCTCTCTCTCTCTCTCTCTCTCTCTCTTTCACTCACTCACTCACTGTAAGCCTGTGAAGCGGCTCAATGGCACCGGTATTTGTCGTTCTCTATGTTAGAATCAGCAGGCCTGCCTTTTTTTTTAAATTGAACCACCCATTACTGAAGAAGCTATTCACAAATAAGAATAGGGTTTTCAGTAAAAATGAAAAATTTTCTGTGAACCAACCCAAGACTGGTTCGGCTAAATACTTCTCAGTGCTTTTCCGTGAAGTGGTAAACACACCCATGCAAAAACATAAAAAAGGCAAAACTGGAAGTTTCCAGCACTAAAGAAGAACAGCTGTTTGGGCTAGTTGGTTAAATTTCATGGTAATAAGGGTTGCAGCGCAAGCACGAAGGTGCTAGATGAAACGTGAAACGAAAGGCGAGGCAAGGAAAGCAAAGAGGACAACACGAGTGCTGACTACCAACTGATTTTATTTTTCGCGGCACACATGATAATATATACAAGAGGCAACCTCTTACCAGCAAACGTGAGCAACGTGACATACTCTGGGGAAGTGTCCGATAAAAAGAAGGCACAATGATAAAAAAATGGCTAACCCCTATCTAAAAGCGCTATTTCTTTGTCATGCAAGGCCACTGAAGGGTGGCTTACGCATCTGTCACCAAGTTTTCTAATATGATACGCCTTAGCTATTTCACGGGTTAATTTGTCCTCATGGCGTACCAGCACACTCACGCCCGGAAATCGAGGCTGGCAAAGAGGACAACACGGCGCTCGTGTTGTCCTCTTTGCTTTCCTTGCCTCGCCTTTCGTTTCACGTTTCTTCCAGCACCTTCGTGCATGCGCTGCAGCCCTTAATACCATGAATTCCAGCACTAACTTAATTGATGAACACAAAAACCCACGTAATAAAGATTATGAGAAGTTAGAGCAAACAAGAAGTAAACAAACTATGCCCGTTCATTTAAGTGCAATCAGGTTGGCGGGCCACGTGAGGCTACCTTAATAAACACGCACCGAGAAATAACCACTTGGCGGTCCAATAACACGGAGCATGTTTCACGGCCTACTGACCCTGCAGAGGGAGCCGCCACATTCGGTGCGCGGGACGGCAAGAGTCTAGCCAGTGACAGACGCGACCAAAAGAGAAAAAAAAAAGAACCTTAAAAGCTCCAATAACTGAGAAGGGAGCCAATCCGGTGCTCCCAATGTGTAAAGAGGAGGGGCGCTTCTCCCATTGACCGCTAAGGCAGAAAAACCGATAACGCCCGTTCTTTCCGGTAGATGACGCAAGGGGGCACGTCGGCGCTGCCTCATTGGCGGCGGTGCAACAGGAGGACGTGGTCATAAAGTTTCCTAATACACACTAGAGGGAACTCTGATGCCAGTGTCTATGAAAGCTGCAACGCACGGTGCTTCAGCGAGCATAGGAATGATGGGTAGTACACGCATTTCTCTAATCTTCGTACTTCTGGCCTGCTTCTGGCTTTATGTGTGTTCGTGTGGCTTGGAGCTGTTTTCTCACGAAACAAAAATCAACAAATATTCAGCGGTTGCGCTTCACCACCTTATTCTTTTAGGCTTACCATTTCGAATCGGGTCACTGGATTCGAAAGGGTTTGTTTTTTCTTTCAAAACGAAACCTATACCGGAAATAAACAAAGCGGCAAGTACCATTTGTCATCCGCAAATACCAAGACTAGGCAAATCTGTGTACTACCCATCACTCCCATGGTCGCTGAACGAATGCAGCGCCAGAAGCCACTTGAGTAAGTTTTAAGAAACTCTATGGCCGTGGTGTCCAAGGGGCGCTGCGATCGTCTGCGATCTGCAGATCGCTCCTACGCGCTGGATGCTGCGTATACTGGGAGTGCTGGGCTATGAAGAATCCTCTGCAATGTGTTCTTCTCACGACTGAGTTACTTTTTCTGTCGCCTGTTCGGGACAACACCGACTAGTTGGCTGGTTGGTTGGTTGCGCCCTTTGAGGAAACGTGCACCCCTTTTTATCTTCCCCTTTGTTCCTCTAATTATTGGTAGCCTTTTTTTTATTCCACCCTAATTAGGCAGCCCTCAAATTATTTTCGCTGCACCTGCCGAGAGCTGATACAAGGAGTGCTGAAAGCAATAGCTTCTTTTAGAAATTGCCCTCGATTAGGGGGGGGGCGGGGGGGGGGGGCACTTGCTGCTAACCTTTATTTCAATTTTTTTCTCTGTAATGAACGTTTTTCAATCCCTCCATCTGAGTTTCAGCTCTGGTCACGGGTTCGAGTGTTTTGGTACACAGTGGTTTGCGTAGTGTGTAGTACCTAACTATTTTCAGTGAATCTTAAAGAAAAAAGAAAGAGGCAATTTTCGCGACGTACCAAGCAAGTGCCTTTTAACTCGGGTTGTTATCAAGTGCCAACAAGTTCGCCATATGTGGTTCCCGCACTCATCGAATTTGGCTGCCCTCATTTGTGGAGGAGAAAAAGAAGCCTTCATCAAGATTACGTCACAAGACACGGAGCGAGATACTTCGCAAGGTGTTTCGGGACTTCATCATTCTGTATTTTTGATCTCTTTTTTCTCACTTTCTTTCCCTTATTCGTTTTAGTTGGGCAGTGATACCTACCCTACGTGGCAGTGGGGCTTGCGCAATTCCTGCGGCCCCATCTGAGAACTTTTCTGGATACAACGCACAAACTACGGCTAAAAGTACTGTTAAAAAGAACGCTTTTATATAATACATAACAAAAATAAGAAGGCCAAAAAGCTCATGTGGGTAAGGGTAACCAAAGAAGAAAATAAAGTGCCCGAATAGGAGCTTCTTCGGGAAACAGACCGGTGCGGGGGTTGACCGCCATGTCTATATTAAGGGCGCGTTCGAACGGAAGTGGCGCGCATGAATTAAAATTAAAGTCTCCCCGACGTTCCCGTCACTGAACTTACCCTTCTCGGAGGCATCGTTCACTTATTCGGAACTGCAGGCCGAACCACATTTCGCGTTGCTCGGTACTTCTTTTGTTTGTTTGAACGTTACTTTCACTGCCATTGCCTTTTTCCCTCATGCATGCCAATCATTCCGCTCCGAGGTCACGCTATTGGTGTCGAAACGCCCATCACGCTGAATTAAAGTGGAGCTTGAACCGGATTCCGTGATAAAGAAATGAAAAGATATAAATATATAGATATATCGGTGGTTCCCTATCACTAATCTAATAATATTTTCAGCGATAAGTACTAGCCGATGGTTGATCGATGCTGCGATCCTGTGGCTCCAGGTGGGCAATTAATATGTTAGAGTAAAAATATGCGTCGTGCGATAAGTTCCCTTCAGCGGGAGGGGAGGGCCTGTCACAGCGCCTTACTTCACTGTTAAGTAATATACGGAGTAGACTTCACCCCCTTCCTTTGAGACTAGTGTGGGGCACAACCTTGCCCCCTTTGTTCGCATGCCCATGATAGTAAATTCAATTATTTTGAGAAACTATTTATGATTCAATTGATTGATTGATATGTGGGGTTTAACCTCCCAAAACCACTATATGATTATGAGAGACGCCGTAGTGGAGGGCTCCGGAAATTTCGACTACCTGGGGTTCTTTAACGTGCACCCAAATCTGAGCACACGGGCCTACAACATTTCCGCCTCCATCGGAAATGCAGTCGTCGCAGCCGGGATTTGAACCCGCGACCTGCGGGTCAACAGCCGAGTACCTTAGCCACTAGACCACCACGGTGGGGCGAGAAACTATTTAGCTAAATTTCAACGCAGTAGAGTTAAAAAGCTCATTTAGCAAATATTCCGGTGCCCGCTTCAGCGTCTTTGATTGTGAACGAAAAAGCAGGGTTCCCATATTGACCGCGAGCGAAAATTTTAAATAGATTCAAATCAAGAACTAAATGTACTTCACTCGTAGCGGGAGTAGAACCCATCACTTCTGCTTGGCAAGCACGTATTCTGAAACGGAGCAATGCCCTTGCTCGAAATTACTTCGAAAAAAAAAAAAGAATACTACATTAATTCCACGTTCTGCGAGGGGTGTCAATAATACATATAATAATCAGTGGAGGAAGCGCTGAATCACAGCAGGCGTCAAAACATCTGAAGTGCCCAAACATTTATCGTTTTTAAGGCTTAAGAATCGCAAAGCGCGCAAGGACAAATAAGCATTATTATGGACAGTAACGTGAACAACGCGTGCAGCAGCAGCGCAGGTACACGTTTTGCCTTGCGGATGGATTGTGGGAACATCGACAAATTGTAAAATGAAGAATCATGTTATGATATAAAATAATATGTGGTGTTTTACGTTCCAAAACCAGGATACGACCATGAGAGACGAAATAGAGAACGGCTCCGGAAATTTCGACCATCTGGTGTTCTTAAACGTACATTGACAGCGCACAGTACATGGGCCTCTATTTTTTCACAACGACCGAAATGCCACCACCATGACCGGGATGGAACCAGCGACTTTTGCGTCCGCAGCCGGTACCACATCTACTGCTCCACAGAGGCGCACAAGAGAATCATATCGTATAGTCCCAATTGTACTTCCAGTAAGCACTCTATAGGACGATTTCACGCAGCCAATGTTAAGCACACGGGTAATTGTTTCCTTGGAGTACGGTTGCGTCCACCGAGGAACAAAGCCAGCTTGGTTATGGTGATGGCGATGAGAAGTGCATGTCGGTAACTAACAGGAGAACGCCAATTGTTGGAATAGTTGGACCAGGGCTGCGAGTTCCAGGGACGACGGCAGAGGCGGGAAATATGGCCGAAGCGTCCTCAACGGGAGCAAATGGGCTGGGCCTGTCGTCAGGGGTTCACCATTCCAGCGGGTCGTGGCACCAAGGACCGTCGTACGAGTTTCGGAGCAGATCAGCAGTACAGGGTGGACGGTAGTCTGGTCTATTCACGGGGCACAGCGTGTGGAGTGCGGCGTTAGCGAGCTCCTGGCGTACGACGGTCTGCATTAAAGAAATCGTGTGGGAATCATCGTGGCCACGACCTTGGATGGAGACGGGAGCTGCAGCGTCAATTTCGTGGCGTACGAGGCGTACAATGTTCTCTCCCGCAGCAGGAGCAGGTAGTGGATGGATGTCCTCGCAAGTAGACGTCGCCGCTGTGTTGGTAAGGCGTGAAAAATTAGGAGCAATGTGACACCTTTTCGCTTCTTCGTAGCGCCAACATTCGCAACATTTGAGTTGAGTCTCGCAAGAGACTCAACTCAAAGAGTTTAGTCTTCGTAGCGCCAACATTCGCAACATTTAAGTTGAGTCTCTTGCGAGACTCAACTCTTTGAGTACACCACCGACCTACATTCTAACATGAACAGCAATCTACAGACAGATGGTTTATTTCTTGATTTTGCAAAGGCATTCGATCGTGTTGCTCATTGTCGCTTGATATTAAAAGTGTCATCACTAAAACTTGATTCACTCACGCTAACATGGCTCAGAAACTTCCTAACTAACCGCCAACAATTCACTATCGCCAACAATCACTCTTCATCACTTTGTTACGTTTCCTCTGGTGTACCACAGGGCTGTGTTCTTGGTCCCTTACTTTTCCTCATCTACATAAATGACCTGCCTGAGTACTTATCCTCATGTATGCGTATATTTGCCGATGACAGCATTATCTATCGTCCCATTCGCAACAACAGCGATCATCTAACTCTTCAAAAAGACCTCGAGCATATTATTGAGTGGTGCAAAAGATGGCAGATGACACTTAATGTTTCCAAATGCAAACTAATCACCTTTAGTCGCAAATGTGATGACTTCAATAACCAATACATATTTGACAATAGCATTGTCGAACGCACTGATCATTACAAATACCTAGGCATAAACTTAACTTCTACACTTTCGTGGTCCACACATATCACTTATCACATATCACTTATCACTATATCTGTGCCAACCCATCAAGATCATAAGGTTTTCTGCGCCGAAATATATACAGTGCTCCCTACGATGTGCGCAAACTGGCTTATCTTGCTCTGATCCGTCCTCAACTGGAGTTCGCATACTCCATTTGGTCACCATATCAACAATACCTCGTAGATAAGTTAGAATGTATATAGAACAGAGCTAGTCGATTCATAGCGCGTAATAACAGCTACCCGTCCAGCGTAACACAGATTAAACATAGCCTTGCACTCGAGCCACTGAAAATTCGCCGCGACATCTCACTTTTATCACTATTTCACAAACTCATCCACACCAGCATGATGCCATTTGTTCACCTAAATCTAGCACATCGAACTTCGAGCAGACTACATAACACCTTTAGCTTATCACGCATGTACGGCAATACTAACGCTTTCAACCAGTCGGCTCTTCCACGAGCTATTCGTTTGTGGAATGATTTGCCAGATGATCTTGCGTCAGAACAAGACCACACAAAGTTCTATCATAATCTTAAAGAATACTTATGCACCAAAAACTGCTCTATCGCATCTTCGTAATCATCAGTGCTTATAGGACTGTTGCCGATGTTTTTGCACTATCGCTAGGTTGTAGTTACTGTCATAATATCTTTTTTGTATTTCACATCCACATACTGTAACTCACTTTTCTAGTATGTATTTTGCTTACATGTTCATAAGTTGAACTGCATTTTCTATTATATTCAATATTTGCCTATGTATGTGTTGATATATATACATATATATATATTTTTCTAACATATTATCTGTACCGCCCCCCTTACACAAAGCCCCTCGAGGGCTCTGTAAGGTACTGTAAATAAATAAATAAATAAATAATAACGCCGTCGAATGTCGTCGAGTTCCCAAATACCAGGAGAGTAAAAAAGCATCATCTGCAATTCCTTTGAGAATGTGTGGGACCTTTTCAAGTTCTGGCATTTTGTCGACAACTTTGCAGCAGCGCGCGAGCACATCTTGAATATATGTCATGTATGACTTGGTACAGGTTTGGAGTCGGCACACGAGTTTCTTCTGAGCAGCGCGACGTCACCCAATGGGCTGGCCGAATAGATCAACGAGTTTGTGCTTGCAAAAATTCCAGCTCGTTATCTCTCGCTCGTGGTTGCAAAACCAAACTTTGGCCGTTCCCTCAAAGTAAAAGAGGATGTTGGCCAGCATGAGCGTCGGGACCCGGTTGTACAGTGCGTTCACCCATTCATAGAGCTGAAGCCAATCCTCGACATCTTTGTCGTCAGTGCCGGAAAAGGTGCCTGGGACGCGTGGTTGTGTCAGGACGACGGCGCGGTTACCGGTGGTTTGTTGTGGCGTGGCAGGCCTGACTGGCCGACGCACGGTGTGGGGTGTTCCATTGCATCCTTGTATTCCTCGCGCTATTCGCATGCTTGCAGTCACAAAATGGCTATTTCACGTCCATGTAGCTGAGCGCCATACCGCAAAAAAATAATATAGAGTCAAGTTGTTCTTGATACTGCTGATTTTTTTTTTTTTGTGAATTGTTCGTCAATTATTGGGTGTGCAGTAACTTTTGTATGGCAGTGATAGGCGCTAATATTTTTTTCAGTGTGTCAAACATTGGTGTCCTACATACAGGACGGCTCCAAAATGATTGTTCGAAAGTTTTTTTTTAACGAAAGCGTTATTCTGTTTTATGAGGTCGTAGAGGCAATCATTCAGGGGAATAAATTAGTTTTGTTAATTTACCGAAATTTGGGCATATATGCGTTAAATATGGCTCATATCCACTTACGAAGATCGGCCAAGAACTGATTACTTGAGTTCGACGTTTTCAATACTGAATATTCATGAAAAATGATTGATTGATATGTGGGTTTTAACGTCCCAAAACCACTCTATGATTATGAGAGACGCCGTAGTGGAGGGCTCCAGAAATTTAGACCACCTGGTGTTCTTTAACGTGCACCCAAATCTGAGCACACGGGCCTACAACATTTCCGCCTCCATCGGAAATGCAGCCGTCGCAGCCGGGATTCAAACCCGCGCCCTGCGGGTCAGCAGCCGAGAACCTTACCCACTAGACTACCGCGGCGGGGCGATATTCATGAAAAAAAATAATGTACTTAAAATACAGGCTTATATAAGCGAGCGTTGTCTTCCTCTTTGCAATCTTCCTCTTCATCTCCGACAGCGCTTCGTAGCAACATCTTTACGCTATCCCTTTCTACTCTTGAATTCAAAGAGAAGCTTCAGAGTCCTAAAAGTTTTTATGATACTTCAGGGTTGGATGAAAAGTTTATGTAATTGAGTTTTACGGACAGACTATAGTAAAAATTTCAGTGGCATCATGATGAATGGTCAAATCAAGTGTGAGTAGCGTAATGGGTAGCTCTCAAAGGTTTCCGGTGTGCGTTTTTATTTCTTAGACTACGTCCCGTTTACATGGATAATTGACAAGCTCTTCACTGCACATAAATAGTCAAACAGCCATCTGTTGCATTACACATGTGTTTTTAAAATCAAAACGCTGGTGATGTCTTTAAAAAAAAAAGATGGCTACAACTGCTCAAGAAAAAAGTCGAAAGACGATAGTCTTCTGTCTGGAGGCGCTGCTTGACATGTGGCGTCATAAGGAAGTAATGTTAAGAAACGCAATTTTTGACGACGCAGCGCCACTGGTAGGTGACAGCACAAGGTCGTTATATTTAAAGTCGCTGAATTTTTTTTTTAGCGAAGCGTAGGAAACACCCGTTTTTCTGCTCATAGAGTCGCATTGTCTGCGCAGCGTAATGAACAATTTAGTATTCAAAATTATGTATCTATAAAATTTCGAAATAAAAAGACACACTGCCAAACACTAACGTACTGGCGTTGCGACTCGAGTGTGAGCAATATATGCTTTTTGATTGACAATGTTCGCAAGTATGAACGCAGCCACCAGATCATGATGGAGTTATCTGAAGTAAGACTATCGTCTTCAGAAAGAAGACGTCTTTCAGCATCCCCTCAACTGTCTTTTGTACCCAGACTCTCTCTCTATTTGGCGTCTTTGGCGTTCGGATATAACAATGTGAACGACTGCTTTTCGCTTTTCTTACCTCGCGCACATTGGTGCACAAAGAACTTGGATTTTTCGTTGACTTCTAGCATTACAAAGCCCTTCTACACTCCCCCTAGATCTGCTGCTGGCATATCATTAGAACATTTCTTCACAAAGCGGACATGTTTTCTTAGAAGTAAACACTACAACTAAGAAAATCATTACAAGCTTAGTACGGAAATCTTTAAAAGCCAGCCTAAATATAAGCAAGAAGAAGCTCACATCTACGCTTCTTGTGTGCTTCCTTTTCACATCTTATGTTCTTAGTCTTTCCAGATCCTCCGATCTTCATCGATCTTTCTTCCTCGCATCATCCTCCTGCCTTCTTCAGCCACTTGATTTCTCGACATCATGTTCTAATTACCGATTTTTTATATTTTTGTTGATACATTTCACGTTTCTCCTCTTTTCAATTTCTTTCTCTTTGGTGTTCATTGCAATCCAGCTACAAAAAAATAACAAAAACCTCTATAGTCAAACGTAAGAGAGAACGAATGTTCAAGGGTGTTTCACATCTTTCTGCGCACTAAAAAAATTATTTAGCTCTTTTTACGGGTCTTGTTGGTACCAGCGCATGTGACTCCCTTTATGGAGACATGCAGACTCCCTTTAAAGAGACACGTGTACTCTCTCCGGAGTTTATTTTACTCCTCTCGTCGGGTAGACGCGAGACAGCCGAGCACTGATGTGCCTCATCAGGGAGAGTCATACCCGTTGACTGTCAGAACTAGCAGAAAAGAGTAGCTCATAGTCTCTTATTATTATTATGGGACCAACTTGAGAAGAAATACTTTAGCTAATTTGATGACCCGTAGATATCTGTAAAACAGGATATGTTAAAAGAAAACGGGTTGGTGATGTCTCTGGTTAACGCATTACATTTTCCTGAAGATATTCAGCGACTAGTACAACGTCACATTTGCGTTACTGGACGAGAATTTGTCTTCAATTTTAGGTTCACGCAATATTCTTCTCATGTCATTTTTAACACCTGGTGATTGGAGCTTCGAGACATTGTGGTAGCTTTCTTTAAATAGATAAAATGGTACGTGCTTGTATGCGCAATCAATTCTGAAGTGGGCTGGCTCATTTTGAAAAATACTTAAAAAAAACAGAAGACCGTCCACGTGTGCCTTAACCTTTAAGGTTTATAAGCATTTACTGCTTTCCATTACTTCTAGTTAAATGGTTCACTATAATAACGTGAATAAAATACAAGTGTTTTATTGCTGCCAGAGATAGAGAAAAAGCAACTAAAACTAATAAAATCACTTGGATTAAAACAGTACAAACAAAATATACCTCACTATGGCGATTTCTAGCAAAATAACAAATAGAGAACAAAATACAAGGGAAACCTGTAGTCAACGTGCAGTTAAAGAAATCCACAGAGTGTGCCATAAATACTCGTTTAACTAAATAGAGACGCAATGCGAAGTTTCTTCTTTTTATGCAGCCCAGGTGAAAGCATTTGCGTTCAGGAAATGGTTCCAAAGCTTAAGCCCTCTACTCCACAAAAGTAAACTTTAAAGAACGCCCTGTTTTACAAGACAAACCATTCGTAGAGAACGACCAGGTTACTAAACACTAGACCGTAAACCTCACTAGCTGCAATGTTACCCTAGCTTAGACTGTTTTGAGTAAATAGGAAATGTAAAAAAGAATCAGTTCATGTTGAACAACGCGAGCCATTTAAACGGGAGGAGTGGTTAACGAAAAGAAGCGAGCTGTTTACACTAAACCAGAAATAAAATTTCGTTGCCCCGACATATATCTTGACGTTTAGCCGCATCAGAACACCATTCTAGTTGTCGCTGTAACCTGAATAATGAATCAGAAAAAAAGAAGCTTGGGCGTGTTGGAAGTTCACCATTTCGAAGACATGATAGTGCCGAAAAACAAAGAAGAGAAAAGAACAGACCACATATGTGAATGAATACAATAGAAGCATTAAATTGCAATTTAGGCTTCATTACAAAGCCTGAGCATGTACATACCAGCTTCTGAAAAAAGGTAAAAATAACTGACGGAAAAGACCCGAACAAAAACAGCCACAAGTCGTCTGTGCGGAAAATTCAAGCTAAGTTCAATGTAGTCTAGCCACCGTACCATTTCGTTCTCAGTGGGCCTAGTGTCTTACTTTAATCTTAATTTGTTTTTTTTTCCTCTTAATGGTTCTTTGCAATCTAGGGAAAGCTTCCGCCTTGTCATTACTGATGAAGAAACAGTAATCATGATACAGCGTTTTTTTTAAGTATGCCGCCTAGTGTCGTAGCCGATACTCGCAGGATTTTGACATCAAATAAAAAGTCATGTTCGCTTACCGGGCGGCATCCAATGATAATACAATACAAATATTACAAGGGCATAGTGTATTCACAGAGTTTTATGGAAGAAATTTACCGTAGCGTGCACGTGTAAGGCCGTGAACGACTCGAGCTTTGACACTCACGCTCACAGAGCAGGCAAATGGAAATGGATGGGAAGATATCTTTCCACTCGTTTTTTTTTTTTCAGCCCTTTCGAAAATTCAAATCTACGTTGTCTGAACCTATACTTGTTTTTTTTTTTTGCTTGCGCACATTTTTTTCAGGGCTTCGCGCAAATTGTTCTCTATTTTTGCGATTGTTCATCATTCCTGATTCGAGGCCTGTAGCTATCACTAGTGGCACGGAAGGACTACCCTGTGCGACAGAGAGGGCATTCGTCTTGTTTAGAAGGGCATTTTTTTCTCGTACGATTTGCTTTAGTATCGCGTCCGAATTTCAAACTTACTGGCAATAGATGACCCTTTCTTACCATTTTCCCGTTGGCTTTGACGTCAGCTCTTCTTCTTCTTATAGTTGCCCAATCCTGCAAACAGAACGGAAATTTCAAGAATCGGTCAGCCACCGAATTCAAGCACACAGAAAAATTCAACGTGATTCAGACAACTATTTGACACAGATAAACGATGACGAATTGCATTCGTCTGCGCCTATCTCTGTGTCTATCTATATGCGCCTGTATATCTATGTCTGTGTAGACGTGTCAATCTGTGTCTGTCTACTTTTTGCTTTCCGTTCCTATGCCGATCTGTATCTGTGTCAACCTGGGTACTTTCTGTATGTTTCCTGTTTTCGTCTGAGTCACGCTGCATTTCTCTGCGTATGAACTCGTTCAAGCCAGCTGTTATTGATACACGTAGACTTTGTTCGTAAATATGGGGGTTGACGTTTAGTACAGCTATGGTTTGTGTTCCACCGATGTGTTCCTTGAAAATATTTGGTACGCAATTGCTACTTGATATGTGCTTCAAGTTTGTGGCTTCTCTGCGATTGCTGATGCTGGTGGGCTTAAATTTAAGAGTGGTTCGAGGGCGGATCACGTGAAAAAAAAAAGGGAACGTGTAAATCTTAATTTAAAAAGTTGTGGGCTTTTCTTATATCAATTCTACAGGCGCGAGTTTCGAAAAATCGTGAGCAAGAATGTGTAGCTTGTTTGAAAAATTTAACGTATGAAAATACCTTATTGGCGACAGTATCTTTTTTTTTCCACCCAGACGTCTTTTTCCACAAAGAGCTGTTATTATATCACAACACGGGGCACGTGCGCACCGTAGTTGCCCGCCGCCGCCGCCGGTGTCCGTAACCACTATCGCACGAAATAAAAAACAATTAAGCAAACACAAACACCAAGGACACAACGGGAATCGAACGCTGGTTCCCTGCGTGTCAGCCCAGTATTCTACATTAAACCATGCCGGTGCTTGCAACTGCCTTACAAATTGACCCCAAGACGGCTTGATGTCGGGAAAGAATTCACGTTGACTTGAGTAATAAAGTGCTATAGCACAGCAAAAGAGCAACCAGGTGTCCGATAATGTGAATTACGCAACGAATAGGCCGTCGAATGATCCAACCTTTTACAAAAGGTTGATTTTGTTCACGTATTAACTGTGGTGGAAGGCAAAGTATTGGGTGACAACCGGCCAGTTTCTCGTACACGGGCATGACAATGTCTTGTTGTTTTTAACTAAACATCGTTCTGGCTGAGCCATATCCAGGGCCGAGTCATCGAACATTTCTTAGGGTGACCTTGCTCTCCCATAGTAGAGCACTAAGTACTTTCAATCGTTAACCACTTTTTTCTAAACACACAAACTGCTTGTTTCTTGTTTCTCATCTACATTCACCCTGTGCAAGTAAGCGTAGTGAATGAGCAATGCCTGAGTTATAACCGCGTTTTTTTTATAATGTTTCTTTTGACGTCACGCGTGTTCCATACTCGCCACCGTCGTTACGAGCAGTGCCATCGTTTGTATGCATGCAAACACTCGGTACGTGGACGAGGGGTCGAGTGTCGCTGTGGTCCAGTTGCTAAGAGGATCGCGCGTCAAATCCGTAGGTCGTAGGGTTCGGCCTCTTCCCACGGAAAGCGGCGCTTTCATCCACTTCTAGCTCTTTCGTCACATCTATGTCATATAGTTAGTAATTACTAAAATGCACTTAAAACAGTACGATAATGTTCTCTATACTTTCCTCGTTTTCCCTATCCGCCATTTTTCATTGAGTTGTCAAACAGGGATAATAATCCTTCGAGAAAATTCGTTCGTTATTTCGTCACCAAGCGTCACTCAGGCAACGTTCAAGTGGTTCAACGACCCACAGAAGGAGCAATTCGGGCACTCTTCAGTGTCACCAGAGTCAGAAGGGAGACGGCTACACAGCAGGCAGTGAAAAATCTCTCGGCGACGCCTTGCGCTGCGAGGAAAATAGATGGAGCCCGAACCACCGGGTTCGGCCAACTTTGTGTCTCAACCACTGCGTTGAGAGGACAGCGGCGATGTTTGTGTGAGAGAGAGTGAGAATGAGATATGGTGTAAAAGGGTGACAGAGGCTCCCTGCATCACAATATATATATATATATATATATATATATATATATATATATATATATATATATATATAATGTTTGTTTCTCTCTCTCCACACAAAGCTTTCCGTCTTGACTGAATGAATAAAAAGAAAGCGGATTGATCAGTGACTCGGAAAATTGATCGCACTTCAACCGTGTACTTGCGCCCTCAAAATTGACAGGCAATTCGAAGGTCTCGTTATAGCATTGGTGCCTCTTCTTTTTAGGGTGGTTTTCTTACCCCGAAGGTTTTCTATGTTGCATTGTTCCTCGATCGAAGGGTCCGCATCAGTGGCCTATGATGCCTTTTAAAAGATGCTGATGATACATTCCCAATCTTGCCCAGGAGGGTATCGGTTAAAAGGAGAAGTTTCCGAGAAAGGTGAAAAATAAACACCGCAACATGAAAAGACAAAGCCCAATCTAGGCCCGGATGGGGCCAGAAAAAGAGTTTACAATACGCTTTTAGCTTATGGTGTACTTAAAGTTTTGCAGCGTCGGAAGTGCTACGGCGGCATCAGAGGGATGTCTGGCAATGTAGCAAAAGGGAATAAGTGCGTAAGAATCGGCTGCAAAAGTAGTGTGTACGTAGGTTACGATAATGATGATGGCGATGGATATCTAGAATCCACGCTTGAATGAGCCTCCTTCGTACAATACGCAAGGCTGAAACACAACAATGATTATTTTCAGGCTTTCTATGACGGTGGCTACATTCATTCCGATCATCGATTACAATCTATTCACTCCTAATGTACTCACACTGCACATTCCTGTACAAAGGCTCTAAGGTCACGCTGCTGGGGCTTGACCTTACTGCACCGTACTAATGTAATGGGCGCCCAAATAGCCCGAAGGCAACAATTAACAAGAGAGAGAGGAATATCGACTGAACGGTGCAATCGCATGAAGCATCGTCTCTCTTACCACCTCTGTCTTTCTGGAACGGCGCTTGTTCCCCACGTTTGTCCTGCCGCACGTGTATGTAAATACCGGGTGCCCGAATGTGTTATGCAAATAGCAGGAGGCGACGGCGGTGATCTGTCGTCGTGCTTCCAGCGCAGGAAGCTGCACGAGTGGACGTACTCCTCGTTCTCCTTTGGTCTCGGAACCTCCAGCCGGGAGGTGGCACCACTTTACTCGCAGTAAATGCAGTGTTTATCTATTTCGGCACCTCAAACCGACCCCGAGTCATTCTCTTTTAAATGCACCTAATTTCTTCGTGGTCGTTGTTGCTGTAATCATGGTCTGCGCTTCGGTGGAACTGGTGTCTTGTGAGTCAGTATTTCTCGCTCTTGTGCTAGTGCAACTTCCAGAATATATAGACGTGTTGGATTATTTGTGTTTGAGCTGCTCGTATATTGGCGAATTTCTTGCGCGATTACAAACGGTGGCGGGGAGGGTGGGGAGCTTAGCAAAGGGCTGAGACAGCTAAAAAAGGCTATTCGTATTTAAATAATTCACTCACCAGCTTTGTCAAAGCCAGTCGGAATAAGCTTGGAGTTAAGGCTGTGACTACAACGTTTAGCGAGGCCTTCTTTACAGCTCGTCTCAGTTCTAAAGCAGCGTAAAGCAGGTTGGGTAGGGAAGTAGGCAAATAAGATAAAGACAGGATTTTTTTGTAGTCTTGGCAAGCAAAAAAATGCTTCAATAAAAACAGCGTGACTGACCTCCCTCTATATAAGTCGGTATAACACGAAAGTGAAACGTGTGTTTACAGAAGTAGTTGAGCGTTTATTGTGCATTGTTTTAGCAACAGCAACAAGTTGCAAAGTCACGTTAAGAAAGGCAAGCAGCTCGATACTTGCAGCGCACAATTTAAGCAAAAGCACACACGAAATTAGCATACACAGGATGAGCGCTCACTAATACCCGTCACAGCTGGACACTTAAAGCACGCTGTTCACACACACAAAAAAGTCACACCTTTGCCGCAAAGGGGAAGCAATGAACGCGATAAAGACAAACCGGAAGGTCGCGCGAAGAATGACAAGCAGATAGAAACGTGCCCCGCGTTTCTCACACACAAATTACGCACGAAACGTACTAACAGGTAGAGATTAACGTGAATAAGCGTCTCAGTTACCTCGCTGTATCCGAAAAGCGTGCTCTTTTCGCAAACGGAGTTAGTGCCACGAGTGCAGTGACCACTGTGCGCCCGGTAAGTACAACAGAATTGTTCAGGTGAAATCCCAAAGCCTACGATTGTCCCCAACGGAAGATAAGCGAGTTCTCGCGAGAACGTTCTCTCCCCGCGATGCTAAGTGCGCGTTGGAGATGAGAGAGCGCACGCCACCTGGTAGTGACAATCTGGCGACGCGCGCTCATTGCGCCATCTCGCTGGTAAGGCTGAAAACACGATAGTAGTTCCCCCGAAATGCCCTTCACCAGCGGGAAGTGGTAGATATCAGTAGCTTGCCTTTTTAATGTTGAAGGAGGTGCACTTTCGTAGCTCAGTGGTTAACGCCTCGCACCCACAGAGGTCGGAGGTTCGATTTCACGCGCCGGAGTCTTTCTCTTGGTTTTTTTTCTTGCGTTTTCATACATGTAAATACGTATACATATACGGTGAATGACGGCGACACCGACGCTGGCAGGAAAACTTAGCCAAAAGGGTCCATATAATTGATATCACAATGATTATTGCGAGCGACCGTTGGCCATATTGATCGCTAGTGCGAATCTCTTTCTGTAGGGACTACACAACAGATGAAACGTATACGTTAAAGCAGCAATGTCTCCAAGTACTTAAAGTACTTTTTCTGGATCCTCATAAACTGTATAAAGAATTTCCTTTCGATATAAAACCAGCGCTTTCTGACCGAATATCATACACATAATAACTATATAAGGGGCATACTTTTTTATTCATCGGAAGTACACAGGGGGAACAGGTCAAATTACATCAAACTTATCATCAAAGTCATACAGGTCAAATTTCGTCCATAGCGCTAGTTTTCCTTTCTTAGTTTTTGTATTTATTTATTGTGTTCAGATCGCGTGATACTTACTATTATCGGAATGATAAGAATAAAAAAGAGAAAAAGAAATGTAAGTGAGCATCACAAAGCAAAAGCGAAGAGCGACTCGAGTGCGCGTCCACACCGCCCACTTAATTAGAATACAGGCTAGCAAGTACAGACTCGAGTGCTCTTCCATGCTTTCGATATTCTTAAACATGTGATGTCCACGCATGGAGTTTGTCTCGAATTGCAAAGAAAGACGATCTCGCCTTCAAGGCGTACCTCTTTCTTTCGGGTGAATCAGCTAATTATGGTGGCCGCGTCTCCTCCGAGCTTTGATACAGCGGGTCCGACTTGTCGCTGGAGTCGTCCTAGGGACCCCAAACTAGGGGTTTCTCCCACGCCCTCCTTCTCCAAGCTTTTGTGATCAAATACGTTTCTCTCTCTCTCTCTCTCGACGTTTGATGAACAGAGTACTCGACAACCAATAACCAAAAGGGAGCAGGACCAACTTCAAAACACCTTGTACCAGAGCACATGAGGGTTTCAGTTTTCGCAGCAATATGTTGCTATGGCAGTGGATCTTGCTACGGGTAACAAAATATGGCGAAGAACTGGTTCTGTGGGAGTGCGGGCATTCACCCCTCTCTGTCTTTTGTTTAGTCATTAATGTCATACATGAAAGCAAATTGGACACGTGTCTCATACTGATTTTTTTAGGACTCTCGAGCTTCACGAACATTTAAGACAAAGTAGTACTCCCATACATTCCTAGCAAAATACATTCCTTTAAAATACATTCACCAATACATTCCTTTAAAAAAGCAGCGCACAAAGGAAATGAAGGTAACAGAGACAAATAAAACGCACAGTTGCTATGTGTGTCGTTATTCTATCTTCTAAGTATTTATCCGCTGTTTTCTTTAAAAAAAATGAAGAAACCAACATACCCACTTGAAATTCTTCTACGGGTCGTTTTCCTTCTTTTTATGTTCTAATTTAACTGGCTTGTAGTGGAGGGGTCAAGCTTTAAATCAATTTGGCTACTGTGTTTCTGCCGCTAAAAGAGAAGGCTTTCCTTTGGCGTCACGCTCCATTATAGGTTTTATTTTTTTACTTATGTGCCACGCATATACTGAAAAAAATTTCTCTTTCGAAAGCTGTGTAGCTGAGTGCAAATTGGCTGGCCCAATCTGCCTCTTGTGATCGTTTATTAGGTCGTTGGTTCGTTCTTTTATACATTTATTTAATTACCGCAACTCAACTGCATCACTTCATTAAGGATAGCTTATTCTAAAGTATCATGCACTATCGGGCCTTAGAGGAGTGTTAATTAGTTGCTGATGGATTCTGCGCGTTCGTTCTTGCTTGAAAATAAAATTGAGGCGAAAAATTACTGTTGGCCTAACCTAGAGCTTCGGCTCGTCAATGAATGTGTGCTGCTGCTAAGCTTCGCAATGTGACGTTAAGAATGACTCAGACGATGATTCGTTTCTCGATTAGTAGTTTTCGAGTGCTTCGTGTAACAGCATGCCACTAAAATACGAGGTAAATATTTATAGATCCAACATCCGCACTTTTAGCCCCGCTGCGCGAAAAAAACTTCAGCAGAGGGAGAAGATGGGTAAAGCTAACCCGGGGAAGCCTAGTAAAGCGAGTTGAGATTGGCAGGCAAAAGAACAGCGATGTGGAGAGGGGGAAAGCTGGGTAGACAGAAAGAGAGCAAAGGCAAATCTATGGCGGGAGTGAAGCAGGTGGTCTGGTGAGGAAAAGTAGAAGGTGGTGCATTCCTCCTGAAATGTTCTGCAATGGCCAACACTAAAGGAGATGTCGCCAGCTCCACTCTTTTTATCAACCTTCGCGAAATCAGTTGAAGTGGCGCATAATCTTTTTTTAGGGGTGAAGCTTCTTAGGGTGTGGGTCTGTCCAACCTCTGTTGACGTAGCCACCAGTGGCGCATACCCGTTCTAGAGCGGCTATGTGTTACAGGGGATGCGAGATTGCCTAGCTTGCAGGTAAACACAAAAAATTCAGAATGGCCAAGTAGCGCAACTAAACATAACCTCTGTAGCATCAACACACACATAGATTTTATACACATTTTAGGGAAGCGGCTCCTTAGGGTGTGAATCTATCCATCCTGCGTTGGTGTATGTAGCCACCAGTGGCACATACCCGTTCCAGAGCACGTAAAAGCCACAAAGAATGTGAGATGGTGGTACTTGGAGTATTCACTAGATGGACGCACAGACGGACGCATGGACGAACGGACAGACAGACAGACTTGCAGACGGATGGATGGATGGACGGACGCGCGTAGGGGATATGTGCCACAGGGGATGCGAGATGCGAGACGGTAGTACTCGGAGTGTTCACTAGATGGACGCACGGACGAACGGACAGACAGACTCGAAGGTGGGCGGACAGATGGACGGACGCACGAATGAATGGACGCGCGAACGGATGAACAGATGGATGGGCGGACTCAAGGACGGACGCATAGACAGACGGACGGACGCATGGATGGACGCATGGATGGTCGCGCGGACGGACGGAAGCAAAAACGAACGGACGAACACTTCGCCCCACTCATCTTCATTCACTCCGTGGATGTGCTGTGATTTTCTTCTTTGTTAGCTGGGTTATCTACCTAACATTGTACAATACAACAATAAGCAAGGAAAAAACCCGTGGAACATGCTTTCACGGGAGCACCCACGCACCTTCTCTGGGCTCTTTAAAGCTTCCCGATCAACTGATCATCCTTCCCCTTTTCCCCCACCCCAAGTGTAGGGTAGCCAACCGAGCCAAGCTTGGTTAACCTCCCTGCCTTTTCTCTCTATTTATCTCTCTCTCTCTCTCTTTAAAGCTTCCCTTAAAATTTAAGACAATAGACAGATATTTCCCGCGTCTGCAACAGCCGTATGGACGCAGCCTGCCAGCCATTCGTCGCAATGGGAGGCTGCGTGCGTATGGCTGTGCGGACGCGCAACTATATATCCGTCTAACGACAGGCCGTGTCCGTACGACTACTGTGGAATCTGTCTAATGTATAGTGAACGACTCCTGCGATGCCACGAGTTCCAAGAATTATGCATCGCTTCAAGCTAAGCTCGGATGTTCAAGACCAAAAATGGGCTATCCAGCAGCCCAGGGAGGCTGTACAGAGACAAGGTCTCCCGGTACCTCTTTGTGCGGTCTAGCACGGGCCAAAAACATGCCGGATACGAAAATAAAGTGTATTCATCATCATTATTATCATCAAGTTTTTAATCTTCCCACGAAGTTCTACCTTAGTGACAATAAGAAGACAAAAAACATACTACGTACATGTCATGAATGTGTGTTCAACGAGTACTGTACAGGCTTCATGTATTTGAAATTCACGCAAAGTAGTCTACTGTTGTATTCTTGAGAGCCACTCGGTAGATTTCACGGTCGCCCTATGGATTTGAAAATACCAGTGCATGTTTCCAGAAAAAATGGATGGTGTTTGTCATGCCAGCGGGTAACCTTTTTGATGTAACTATGCTTGTCAGCCTCCGCTGCATTTGGGGTTCTAAAAAATGGCCGGATAAGCTGTCGGTCTACAGAACCAATCGACTAAAAAGGTTCTCTTTCACCGGATCTACCAACACCTTAAGAATTACTGCGCTTTCGCATTGTCTCCCAGCAACGAACGTTGAACCATTCATAAAAAAAAACAGGCATTTCCTCCTAAACAGTAACAGGCAACTGCTCCGAAATTAACGCTGACAGAATTATCTCCGCCACTACAACTGCTATCATATCAGTAAGATATTAACCATGTGAGGTATTGCATTCTGCCACGAACCGAATAAGCTGTTACCATAATGTGCATTGTAACGAATGCGACATTTTATTACGATGGTGCAAGAGAACTAAAACCTGGGTTTCGCATGCATCGACGTATTAAGAAACATTTCGAATATTAACGTGATATCATTGAAGAGCCAGTTTCGCTAAAATTCCGGCGTTGGCGTCCTTAGTTGTTAGCGGAAAATGTGCGACCGAAAAATCGAAATGATGCAAATAAGGTAAGTGAAAACATCCTGGGTAAGAGCTAGTGGAGAATAAACCAGGGTCGCTTGGGACCTAGTGGAGATCGAACGCGGGTAGATTGCGCGCGAATCGGGTGTTCTACGATACCGCCACTCATCTGCTTGTGAATACAGTGAAAATAACTTTCTCTGGTTGGAAATGAAGCGAAAGTAACCTTCATGCTTCACAAACACGCGCGTCTTCTATGCACGCTTCACAATGCGACAAAAAATATTGCAATATTAATGCGTGGTATACAAGCGCTGATTGTCAGCGGGCATAGAAAACATGATTACCGTAATTGCTTCGTGCTTTAAAGTCAATCGTCCCCTACGAAATACACACATGCTACGGCGCCTAGCATAGCAAGGTGCGTAGCAAGTTCGGAAAGATTTCATGTGTTTGAAGCACGCACAAGAAACAGAATATCCCTACGCGTTCAACTCCTCAAGGCGAGGCTTTAGGGTCCCCTAATTGTTTTTTATTTCTCGTAATACAGAATATTGTTCTAATTATCTCAACAGGGTTCGATTCGCGGCTCGGCTTGTCATTGCCTTACTTCATCGTCACATTATCAAATGCAACTTCTCAGTTGGTGTGTGTTCGCAACGACACGACTAACGCTTTGTGATACTCTGCTGCCTTTGCACATATAGCTTTCTACTGTATGACACACTTACCCCCGTATTCGAAAACGTCCCTTCACTCAACGCTCCACCTTCACTTGAGAAAGCCGATGGGAGCGCCATCTCTAGGCAGGAAAAGTCACTGCATATCAATGATAAATTGTTGCTTTTCTCGAGTAGCACAGCGTCGTTTTCAGTCGAGAAGCGGCGCAGTGCGCAACTCTGTCAAGTGAAGGGTGAAAGTCGAGTCGAGGAGCGTTCTAGAATACGGGGGTTAGTGCCCGTTTTATTTAGCGGTGTCTATTTCATCTGCAAAAGAACAAAGTACTGTGGAAGGCACCAACATGCCCTGTATACGATTTCAGTCGAAAATAAACGTACAAAAATCAAAAGTATGTTATAATCCCGAAGATAAACGTCCACGCCGTGTATATTTCAAGTGTGTCACTCTTAATCAGGTGCCGAATAAAGTGCTAGATATACCCAGTAATCCAGAACTTTTTCGTCTATTTTTCTTCGCTATCGCTAACACTTTAGGCGGGACATGAATAACAGTGTAGGTCCGAATAGCTGGCTCTAAGTACTGTAGCACCCACCCTTTCATCATCTTCTTTATGAGGTGCGATATCCTTGTCTCTCAAAACAAAAAATAGGGGGGGAGGCACGAATGAAGCTCTCGCAACGAATTTTTACGACCACCAATTCACAAGGACAAGCTAATGAATTCAATAGCACTCTCCCGGTTGGTAAGACAAAGTTCGCGGATAAAGGCTAGAACGAAAAACTTAGAGTGAGAATGGGTTCGAAAGGGGAGCATGAACTTCAAAAGCGAATAGCTGGTGATGGCTGAATACATAGTGCCTCATTTTTGGTGCAGCGCCCCCCACGCCAGCGATCGGTGCACCAAATTTGTAGAAAGCCGCATAAATGTAAGGCCAGCAGGTTTAGATACGCTGCTCTTTTCTTTTTACTTTGGTGGAGTCACAGGTAAATAGGTGGCGCCCTTTCACTACAGAAAAAACGCAATTCATTTCACGCGCCTGTATGAGCATTGTAGTTTTTCATTCGAACTGTTGTTTCACATTCCGGGTGAGCTATCATTTGTAAGCTGTTTGACTTTTTTTATGCTTGCTTTAGCCACAGACATATATCTCATTTCCGACCCACAAGAGATAGACATAGAGATAAATCCTAACCAAAAACACAACAAAGTTCATCTTAGAAAAAATAATAGGCGAAGGATAGCATATGGGGCTCTGGTTGAATTGCTAGTTGTATTCGTTTGGTGTTTTGTAGCAAAGAAAGCAGCCTCTAAAAAAACGTTTCGTTTCGTTCCTAAGGGAAGACTGTAGCAATAATTAGAGCTTCGTCAACTTCTAGGTGACGAGCACGATGTTAATCCTAAGTACACTAACACACGATTTAAAGGAATCACCGCAACTTGACTAAATTAAAAATTGGGGAAGCCTTAAGCTTCGCATTTAAAAGTGGAATGCGAGAGCGATATTCTGTTGCTAACACGTACTTCGAGCACTTTGTGTATGAAACCTTTTCGAACTTACTATGCCCCCGCTGCGCAGCGTGTGTGCCTTTTGTAGTGGGTGACTGGCTTTTAAACGATGAAGCCATCATTATTCCGTGTTCTGCCGCCCGATGGCGATGTATACGCTTCTCCCACGCATTACTACGACAGTACTTCATGTTGTATTGTGAAACACGTACACAAGACGCGTAGGTTTGTAAAGCATGAAAGTTACTTTCACCGCAATTCCAAGCACAGGAAGTTCTTTTTACTGTGTTCACACAAGCAGAGGCGTGGCTGTGTTGTTCTCCTCGGAGGCGCGCGCATCGAGGCACTCTGTTCTACAACACCCACTTGCTACGAAAATGTCCAGGGTTCGATTCCCAATCAGAACTGTTATTCTTATTATTTATTCTATTTGCATTTTTTCTAGATTTTTTTTGCTCATACAAAGGTGGCCGATTTTTCAATCACACAAAGATGATTGTTTTATCACAACCGCCAACCCTGACGCCCTAATTTCTGCGAAAGGAGCTCTTTAACGCTATCGCGTAAAAACAGGAAGCACGGAGTCTTAGATTAGACATTCACACCGCTCTTTGAGTCGAATACACTGACACGGGATTTATATTCCACGACAACTTTTCTTGGCACTGAAGGGAAAGCTACGGAGGCGGAGCTTCTGCACATGTAGCACTACGCGAAGTAGTCCGTTTTTGGCGCTCGTCTCGTAACGCTATGGAAAGTGACGGGGGTGCACCATCAGCGTTTCATGTAGACGCAGACGCCGCTTGGAGTTTGAGGTGCACGTAAATAGGCAGGATTTTCTGGCGGTTTAAAAAACGCGAAGTCACAACGAATAAATTAAAGTAAATACTACTATTTTAATGGTGAAAGCTGCATCCTGTCCCAAATAGCTCCACGTACAAAACAAAGGGGGAACTTCTATATTTCGTGGTGAAAATATGGGCGCCGTTGTGGGAATACATTCACTGGCGGTAGGATTGCCCCGATTTGGCTGTGTAGCCTTCTCTCTTATGCTAAGAAAATTTGCCGCCGAGTATAGATGAATTACCTTAACTAGACTGGTATTTAGATGAAGTCCTTAACGATTCAGAGTACTTGGCACTGTAGCATGGGAGAACTGAAAATCTCCCATGCTACAATACAACATTTCCAAACAAACATTCTTGTTTTGCCTTCGAAAGTACGCAATATCTATTTGTGAAAATAGCAGCACTGTTTTAGAAGAGAAACACTTAACGTTTCGTCTGCTGCAATGCCAGGTGCGCCTCCTCAGGTGGTCTGCCCACAACGCACCTCTCGTTTTCTTGTGAAGTCGAGTCAAAACAGCGGGGCGGTTCGTCTATACTTCGCGTCCCCATCGTTTTGCAGTTGATTTGAACAAGTTTTGGCAAGACGCGCTAACAACAAACGTGAACTCACTGCACTGGCATCGGTGGCTACATCTATGCGCCGCGGTAAGTAGTTGACGCTTCACTTAAACTGTCAAACACGACTTATACAGGTCCTACATTGCAGTAAATTCAGAGGCCTAGCAGTTTTCAGCTTCTTTGATCAACGAAGGCGCAGCTTCAGTCCTTTGAACCCACTCCACTACCCCCTCTACGCGAAGAACGAAACTGAGACTGTAGAAAAAGATCAGTAGACAGTTCGCTGGCTAACGCGATCCAATCCGTAGCCTGTACTTCCCACAATTATTATTAGGGTACACAATCGCAGTGCTAGCTTTCTCTCTAGGTATTAATTTATGAAACTATGAATAGATAGATATTTTTAAACCACCATGCAAACAATGTCAATAATGGTCATATTGGTAATTATTATAATAATGCTGCAGTTTTGCCGAAAAGATGAATTAACGAGCGAGTGTACCGTTGTTTGTAACAAGCCAAGCTGCAACATCTTTTTTTGTTTCACTTTTGTGTCTGTCTGTGTGCTTGTGAACTAGCGCAATAAACAGAACATCAGAAGGCGTAGGCAGACCACAGTGCTGACTCGAAAACAAACGTTTCACGTCTCTGCCACCAGAAACGCAATTTAGAAGATAGCTTGCGTGCGCAACAGAAGTTCATTTTTCGTAAAGTACGAAATATATCTCATTCTGAATGGGCGGCAGAGAAGAGTCGCGAAACGCTCGTCACCGAACTTGTGAGCCTGTCACAGAATCTACTTGGTTGTCAGTCGCAGCCTCCTTCCCTCGTTCATTTTTTGCGCTGTTTTCTCAGCATGTACAAACCAACCACCCAAAATACGCAAGCTTTTGTTACGTTTTCATTGCCTCCATCTCCTCTTCACTATAGCATTTCATTTTAAATTTTTTTCTTCTCACGGATTTACATATCAGCTCTTCAAAAATGTTTGAATGGTTCCACGGAGTGAACGTGGATTGCAATAAATATTCAGAAGCGTTCTTCGTAAACTTTAGTTTGCCGCTGTCGACATTACCTTCCTGGATTCGATAAGTTCAAATGGGCACTGACAACACCACCAAAAGAACAAGATGAGGAGACGTTGCTTCTTCGCGGCGTAGACACGAACACATCGATACAAGCTGAGAACACTCGCAATGGCATTCAGTCCTAAACAGAAAAACAAACCTGAAAGATGAGTCGTAGTTACCGTGCATGAATTGCGTTGCGTCCCATAATTTATTCCACGCCAAAACATTGCTCTGGTGCGTGCACAATCTCCCCGACGGAACGCGAGGGAAAATTTTGTCGATATTGCGTTTTCCTCGCGAGTCAGGTACGTTCGATTATTCAGCCACGTCGCCTCAGCAATAAGGCCAATCGAAAACACTGTTCAATATTCAGACACATGAACGTCGCGTGAAAGAAGCGTAAGTGTGAATTGCGCAGTATAAATTGGTTGATACAGTGAAAACTAAAGGAGATGCATTGGTAGTGAAGCAGGGGAAGCATCCGGTTCGCTAAACCATGCTTTGTAAGGAAAACTCAACAGGGTGTGTTGAACTGGGGCTTTTCTGAGCAGGAGGTTTTCAAGTTTCTATTGAGTAGTTTATTACAAACTGACCTTACCCGGCAACTTCCTTAATTGACTACGTCGTGAAAAAACGCCTAACTTAACTTACATTCTAGCTGTAAATATTATTGTGAGGTTCGCTGGCGCATGTCACGTTTGTTTATAACTTTTTATTAATAATTTCTCCCCTTTATTAAGGAATATAATAGTCCCGCTCATCTTTCCTATACAGAGTGTTATCCCAGTGGTTGCATTCAAAGAGGTAAAAATTTGTTTCATTTTTTTTTTCAGTGAAGAGTATGTATTTTATGGACAAACATTTTTCTAGTGATATTAATATTACTTTGATTTAAAGTGTATTGATTTTTTTAGCCTTGCGAGTAACTAGTGGTACTATTGTTTCTCTTCGCAACACTTCCAGTTGATCTCTCACTTTCGGTTTCTTTTTTTCTAATATTCTGTAATAGTATTTTAAAATAAAACTATAGTGTGACATCGATGGTTCTGTTACAAGATTAGTTTTAAAAAGGATACCAAGGTATCGGAGCATATTCTTACGCAAGGTAGCGGCCTAGTCTCTCTATTAAAATTCAATGATTTCATTGAAAGAGCGTGAATTCTTTAGTGAGCAGTTTGCATCGTTGGGGACCCTGGCACAGTAGATCTGAACCAAGCGCTTCTTTCAACGTGGCCTCAAAGATCTGCTTTGGGACAACGACGAAATCTAAAGCTAACCCTAGGGAATATGCCAGTGGAATGCCATACTGAATATATACTGAGGGTGTACAAAGCCGTAGGGGCTTTCTACACCCTCAGTATATACGTCCCATGCACCCTTTATACAACTGAAGTATATATATATATATATATATATATATATATATATATATATATATATATATATATATATATATATATATATATATATATATATATATATATATATATATATATATATATACATCGTGGAAGTATGGTGTCTGCACAGGGGCACATGAGCACTGGTGTGCGAATGCCATTGCAAGACGTCTCAGTCGAAAGCATATCCTCCGAGATTACGCGCCGGCAGCGGCGAGCAATTTCGGAAGTCATGGTAATGGAATATGGTCACCTTTAAATATTTTCCTTTTCCACTTATCCCACTCCCACATCTTTGCAATAGTAGTGTCAAAATATTCGAAATATTAAAATTCTAGTGAACAGTGTAGAAACAAAAAAAAACTGTAAAATCGATAAGGATATTGTAATTACTTCTGATTGTGAACCTTCAGACATTGAAACGAGACAGAATATCGGTTGAATAGTTAATCCGGAGGCAACAGGCTTCAAGTCATGATGTGTGCGAATTCTCGAGACCGACTTGCACAAACAGTTAGCCAAATAGTACGGAATGTTGCCACAACGGTGAAGAAACTTTCTCGAGGACGTTGTGAGAAATGATGAAGGGGAGTCGAACGTCAGCATTCCGTGCTACCAGGGAATTGGTTGCATGATGCATTGGTACCCTTCATGCCCTCATACCTGGCATGCACTGTTAGGTGTAAATCTAGCTCACGTGTGGATCTACAAGAGAGATAGGTAGTCTGACATATCATTTCTTTGTTGCGTATGTTTATCAACGTTGCGTATGCGCTGCCACCACTATCATGCACCAGACCTCTACCCTTCGACAGGCGCCTTTATTCGGGTGTCTTTGCGGCATGGGTCATTCATCGAGTTTCTGTGTGCAATTACACTACGACAAAGGGGTAGGTCAGCACTTACACTCTCGAAAATGCATCTTTCCAATCGAAGCACAAGCACAAGTTGCTAAAATAAACCAGTGTATACCTCATTATAAGGTGTTCTGGCACGCCTGAAATTCAAATATCAAACACCGACGGCAAAGTAACTGCGAAAAATATGGCAACGTTTCCTCTTCCACTCTCAATCTTTGTTCACTAAGCTGGAAGGCAGAAGCATTCAGCTTAAATCTACGTCAGTAATCTCTTCAGGCATCTCGCGTACACAGATGGTAGGTTGGCGGCGTTAAGATTAAGTCCCATTAGACCAGGAACACGCTTAATCGTTACGACGGCAATTTACCGCCTGCGTACGCAAAATGTCTGAAGCGATTATTGACGGGGATTTAGGCTGAAAGCTTAAAACCGCGTCGATAATGCTGTGTGGAAGCCGAGTTGTTTATACTTACATATTTTGACACAAGAGTCGTCATACCAGCAGCACAAGTGGTAGTAGTAGTAGTAGTAGTAGTAGTAGTAGTAGTAGTAGTAGTAGTAGTAGTAGTTGTTGTAGTAGCAGTAGTAGTAGTAGTAGTGGTTCTGTTATTATAAGGAGGAGGAGGAAGCAACAAAAAGGGAGAAGCCAGGGAGGTTAACCAGAAAGACATCCGGTTGGCTAACTCTGCTATTATAATCAATAATAATACTAATATAGTAGTAGTAGTAGTAGTAGTAGTAGTAGTAGTAGTAGTAGTAGTAGTAGTAGTAGTAGTAGTACAAGGCATCCCGCCAAAAATTTGGTGGTGGGTGTGGACACAGGAATAAATAATACCAAATGATGATGGTGTTGATGATGCTCAAAGTAATAATGATGATCCCTTGTTGCACCATACGTTACCATCGTTATCACCATCCTATTTTCATTGTGCGATGGTTTTTACACCGTGGTACAGGCCGACTTTTTTTTTGCTGTGCTTTTCTTCTTCCATGTGTTCTTGTGTTTCCTCGCAAACAAGAGGCACTTATATACCACTAACGATTCGAGTCGTCTAACTCTGGCTTCCCAGTTTCTCACTAATTCTGAGTTTTTTGTTTTTTTTTTGGTGTGTGGATGTGTGTGTGTGTGTGTGTGTCTGCGTGCGTGCGTGCGTGTGCGTGTGCGTGCGCGTGTGCTTGTGCGTGCGCGTGTGCTTGTGCGCGTGTGTGTGTGTGTGTGTGTGTGTGTGTGTGTGTGTGTGTGTGTGTGTGTGTGTGTGTGTGTGTGTGTGTGTGTGTGTGTGTGTGTGTTTTGCGGGCCCTAAAACGACGCTCACTCTTATGACTCCCATTAGGCGACGCGGTGACCTCGTTCACTTCATAGTCAAGTCTGCACTACCCAGTGGCCGTCTTCTGATTACTTCCAGCGATGCAAGTGTTTGTAGTAGACGCTCCTTTGCGAAATCTTCGCGCAGTCACCACCAAAGCGTCGTCTATTCATCGACTACCACATAGACACAGTCTCCTCTCAATTACAGACCAATTTCCCTAACCAGTGTTCCTTGTAAAATGTTAGAACATATAATTTACTCCAACCTTGTCTCATTCCTAGAATCAAATTCTTTTTTTACTCCCTACCAGCACGGATTCCGAAAAAGTTACTCATGTGAAACCCAACTTCTTTATTTTACTAATGACATAGCATCGGCTTTAGATCGCGGCTCACTTGTGCATTGCATTTTTCTTGACTTTCAAAAAGCTTTCGATAAAGTACCTCACCAATTACTCCTCCTGAAAATTAGTGCCTTAAACATTGACCCGAACATTCTTAAATGGATTGAATGCTTTCTGACTAATCGCACTCAGTTTGTAACAACTAATGGCTATAACTCACCTCTTTCTAAAGTAACATCCGGCGTACCCCAAGGTTCCGTATTAGGCCCTTTACTTTTTCTTATATATATTAATGATCTCCCAGACAGCATTAACTCCGCTATAAGGTTATTTGCAGATGATTGTGTAATTTACCGCGAAATAAACAATGAATATGATAACCAATTTCTACAGTCAGACCTTGACACTGTCTCAACCTGGTGCAATAAATGGCTTATGACTCTCAACTCTAACAAATCTAAATGCATGTCAATAACCCGGCGATCTATTTCTCCCCCCTGTACCTACAGAATTAACGACGTTCCCCTGCAGCATGTCTCTTCATATAAGTACCTCGGCGTTTACATTACCAACAATCTATCTTGGCACACGCATGTTACCTACATCTGTAATAACGCTAACCGAACGCTAGGATACTTACGCCGCAACTTTTCTCGCGCTCCGCTGTCCCTCAAAATTCTATTATACCGATCACTAATTCGCCCAAAGCTTGAGTACGCGTCCGCTATATGGGATCCCGTGCAGCAAAATTTAATTAACGCGTTAGAATCTGTTCAGAACCGCTCAGTTCGGTTCATTTGTTCTAATTATTCCCGTACTGCTAGCATATCAGAAATGAAATCTAACCTTGACCTACCCAATTTAACTGTCCGAAGGAAACTGGCGCGACTGCATTTTTTTCATAAGATATTTTTTCACAATCCATCAATGAAGCGAGACCTCATTTCACAACCGTCATACCACTCATCGCGCATTGATCATCAGCATAAGGTTGCCATTCCGTTTTGCCGCACCAAATTCTTTTCAGCAGCCTTCTTACCGAAAACAGCCGCCGATTGGAACCACCTTCCCTCTTCCGTTGTATCAATAACAGACCCTTTGTTATTCAAGACTGCAATTTCTCAGCAATGCTTGTAACTATACGCAGTTTCCATTATCTATCTTTGTCTTGTATGTGCTTGAATTCTTATACATTTTTAGTTGACTTATGTTGCCTTCCTGATTTGCGCATCTGATACTTGTTTCTTTATTTTGTCTTTTTTTCTTGTGTGTTATATATGTTGTACCCACCCCCTCTGTAATGCCCTACGGGCCCTGAGGGTATTCTAATAAATAAATAAATAAATAAATAAATACCACACAAACACGGGCACACACACACACACACACACACACACACACACACTCGCTTGATCGCTGATTTCATCTACTCCCTCCCTCTCTCTCTCTCTCTCTCTCTCTCTCTCAATTCAATCTCATCTCTGCACTGTTGCCTCTCCTCGATGAGGAGATTTCACTTTGCCGGCCACTGGACTAGATGGTAAAAAGAAAGCACGAAGTAAGAAAAGTCAAATCAGTCAACCCTTGTGCGTAGTTCTTATTTTGTTCTGTTTCTCATTTCTTTTGTTATCACGTACAACGCCGACACTCGTATCGAATTCTTGTTTTCATGGAGTGTGGAGCATGAGCATGCTACTTTCTTAGTGCAATGCGACATAAGAAACTCAAGAGCCCTGATGCAAGGGCTAAGCGAATTTAGAACGCATCAGATGTACACTTTTGACCATGCTATTTTAATAGCCATGGCTGACAGAAAGAAAATGTTGCGGGGCAATCAGGGTTCTTGATTTTCGTGACGTTAGATTTGCTTCGCCGATATCCGCAGCCTTTTTCTCAAGGCAAGGGTCGGACGCCGAAAACTAGTTCTGGCTGCGCCCTTCAGACGCGGGCTCCATCTTACAAGACTCACTCACTCACTCACCGCCCTTGATTTGTATTTAACTTTGCTGCGGCAACAGCATCCTTGATTCTGCTGTTAGCAAAAATAAAGAAGAGCAGTCCCCACGTATCTTTCGTCTTCCTCCTCTGCTTTCCCCTATGACCTGTATATTATTTTTTTCAACCAAAGTGCTTCATTGCTTCTCCGAGCCTACACCACTACCTCTTTCATTAGCTGCTATCATTACGTCCAGAATCTCAATCATTGCCTTTCTTTTCTTAATTTTTGCTGTTGTGATCTTTACTTCTCCTTCTCAAACCTCCCCGTATTCTTTATCCTTCTTTCACACAAAATTCCGTCACCGCAATCGTTTACCTCGTGATTTTGTCTTGCGCCAGTCTTCAAATGTCTTTTTTTCTCTCTCTCTTCCCACGTCCCTTCGTTTCTCATTTCGCGAACGTCCAGGCCATCGAGCAATTGCCACACACAAAAAAAAACTCAGACACATAACCACTTGTTGCTGCCCCCTGCTACGTCTTCCGACCCCAGACTCGCTCGCTCCGATGCTCCTCCGAGATACTGGACGTGCCGGTTCATGACAAGGCCAGTCCGCTTATGATTCCCCCTTTGTTGCTTCCCTGAAAGGCAGCTTTTCCTCCCGTCATCTATGTGCTGGCTTCGTTCAAAACACAGTTCTCATTCATTTTGATTTCGTATGTGAGTAAAGTTGCCTTGGTAACCTGTTGTTTGCACTCCCTCTTGCTTCACTGGTATGTGCAATTGTGTCTTTATTGACAATCCTCTGATTTGTTTTCTGCGCGTGCTGTTTAGAGCTGTTTCACAAGAAAGGGTGGTAATTTAGACTAATTGGTGTTGCATCAATAACGAAGGCAAAGCCTTCGTTGATGACGGAACATTATTTGGCTGAAACTATCAAATAGCTGAAATACCAACTATTATCACCGCGAAATTGTAGGTGCCGCAAAAATTGGGTACATCCTATTACACTCAATTTTCACTAAAAAGAAGACAGGCAACATTTAGTCCAACTAAAGAAGTTCTTTTTGTCTTAACCACATCCCTGTGTCATGAAACTTTGGGACTCTAAAAGGTGAGGGCTATACCACCACCTTAAGTTTGTGAAACAGTGGTTAACAACAAAAGGGTTGACAGGTGGACAAGTCGGTGTAGATTCGTACTGAATTTGTGGCAGTAAAATCTAGGAGGATTTTGAAAGAGGAGACAAATGAGCTCAATTGTCTCTTTTTTTATGCGTCCCATCGGTTTTCGCTGCCAATAATTCAATATGAGTGTTTAACAAGGAAGAGAGATACAACATATCGGAGCGTCTTCAGCAAAGGCTTTTTTGTAGCACTTTGTATAAGAGTAGTAAGTCAAGATGCAGTAAAACTCTACTACCCCCTTCAAGCGTAGCAAAGAATGTTCAATAAATAGTAGTGGTACAACATATGTCAAATACTTACGAAGCATAGAAATTCAATAGCCCTAGTAAGTGAAGGCGACTGACACCATTGTTCGCGAAACAGAGCAGGTTGAACTTTTTTCTGCTTTTTTTAAAATATGTTTTCCCTAGTTTCAAGATTGTTTTTTCTATCTCCAAGTTTTTTAAGCTCCATACGAAATTCAAGGTTCACTATTCTTTTACTTTTTTATCAATAGAACCTTGCCCGAATCCACTGGGAGGCTACAGTACTGTGAGCGCCACAACGCTGCAAGGGTCACCAGCATAAAAACACGCTACCCTCATTTCCTATGGAGGTGCTCTTTATGCAGATAAGAGGTAGCGGGTGTAACATCACGTGACGTGAAGTCAATGACCATCACTCCTAACACTATCACTCAAAGTATGACCAGGAGCCTTTCCCAAAGCCACTCTCACCTATCAAAACATTCGCCAACTTCTGTTAACCCTTATTTTAGATACGAAGCAGTTTAGGGTCGAGCTAAATCAACACCGACTAAATTTCAAGGCCGAAAGGCTGCCGCAGTGACGTCAGAGGGTGGAGGCCCAGTTACGCCGCGAACGCGGCGGAAAGCCGGTGTTTCGTTCGCGTTTTAGGAGAACGAACGCTCCCGCTCTCGCAGCTGCTGCGGCTTGATTGGGCCGAATAAAAGATGTGGAAAAAAAAAGTCTTACTGAGCATGCTCAGTTGGGTAACTGGGCCTCCACCCTCTGACGTCACTGCGGCAGCCTTTCGGCCTTGAAATTTAGTCGGTGTTGGCAACACCGACGCAAGCAACGTCTCCTAGTGAGTTTCTTCAACTAAAAAACTGGCAGATCCCGCGTACAGTGGGAATCGATGATATGCAAAGCATGAATGAGAAATGTTGATATGTCACTTCAAAATCAGCACAACGTTACGAGGTAAAGGTAAATGATGCCGTAGATGACTTCCGTGTCATGACTATAATGTTTGAATGTGTCGTTTACCTTCGTCATCTATTCACGTCACGTGAAATCAAATTTAGTATATGTGGAGCTAGAGAAACGGTGGCGAGCACGCTATGAGCGTGGTATGTTGTCATGTTCTTACATGACACGTATGTGAGGATTATCATGTTTGCACCAGTCATATATTTCGTCATCCATTGACGTCACGTAACACCAAGTTTGGTATATGTGGAGCTAGCAAAATGGCCGCGAGCGCATTAAGAAGGGCCCAATATACTCCAATGTAGCGTTGACGCGCGCGCACGCAGGGAGGAGGAGAAAAACTTTATCCCAAGATGGAAAGGTGCGGTGGTGGAGTGTCAGAGGAGCCTACCCAGCGTAGGTCTCCGCTACCCTCTTGGCCCAATCCAAGATCTGGTCCTGGACCTCGGGCGCCGAGCTGCACATAGCAGCCTCCCACTGCTCCTTACTATTAATGTGTACAGAATTAGGTGGTGGGTTTCGAGTACACCCCCACATGATATGGCACAGCGACGCTACGTTAGTAAAACGCGAGCACTCTATAGTCTGACGCCAGGCGCAACCAGCGTCCGTTAGGGAGCCTTCATGTGCGCGCCTCCGTGTTTTAGAGTGGTGTCAGCCTTTGACCCACCACTAGCCGCCGCCCGCTAAAAGACAATGTTGCCAGTCCCGGTTTCCGTGGAAACAAGCGCCATGTTGGTTCTCGCGGCCAGGCGTTCCTGCTCCGCCGCACTGCACCAGCTGCATTCTGGCGCGGCTGTGCAAGCTGTGGTATGAGCTGCGTTTGACTGCACCGTATAGACCTAGCACCCGCTACTACACCATCCTCGCGGTAAGGGCACAACAACTTTGGAGTGTAAATGCCAGGGTGCTGCGTGCCGCAATGCAAAACTATCTGGAGACTGTCCCGCTTCCCCACTTTCTCTAACCAACAGAAACGCTGGATTACACAAGTGAGGCGAGTTTGCTTGGAGCCGACTATTTCTTTCCGTGTTTGTGAGGTGAGTACCCGTCGTATTGCGAGTGGATTGAGTATATCGCCGCATATTTCGAAGAAAAAAATGGCTTAGTCATGCGATGGAAAGCAGTTTGAGCAAAGTAAACATGACAACTTTCACAGTAAAAAAATGGATGCGGCTTCGTTCGGCTACGCCGGGATATACGAGCGAAATCTGGTTAACTTCAGTATGCTTGTTTATCCTTGTAGTCGAAGCACAGTTTACCAATCGAATGGTATGACTAGTCGATCGTGCGGTCCTGCGTGCATTCATCGGTTTCCAAAGCCGTCGCCGCATTCGTAGCGGGAAACGCCGGGCCCGAAACAACCAACAGACGCTCGCGTTCGCGTTTTTTTTTACGGGCAGATATTCGCGTTCCTGCACTTTCTCCTCGGTAGCTGAGGAAGGGCATTTAGATAGGTACACAGACGAGCCGACGAACGCGTTCCCTGTAGACTCGTGTAGTCTTGCGCACTTGCATTACAACAAACTTTTATGCGGCTTGCCATGGGGTATTCTTTCTTTCCGTCAATGACACGCGGAACCACACCGAAACTCTCTCAACAATGGCAAAAAGCATTCCACCTTAATTATATAGAATGCGACAGATTTACTGTTTGTGTCCGTCCGTCCTTCTTTCTGTCTATCGGTACTGAAATATGTGCACTAAGTAAACCGGTTGTTGGCCCATAACTTAAATAGGCCCTATGTGAGATTGGTGCTGCGTCGTTAACTTTTTTACTGACATGATTTGGCCGCAAATAATATACACACAAAGTAAAGAAACACTCAACGACAAGCACAAGTGGCTTGTGCTTGTCGTGTAGTGTTTCTTTACTTTGTGTGTGTATTATTTGCGGCTAAATCATGCCAGTAAGCAAGTACCAACTAGGCCAACAATCAGTAGTGTCGTTAACTTTGTCGTCCTTTTGTTTTATAACAAATTACAAAGATGATTTGATAACGTGAACTCTGTTTTTATTCAGTCTTGTAGAGAAAATGTGAATGGACTCCGTATATGGGATCGGCGCCGTGTATGACTTTTCGCCCTATTACTTTATTATAGGCCCACTGCGAGGACACAAGCTTCCAGCAAAGGAGGCAGGACGGTTTGAAGAAATTTAGGCCAGATGCTGGTTGGATGCTGTTTGCAATAAAATCTGAACTAAAAAAAACGTGGTTTGTCCCTTGTTGCCCCCTTTGCTTCTCTTCTAGCCTAATATACAAGCTTTGGGGGGGGGGGGGGGGGGTCGGTGTGATATGATTGTGTTCCCTACTATTTTCCGGCAAAGCTTACAGCTCGTAAGGTTTTTAAGGTGTCCGTTGTATAATTTCGTCCGCAGGAACTAAACTTGCTGCCGGAAATTATATTACAGACAAAATCAATATTTAGGGTATGAGAAACGGGCTAGCAAAGTTATGCGGTTAACAGATAACATCGTTTGCGGTTACATGCGGTTCACAGAGAACCCGGTCGATTGATCTGCCTTCCCTGTCGTTATGGGTACCGTCATATAATACAGCACGGTCTCGAGCCTTGCACTAGAAGGCTTTTGAGGTGTCCGCAGTGGTATGGTGAATTCGCTTCCGAAATTACGCGCAGACATTGCAGTCCGTTCAGAGTGACATCGAGATTCTCCCCATCACAAATATAGGCTCCTTGAATATCCTTACTCCGCCAACGCGGTGGGTCTACCAGGTGGGTAAAACGAACTGTTTTAACAGTATTTTATACAAACTACAGTCACGAAACACGTTTTTCCTGCTCTACAAAATGGCGGCTAACTTCAAAACACAACCCTTAAGCTTTCACAAATTGCTATATATATGTATATATAAAAAACACCCCCTTCTTGTTGAAACTCACGCTGCCTTCAATGTAAATGAGTGACCGTTCAGAACCAACATGGCGACCCGTCAGGTATGGCAGCCGTTTTTGCCAGTTGTAAGCAACCATGATCGAACTTGTCACCACCCTAAAACGCGGAGACGCGCGCACATGAAGGCTCCCTAGCGTCCGTCGGCACGGCCCGACGCCAACTGTCGCAAAATGCGACATGCTGCATTTCGTGCTGATGCCATAGAGTGACTTTAATCTATGCCGATGCGTTACCCATACAACACTGCGTCTCTCTCCTTTCGTGACGAAGGCACGCCGGACGCGCTGAAACGCGCATGCTTCAAGCAACGCAGCGCGGCACGCACCTGCGAGTATATGGCAGGACCGGCGCCTGGCGTGGCAACGCCGGCGGGACGCGACGAAATGAACGCCGGTGAGCACGCGCACCACGTCATGTCGAAATATATTCGCGCCTTGACTGTAGCATGTAGTCATGTTCTCATATGACACAAATCTCATTATTATCATGTTTGCAACAGTGCCATACCTTCGTCATTCATTGACGTCACTAATACCAAATTTGGCATATGTGAAGCGAGCGAGACATGCGCGGGCGCATCATGAGCGTAGCATGTAGCCATGTTGTTACATGACACGCATCTCATGTTTATCATGTTTGCACCAGTATCATACCTTCGTCATTTATTCACGTCCCATAATACCAAATTTGGTATATGTGACGCTAGCGAAACGGCCGCGAGCGCATCATGAGCGTGACATGTAGTCATGTTGTTACATGACACGCACGTCATGATTTTCGTTTTAAGGTCTGTCGCCTGTGTTCGCCATGCAAGTATGCTATTCTATACCAGTTTTTCAACATGCCATGTGAGCGAAACCACCGCAAGAGCTGCCGGACCTTGAAATGTGAATCGTGACATTCATGACATGCATGTCGCGATTTTCATGTTACGATTAGTCAAATATGTTCTTCATACAGTCATGTTATGCCATGCAAAGTTTGGTATAGAACTATGAACGAGTGCAATACGTGGAAACAACTATAATCGCGTGGTCTTGAACCCAGCTGTTGCAATACATTGCTCCAGAAATCACTATAGGGTAAGAACAAAGAGTGTCGAGCAGTATTCGGCTAGTACTCCCTAGCAGATCCAACCGAGAGAATCTATTGGGAGGTAAGCAAGGAAAAGAAAGTGATGCCGAGAACATGCCGGAAATTTCCCTGGTACGAAATCGGCTGTGGGCTCCTTTGTTGCATTTCTTTCATGCTTTAGTTTAGTGTGCTGTGTCATCTCAGCTTCGCCTACCTTTCTTGTCTTGCCGCTTCTGTTGTCTCCCATATCGGTTCTCCCGAACATGAGCACTCTCATTTCCGGTAACCTTGGATTGAGGGCGCGTTGCCGAAAAAGAGAAGAAAGAAAACAAGGGCAAAAATGAGATGGAAACGGGAAACAATCACGTTACAGGGAATAGAAAGAAATGTTTTTGAGCGCATCATTAGGCTAGACGACACAAAGAATACAATCAATATGAACGCTAAAAACGACAGCCACGACACCATAGACTTCGCTCATATGCTCTGGCGTTCCTCCGCGTCCTGCAGCGACAAGGGAAATACTGAAGAACGGTGGGAGGCAGCTTTAGGCAGTTCTACATTAAAGCGAGAATTATGGGCAGCACAACGGGCCCGCGAAGCGACTAAAAGGCTCGGTCTTTCAGTCCTAATGGGCAAGCAGCTCGCTTTGGACTAGGACACGAGTGCGATTTATTGCACAATAATAACATTTTTCTATACATCTACCCATTCATCCAGATAACTGCCCAAAACTGCCCAGCGTGTTTTCTTATATTTATTATCTTTATTATGATATATATATATATATATATATATATATATATATGGTGAAGTGGGTGAAAAGACAAATATATAGACAAATATATATATATATATATATATATATATATATATATATATATATATATATATATATAGGGAAAGAAGTGTATACTTAAGGGCTCGTTTTTCCGTGTTTTAACACAATAATAATGAGATCTAACAGACAGTAATGCCAAGGATTGTACAGGGGAAGTTATTAGAACCAATGGAATGTAAATATGAAGAAAGAAGAAAGCAAAGTGGATGAAAAGATAACCAGCCGTGAGCAGGAATCGAACCTACGACCTTCGAATAACGCGTTCGATGCTCTAACCACTGAGCTATCACAGCGGCCTTCCCTCCATCCACTTTTTTGGGTTTATATGTAAATTTAGAAGTAGGAGTGACAGTCAGCGCCATCTATAAGCCGAGCGACGAGTGTGAAAACACTCTTATTCGCATGTTTGGCGTCACGTAGCACGTGAACTTATTATGAGCGGGCAGCTGTTTAGGTTGTATAAGAGGGACAATTAATCAGCTGCCCGCTCATAATAAGTTCACGTGCTACGTGACGCCAAACATGCGAATAAGAGTGTTTTCACACTCGTCGCTCGGCTTATAGATGACGCCGACTGTCACTCCTACTTCTAAATTCACATATAAACACAAAAAAAGTGGATGGAGGGAAGGCCGCTGTGATAGCTCAGTGGTTAGAGCATCGAACGCGTTATTCGAAGGTCGTAGGTTCGATTCCTGCTCACGGCTGGTTATTTTTTCATCCACTTTTCTTTCTTCTTTCTTCATATTTACATTCCATTGGTTCTAATAACTTCCCCTGTACAATCCTTGGCATTACTGTCTGTTAGATCTCATTATATATATATATATATATATATATATATATATATATATATATATATATGTATATATATATATATATAAGGTTGCCTTTTCACCCACTTTTCTTTCTTCTCATTTACATTACAATTGGCCTAATAACTTCCCCTATACCATCCTTGGCATTATTGTCTGTTAGATCTCATTAATACTGTGTAAAACACGAAAAAACGAGCCCTTAAGTATACACTTGTTTCCCTTATTTATTAACGAGGGTCTCGTACTGGCAGACTTGGTGCCTTTAGGTTGTATACGAGGGACTATTGGTCAGCTGCCAGTCAGCTGCCAGTTAGCAATAAGTAAACGTTCTACGTGACACCAAACAGGCTCATAAAGAGTGTGCCAAACTCGCCGCTATGGCTACTAGGGGCGCTGACTGACACTCCCACGTTTAAATTGACATAGATACCCAATAAAGTGGCTGGGGGGATAGCTCTCATGGTAGCTCAGTGGTAGAGCATCGAACGCGTTATTCGAAGGTCGCAGGTTTGCATCCTGCCCATGGCAAGTTGTCTTTTCACCCACTTTTCTTTCTTCTCATTTACATTACAATTGGCCTAATAACTTCCCCTATACCATCCTTGGCATTATTTTCTGTTAGATCTCATCAATGTTTCCCTTATATATATATATATATATATATATATATATATATATATATATATATATATATATATATATATATATATGGTTGCTAAGCAAAAGGTGCATCAAGCATCACCGCGGGTGGCTGCCACGCCACGGTCGTCCTTCATCCTCCTCCTCGCGCTCTCCACGCTATCTCGCGGTCTTTCGCATAGCACTGCGCTCCTCGTTCCCTCTCTTTCGTCCTCGTTCACAATGCCCATTTCGAAAACGCCGACACGGCTCAACGCCGGAACGGGCACCTAAGAGCTGTGGTCTAAAACTTGTTCACCGAGGGCAAACTTGTGCTATCAAAAGTAGACGCAAAATATAAGAGCCTGCTATACTCGGCGATGACTTTTCTTTGCACTCAAGGGAAAGCTATACGGGAGGTGGAGCCTCTGCACGTGCAGCACTACACGAAGTATTCCGTTTTGGCGCGCGCCTCGTAACGCTGTGGAAAGTGACGGAGGCGCACCGTCAGCGTTTCATTTAGAGCCAGACTCCGCTTAGCGTTAGAGGGGCACGTAAAAAGGCGGGACTTTTTCACGCATTCAAAAACGCGAAGTTACAACAGATAAATTAAAATAAATACGAATATCTTACGGGTGTGCGCTGCGTCCTGTCTCAGATAGCTCCACGTAGAAAATAAAAAAGAAGATTTATATTTCACGTTGAAAATACGGGCGCTGCTTTGGAATCACCTTCACTGGCGATAGGATGCACGTGATTTGGCTCCGTAGCTTTCCCTTCACTGCCAAGAAATGTTGTCGCCCAGTATTCGGTCATCCCAGCGACGCAGACGGTGCCATGCAGCCGTGCTCCGAAGCTGTCTCAAGGTGATAGTCTGCGACGCAGTTCGGTCTCTCAGTAGTCATGAACCAATGAACGCGTCTTCACGCTCTGCGACGCTGACGCGCACGCTCTCGACATCACCGTCTCGTCCGCCTTTTTGACGTACCGTTGCGCAGCCTATAGTCGCTGGACCGGTCGAATAAAGCGTTGTTCGCCGAAAGTGCCTCTTGTTCTTGTTCTTATTCCCCTATCCACCTGTGGCGCTCACCCGCCGTAAGGCATTCACCAACGCACGTTTTCTTCTTCTCACAAGCCTCGCGTGTCGAAACAACTTTCTCGTGCCCGGCCGTGCCAGGCATGCGTCGTGCAGTCACGAGAAGCGCAAACAGAAACGAGGCACTGCAGAGTTACGCAACGTTCGCTGTGTTCCGATAATCCCCCTTGGTTCCGATTCGCTCTGTTTCGTCCTCGTTCCCTCCATCGGTTATGTCCACGATGGCGACGCCGATCGACGCGGGAACGGGCGCGTAAGAGCTGTGCTCTAAAAATCGCCGCCCAAGCACTCCATACGAATGATTAACCAGCGAAAGCTGAAACGTGAGGCACCGGTGTTTGCAGCGGGTTGCCCCCAACGCTGCACTGAACCCTTCCACGAGTATTGTTTGCATGTTCGTGCTTCTTAATGAGGTTAGAAACACGTTTGGCTTGGGTTTACTACAGTGTTTATCTGTTTATTTCACATGCCGCACAATGTGCCTCGCAGGATCACGGTCATTGAGGACTGTAACTAGTGGTTAAATGCGCTTGGCAAAGCTTTGATCAGAGTGGTTGTTCTCGAACCACAGTTGCAGCCGAAGCCAAAGTGCCGCTGGTGAAACTCCTGCCGAAAGCGGGCGTTCGTCTCGGTGAACACGCTCCCGCAATCTTCACGTCACGTTGACGCTGTTGTGCCTGCAACGGCGCTTGTTCGGCGCGGCGTCGTTGTATGCGTTTGATTATCACAGCCCTCTTAATTGCGAGGTGGCTCAAAAAAGGGAAAAGCATATAAGATACAGATGAATGTAGAAATGAAGTGCGGTGTATTTCAGAAATAAAATAACATAAAAAACGCAAGCAGTGACTCTCGCTCAGTTCATGTCACGATGAGTAGCGATAAAATACTTGATTAAGGCTAAAGCGCCAGATTCTCTCGGGGTCCACTGAGATTTTGCGCCACACTCCCTTGAGAGGGCTCCATTTCGACTCTGGCTCAAACTCATTCGTATCCAATGCCCCAATTTTTCACCACTGGGAGTTTCTGTCATCTTTTATTGCATTTAAGCAGTGACCCATTTGCAGCTGAGGACAATCACTCCAATTTCCCTTCATTAGGATAGAGATGGAGAGATAAATGTAGTGAAGAAAAATCAAGACGTTAAGCAGAAGATAATCATGTAGTTTGCTCAATCGTGGGAAAAAAATTGGCACAAAGGGCGGGAGTAAAGCAGGCTTTTACCATAGCCATGAAGCTCGCAAAAATGTAAAGGCTCGTGTCGTAAGAAAGGTATACGCCTTAAGAAGCATTGCGGTGGGTTTGTGCAGTACACTGGAAGGTGGTTTGCGCGATTCCTTTGTCTCACATCCCATCACACATAGGACTGACAGGAAAATGCCTCAATGACATATTTATAGAGTAAAAGTATAATGCTATGTGTACCAAAAGCTGTATCAGGTCCTCTATGCACTCAATGTAGAAACTGCTGACTCACACTTGATTTTCAAAACACTAGCATGATATGTACATCAACCGGCTAACAAGACAGGCCGTTGAGATAGAAAAAAAAACTTGGTGAATTATGTGTCAGCATGTTATCGGTTGTGCTCTCTGATAAAGTTGTCAGATTTCTCACAGGACCTGTTTTGTACGCGCAGTAGGAGAGACCATGTGATGCCAAGTCTTGTATATTTGTTTTTTTTTCTTTATTCATGAACGGCCATTACACGCATTGAGCGGCTACAGAACAAACTTTCAATTATTGGTTCGCCCTTTGTACAAGTCATTCATTTTAGTCTGGGCCTTGTTCGCGCTGGTGCGGTCTTGCTGTGAATTCTTTCTCGGCCTGAATCGCCACACCAAGTGAACGTGTTGTTTGTGGTAAGTTGGCTATTTTGTAAACTTGGATGACTGAGCACTTCGCTTTGTTATTCTATGCGTCCCTTAGTTTTACACATCGAGTTTTCTATCATTATACTAGATGGAACTCTGGAGATAGTGTCTATGGCAGCTGCTACGCACGGCGCTTCATACAGCTTGAGAATGATGAGTGGTACATAAATTTGTCTAATCATTGTACTTTGGCCTTCGTTTGGCTTTTTGTGGCTTGGAGCTGCTGCTATCTCCGAAGCGAAAATCATCAAATGTTCAAAAGTTGCACTTTATTACCTTTTGAGCTCAGTATTTGAAATTGGCTCTCGAAGTTCACAGCTATGCGGTCTTTTATTCGAAACTAAAAAATAAACACAGCAATAAACAATGGCACAAGTGGATTCAATGCCCGCAAGCACAAAAAATAGGCAAATTTGTCTACTACCCATCATATCCGTGGCCGCTTAAAAATCGCAGTGTCACAGTCCCCGTTCGTCTATTTCATGAAAGTCAATGGCTATACCAGGCGAAGTAGACGGTCACACCCTTGCGTTCACGGGACTTGGACAGAGCCTCGCCATTATGGTGGTGCCACTTCCGGCTTGACAGTGGTTCTACCCCTACGGTCAAGAAGGAGCTCAATTTAACGCTCCGCCACGCCCTTCGGTTCATCATCCGCGATGCTTTACCGTCTCCTTGAGATCTCTGTTCTGCTCGACAGACCCGAAGCGTTGGTACTTCCTGCTCTGCTTGCTTGGTGACGTGCATCATTTTCCTCCTCTTCTTCTTGTCGACTTTTGCTGCCCAGGCGTGCATCTTCGGCTCCGAGCATTCGGGAAGGACCAATGCATCAGTAGAGCGTCCACGTGACCACGATCCCGCTTTCCTCTAGCTTCCGTGTTTTGCCTTCCTTCCGGAACTACTTGACGGCTTGCCTCTCTCGCGTCCAGTCAAGCGTGTGGGTCCGGAATCGCATCTGTGCGCAGTTTTCTTGCGTTCGGCGCCTCGTGTAGTTTTTCTTATCAGAACGCTCGCTTGCCACGCAAAGACCCGAGTTTGATCTCCAATACGACCCAGAATTTTCAATTATTTATTTTATTTGCATCTTTAGATTTTTCAATCACGAACGAGTTGATAATTTTTCGCTCACAACCAACGATGGCGACGCTGACACTGATGATGAAATTTCTGCGAAACGATCTCTTTGACGCTATCGCGTTAGCCAAAGAGGAGATCCTTTGTGCATTGGCTCCTAATCAACGCGTCAAAAGATGACAAATGAAGTTGCTGAATACCCACACAGTAAAGTCACGTGGTCTTGCATTTGCCGAAGCGGACTTGAAGGTGAAATTCATCTGCTGTTTCTTCGCAATCTCTCCACTCCTCCGAAAGTTTTGTACACGCAACGTGGTCTTGCACTGCTTCCGAGATTTAAGGCTTTCTTCGCCTTAAGCGGGTTTACTGTGCCTCCGAGATCAGCCGACATTTAACAAAGCCCTGAATTTGATGACATCACCATGTGACATCACGTTATGGGACGGCATGATGCTATGATGTCGTTACAAATTTCAGCGCTTTAAACGCCATGATGATGTCATTGCATTATGATAAGTTTTTCGCATCACTCGTGTTGACATTGCCAAAGACACTTTCCACGTATGTTGAGGCATCTACGGGTGCCTCATCAAAGGGACGTTAAACCCTATATTTATTGTTATTATTATTGTTTTATTATTATTATTATTATTATTATTATTATTATTAGTAGTAGTAGTAGTAGTAGTAGTAGTAGTAGTAGTAGTAGTAGTAGTAGTAGTAATATTAGTATTACTATTATTATTATGTTGCTATTACATTTACACGGTTTCATTGAAAACAATTTGGAAAATACAAGGTGTGCTTAAAACTTTTTTGTCACGCTGCCAACACGGCTCTCTACGCTAAAGGACGATCATATTTGAGAGCTGCTCCGCCAGGTGCCACATTGATCTTAGCGGCTCACTATGTTTCAGAGAACTCAGTGAATTACTCATGATTAATCATACTGACAGTAATATGGTTCATACTTTCAATAGGTTTATGTTCCGATATCGTACTTATTCAATATAACACCAGTTACTTGAGCCAGAACCATCAGTTTCAAACTTCGAAGACCTTTTTATTATTATCCTGAAAACATGAGATAAGTGTCTGAAAAATTTGCCCTGAAGATAAACAGCAGTATCACTTCATGGTCGTGCCACTATGAAGTTGAGACGATTTTTCATAACTGGATGTTTCACCTTCATTTACTGCAGGCGCTGCTGAACGGAGAAATTTCTTCTTGTGAAAAGTCTTACTGGAGTAACCCTTACACGTGCTGTCAGCAATGCCTAGAGATCTGCAATTGGATCGACTAAATTTAAAGTACAGGTGTAATCTGTGTATCTACCTGACATTGCTACAAATGTTTTTAATGAAGGCTTGTAGCAGAAAATTTTACATCCCCAAGGGCTCTCCTCGACTGCTGTTTATCTATACAGCATCTGCCTTATATTAGTAGTCAGCTCTTTTTTGTCCCCTTCCCTAATCCCCCAGTGTAGGGTAGCCAACCGGATGTCTTTCTGGTTAACTTCCCTGCCTTCTTCCTTTTGTTGCTTCCTCCCTTTGTAGCGCCATCACTAAGCATGTCGGTGCTGTTGCCCTCTATGGTTTAGATTAAAATAAATGACAAGGCAAAACGAAACATTCAACAGAACATTTCAGAATCCTTCTTTCCGGCAGTCAAGCTCCTAATAAATCACAAATATTGTCCGTGCTCTGGGATATTGCGTTTCTCAAAAAGGTATCGAATGCTTAGTTCAGCGCACACAGGCCTGCACCTCGGGGGCGATTCCCCGAAACTATGCTGCATTTTGGCTTTGAAACGTGGTCCGACGCAGCATTGTTTAAATCCCAGGAGTCCTTTGCTTCCGTTTTATTACGTGAACAAACTTCAAGTTTTCACGCTTTTTCTACGGAAATGTAATGTCGCGCTCTCCTCCCAACTGAGCTGTCCAGGCAGTGTCAGCTTTAAGTACAGTCTCTCTTGTGCTGCAGCCTTGCGCAATATCAGCAGTATTTGCCAATGACACTCGACCTTGTATATTTCCCTTCTAATACAGTATCATACATTGAAAAGTTCGTATCCAATTCAATACCATCCAAATCCGAATTTTATTTTTGCATTGTCCGAAGCCCAATACAGCGCAATGTTCATGCGAAAATAGGAGATCAGTGAAAAAGCTGCACATGTGCAGTTTGACTAGCCTCTGGTCCCCCGTACAGCAGCCGTGACAGTACGAAACATATCGGTATCAAAAATATTATTGTCTACAATGTTGTAGCAAAAGAAAAATAGCAAACATCAAAAATCAGCGGAGCTCGGGCATGCAACGTTTTACTCAGAGGATACCCACTGTTGCGAGCAGCAGGCGACGAATTCTCGTCTCACTGTGGTACGTTGCCAAAGAGGCAACGTTTGTTATCACACAGCTCGAAGGGGAACTGAAGCCAGCATTGGTGAGGAACGGAACCGTGCCCTTGAGAGTTTCGTAACTTAATCGCTGGGCTACAACGAAGGAAAGTATCACGTAAAGAAAACAAAATTGAAATCTAAATGGACTGTGGTAATTTACTGGAGGAAAGCACCGGAGATCTTCCGTTAGTTCGAGCGTTTCCTCTAAAACAACAAATAATGACAGCATATCCACGGAGTGAATGATGACTGGTGGGGCGAAGCATTCGTCAGTACGTCCGTGCTTTCGCCCACCCATTCGTTCTTGCCTCCGTTCGTCCATGCGTCCGTCTACACGTCCGTCCATCCGTGTGACCGTCGGTGCGTTCGTCCGTCCGTGCGCCCCTCTATGCATCCGTTCGTACGTCCGTTCTTCCGTCCATCCGTGCGTCTGTTCGTGCGGCTGTCCCTGTCTGTATGTCCGCCCGTCCATCCGTCCGTCCGTGCGTCCACACCTCTGTGTCTGTGAGTCCGTCAGTCCGTCTGTCTATCCGTATGTCCGTCTATCTAGTGAACACTCCAAGTACAGCCATCTCACAGCTTGTCATATATTCATCATATACAAGTGCCGCCATCCAGCGGACATTCTAAGGACCGCTCTTTCGGGTAAGTGCCACCGGTGGCTACATACACCAACGGAGGATGGACAGACCCACACCCTAAGGAGCTTCGCAGAAAGGGACGGCCTCAAAGATTCATACCACAGGCAGAGTGAATGTTTCTGTGGTAAATTCTTGGGTTGCTCTTTTGAGATTCCTTGAGAATTAGTGCTGAAGAATTAACTGGCTTGTCTCTTCTTTTAGGGAAAAAAGTTATAACCAATAATTAATACACAACACTTTCGAATTAGATATGTTGCATTCTTCCTGTTTTATTTACCTTATCATAAGTTTTGTTGAAGGAGCTGGAATCAAGTAAATAATCCCATATGTTCTCACTTATTTTTACTCTCATATAAAATAGTACAATATATATATATATATATATATATATATATATATATATATATATATATTCGCAGTGAAGAAGACGCACGTCCGAAGTGATCTTATTGACGTTTCGGCCATGGGTTCTGCCTTCATCAGAATTCTGATGAAGGCCGAACCCGCGGCCGAAACGTTAATAATATTACTTCGTACGTGCGTCTTCTTCCCTGCGGATAATCTTACCCGGACCCGGCATCACTTTTTCTTGGTATATATATATATATATATATATATATATATATATATATATATATATATATATATATATATATATATATATATATAGAGAGAGAGAGAGAGAGAGAGAGAGAGAGAGAGAGAGAAGAGGGAGGGAGGGAAAAGACAGGGAGTTGAACCAAGACATATTTAAGACTAGCTACGTTGTATAGGAGAAGGGTAAAGAGCATGTGAAAGAAAAAAAACATGTGTGTTTATAAGAATTGGTTAACAATTTAGAGCACTTGGTACTCTACTACGAGAGAGCATAAACTGTCCCGTGTGCCTCACACTTGTACAGAGTCGGTAACTATCAAAATGCTTGATTGGGTTAGTTGGTGATTGATGATAGTTTGAAATGCGAGCTTGACACGCAGACAGGACCAAAAAAGACACAGGCATCTTTCCTGTCCCTGTCGACGTATCGCGCTCGTATTTCAAATCATCGGCAACAACGCTACAAAGTTGTGTCAATAGAACTGCCTCAATACAACACAACTGTCGCAATGTGTCATTCAGTCCCATTTCTCCAAGAAACAGCAGCAACATCCAGTAGCGGTTCGTGTTTAATTCCGCGTAGGCCAGTGCTGTAGAGTTTTGCTGTCTGACCAAAAGACAATGTTCAGCTGAACTAGTGTGGCCGAGAGGGCAGATATAGTACATAATTTTCTGAAACCTTCTAGCACTAAAAAGTTGCATGCCCGTTCCATTCGCACTGGTTCGAGTAGAACGTTACACCTTCATATGAAAGGTATTTCGTCGTCAACTGCCGATACTCTAAGTGGTGACACTGCGTGAAGCTACCTGTTCAGTGACTTATATACACATGCGCAACCAAAAAAAAAATGATTTGATAGGAACAAGCGTCATGGTATCTCCCACAATGTCACATTGCAAGCAGAACATCACGCTTTAGACCCCATCGTGAGAGCGCAACGGCACAGGACATACGAGAAAGACCACCAGATCAGGACGGGCACACTAGGTGCGCCTGTCCTCGTCTGGTCTTTCTCAGGTGTCTTGTGTAGTTGCACTCTCACGATGGTTTCTATGTCAAAACAGCAACTCTCCCACCAGTAAACTCTTTTAAATTTAGTTAGAAGCCAACCTGCGGTAAGCTTTCTCTTATCGTGCATTTTAAGGTCCAATTACTTTGTGATTGCACACACCGTTTCCCTAGACCACTTGCACCCACATTTGTTAACGGGGTAAGGTGTTCTATGTCTAGTGTGGGATATTTAATTTGTGACCGAAGTTAACAGAAATAAACGCCGTAAATGTAAAGCTTACGCAATTTCATGTTCTAAATTCGATTTTTTGGTTGGTTTCAGTTCCTCGCTTTTGATATATTGCTTGTCATGCCAGAAGTTCTATGTACCTTCTTGTATTTCTGATCACTAATTTTGTCGTCCCTGCTTTTGTTTCATTCGTTTCTCGCTCTCTCTTTTTCTGTGCGACATGCAAGAATGTACCTGTCGCAAAATCGACCATAACCTCTACTGCCTTGTCTGTTTTTTACAGACAAAGCACGCTTTACAGGCAAAAATTGAGGTTTTTAGTAGAAAAACTTTCTTGTACTCCTACGCACCTTCTCACGCTCAATTTGCTGACAGGTTAGGACGCGCAACAAGTTGCCACTCTGTGTGGTACAGAATAACATGCGGTTGCTTTATCTTTGAGCAGATAAAGTCGACGACGTTGAGCTAGTCTGTCTAGTGGATTGTGTCTACACTGTATACCTATGTAGCCTAAGCTGTTCTACTGAACTTGTGTACTTTAACGCTTTGTCTACCCAAGTCTATGAACATTTCACCAAATGCTATTAGCTAGTTATGTTAAGAATGGCTAAATGGAACTTTAAAGTTACCTAACATATTTGTTCACACGCTACTAAGCTCAGTCCGTTTAGTAATTACTTCGGTGTTCCCTGTGGACCTTTCCTTCCATTTCTAGGGCACCCCAACCACGTGGTCGTCTCGCACCATCTCGTTATTGCAGTCACCGCCACAGCATCGTCATCGTACTGTGTGAGGACATTCACAACTTCACCTCCTTCTCCCCGCCTTCAACATCAAGGCAGACTCGATCACAGTGTGTAAGTGTACGCCCGCCTGCTACTTTCCCTAAAAGGAACAGCCACTCCATATTCATCTCTATGCCAGCTATGGATAAAAAAGAAAAACAGCAGATGGAAGTCAATTCCATATTTGCACTCGTCTTCGTTATCTTACTTATGATGTCGTTTCCTCTTCTAATAGGGTATCTCTTGTGACTTTTTCCCCTCTATCTTCAACGAAATGTTGTAAATTGTGCAGTGCGTGTGAGAGACTTTATGTGTTATGGGGCTGTTATGCGCGCATGTAACTGTATGCGTTGTGTGTTTAGCATTGTATATATAACTGTCATCACCCGGCAACTGCAGTAGCCTGTCAGGTGAAAAACCTGGCAAACCTCTCCAGCTTCCCATTAAAATAATTCTCTCTCTCTCTCTTTTTCACCTCTATCTATCCAGCATGAAGACTCTAACAAAAACGGATGCAGCGTGTGTAAGCTGGTATCTGGAACGGTAATTTGAAACGAATCAAAGTGGAGAAAAATGCATTTTGCTTAGATCCAAGGAATGAATGCGAGAGGAACGATTTGTAATGTTACATGAGTAACGCTAGGGGTTTACGCTCTTCGATGAGGGTTTGTCTAATTCTACAAAACTACAGTGCAGGAATAGGGATTCACTAGGTAAAGAAGCATCTTTCATGCTGTCTATCGTTTCATCGCGAAGCGGTGAGAACAAAGTACGTAGAAGGGTGTAGAAAACAGTCTGCTGAGACAATGCCCAAGCCAGCCCTCGTGATCATACCCTTCTGATCGAAGTTCGTAGTTGCTCCTAGAGCGACCAAACAATCCCCAAGTCCCGAAGTCCCTTCATGCTGCATTTCCCAATGGGGATGGAAAAAAAGCCGTCGAGAGTGCCCATAACATGACTATTGCTTTCATTTCAAAGATTAAAAAGCGTAGAACGCATTCTCAAATTACTCTTTTCTAACCACTACACCTTATTTGGTGCAACTTGAAGCAAACATCTTTCGGAATGTGTGCATCCCCTGTAAATATGTGCTGTGCCTTTTTCGTGCGGTTTTATAGCCACGTACAACCAACAAGTGCAGTTATCCGTACTGTTCTAATTGTATCGCGATTGTCTTAGCCTGAGTGTCTCTTATTTTGGAAGTATACGGACACCTTAGGGTTCGTACTAGTGAGTGTCATAACAAATTACACCCTCCATCATGCTTCTAACGGTAGCTCCAAAGACAACATTTGCCACCAACACCAGCAGACACCGCGTAAGCCCACCTGAAGTTACACGTCAAGAGTTATCATGATCGCGAACTTCCTATCACTTCGCTCAATCCTCCAGCAACTCCCCGTGCTGCACGCTTTTAAGTGAGCCAATCGTAGGGTCCAGTGGCACTTAATGAACCTTCTTTCCCAGTTTACTTTTTTTTCCTCATCTTTTCAGCTCCTTTTGATCTTGTATACTACAAGCCAGCATACATGGCACGCATGCTTACAGGCTTTCATGTAACCCCTTCTCCTACTTCTCCTTATGTTCCACCCATCCCATCATGTGTTTACTCACAATCGCTAAAGACTACCAACATATTTTTCATTCTATTTTTTTCCTCTTCTTCTTATAGGAGTGATGTCTGCACTCGCGATTGCTCGCCTGTTGCTTCTCTCTCACGGTCCGCTCGATTCCTGTATCTCATTCCTCGGTTTCCCCATTCCCAAGACTAATTCTGATACAAAAGCGTGGCAACAGTATAGACAGCCAAGAATAACTTGCACAGACAAAATAACTCGCTTTTGGGCCGGCCACTAATGCCTGTCTTCCCCATCCCCCCTTCCCCCCTCAGCGACATGCATATCCGTACTCTACTCAATCGTCTGGTTCTTTCGTATACGATTACCCATTTCCGGGCCGCCGTGTTTATGATTCCCCGGTCGCCACTGTTCGCTTTTCGGTGGTAAGAGTATATTAGAGCGTATCTATCTATCTATCTATCTATCTATCTATCTATCTATCTATCTATCTATCTATCTATCTATCTATCTATCTATCTATCTACCTAGCCGCCTATGACTTTTAGCTCTCCTGACCGTTTCCATGATGGTTTCAATACCAAACTTGGTATGGCATAACATGACTGTATGGAGAACATATATGACTAGTCACTACATGAAAATTGTGATATGTATGTCATGAATATCATGATTTACATTTCATGGTCCTGCAGCTCTTCCGGTGGTTTCGTTCACATGGCATGTTGCAAAACTAGTACGGTATGACATGATTGCATAGCGAACACAAGCGACAGACCCTAACATGAAAATCATGACATGCGTGTCATGTAACAACATGACTACATGCAACGCTCGTGCTGCGCTCGCGGCCGTTTCGCTAGCGTCACATATACCAATTTGGTATTACGGTACGTGAATGGCGGACAAAGGTATGCGCCTGGTGCGAGCATGATAATTTTAAGAAGCATGTCATGTAACAACATGACTACATGCCATGCTCATGATGCACTGGCGGCCGTTTTGCTAGATTCACTTATACCAAATTTGGAATTACGAGACGTGAATGGATGACGAAGGTATAATACTGGTGCAAACATGATAAACATGAGATGCGTGTCATGTAACAACATGACTACGTGCTACACTCATGATGCGCTCGCGTCTGTATCACTAGCTTCACATGTACCAAACTCGGTGTTACGTGACGCGAACGGACGACATAGGTAAATGGCATATCCAAACATGATAATCACAACATGCGTATCATGTACCAGCATGACTACATGCCACACTTATGATGCGCTCGCGGCCGTTTCGCTACCTTCAGATATGCCAAATTTTGTATTACGTGACACCAATGGATGACAAAAATCTGTCACTGGTGCAAACATGATTATCATGAGATTCGTATCATGTGAGAACATGACTACATGCCACAGTCAAGGTGCCAATATATTTCGACGTGACGCAGTGCGCGTGCTCAGCGGCTTTCATTTCGTCGCGTCACGCCGGCGTTGCCACGCCAGGCACCGATCCTGCCATATACTCACAGGTGCGCGCCGCGCTGCGTTGCTTTGACGCATGCGCGCCTCAGTGCGTCCGGCGTTACTCCGTCACGAAAAGAGCGAGATGCAGTGTTGTCTGCGTAACGCATCGGCTCGAAATGCAGAAGGTCGCATTTCGCGCCGGTTGCCGTCGGGCCGCGCCGACGGACGCCGATCGCGCCTGGCGTCAGACTATAGAGTGCTCGCGTTTTGCTGGGGGGACCGCCAGGTGGCGCCGAGGAGTGCACATGCGTTCATATCGGCTCCATTAATCATCGTGCCTAGCAGCTGTTAAAATCATGTGACTACCAGTGAAACTACGGGAATTGTGCAGGAAGACGTCAGGTACACGCTGACACCACCTTTTTGGACAAGCGATCCCGGTTTCCTCTGGGAAGTGAAGACCTTCGGCAGAGCATGCCAACCCGCCACGCTAAGCCTCGCGGCGAAGCGGAACGCGGAGTCCTGGCAGCCAGTTCTCGGCCGACGCGTTGCGCTGCACCTGCCCGAACCCCAACGGACAACGACCCGGAACTAGCCCAGGCACTTATGGACACGGATGACCAAGACATCAAAACCCAAGTGAGCTCTGCGGTGGACGCCAACGAAGATTTCCTTTCACCTGGCGAGGTGCTACAAGGGGAATGTACTAGCGACGCCGAGACGAGGAAAAAGACTCTGCGGAGGAACGCGACGACGAAGCCAAGAATGGTCAGTGGCAGGTAGCAATGTCATTGCGACAGCGAAAACGCATCAGGAAACAAGAACGCGCAGCCAGTGATGACAGCGTTGCTCGAGGCGTAACTGAGAGCAACAGCTCCGGCGCTAGAACGCTTGCAGAAGAGCGACGCGGAAGAGCATCTGAATGGGGCCGACGACGAACGCGTGCGGCGCCGCTGCCCGAAAACGATATGAAGGTTATCATGCGGCCAAGACCAGGGTTAGTTGTGAAAGAACTCAAAGCATACCAGGTTGCGCGAGCGATAGAACATGCGAGCGGTGAACCGGAGGCCTGTAACACCCACAAATTTCTGCTTCGCCTCCGCAACGGATCAAACATAATTATTGCAAGCACTCCGTACGAAGATGTAGCAGAAAAGATCTTGAAGATAACGACACTGGAGCTCAATGGCACCAACTATCTCGTAAACACCTACATATCCACTATTGCTGGATACTTGAAAGGAGTGGTGCACGGATTAGAACGCGAAGCACCAGAAGCTGAACTCCTGAGCCATCTCCGAGTGCGCACTCAATGAGTGACAATTGTTCAAGCCCGCATGCTCGGACAGTCACGAACTGCAGTGATCACGTTCGATGGACCAATACTGCCGCGCTTCGTGTATTATTGCGGTGGCGAAATGCCGTGCGTGCCTTATCAACCCACACGGCAGTACTGTAAACTCTGCAAGAGCCAGGGACATAGGACGGATGTTTGTCCCACACCAATGACAAAGGCGTGCAGCAACTGCCACCTAAGAGACCCACCTGAGGACCACACTCTCGATCCGGAATGTGCCCTGTGCGGCGGACGCCATCCCACGGCGGCATCGGAGTGCACCAAAAAACTCAAACGCGTCCCTTAAAAGGGCCGGTCGCTGCTGTCGCACTAACACAGCACACCACAAACCGCTGGCATACTCAAGAGACGCTGGTTCAGCACGGACCACGACGACTCTGCACCGCCAGGCGGGGCCCCTTCCAGTTCCCGATCCAGGTCTCGATCTACATCCCGATCCAGGTCCGGCTCTCGAGACTGCTCCAACTCCAGGAATGGTGACCACAAGCAGGCCCAAGCAAAGCAACAACAGCGCAAGGGCAAGAAGGCGCAGAAAAAGAAAGCAAAGAACCAGGTGAGCTGGGCAGCAAAATCCTCCCTACACTCGGCTATGGCATGGCCGTCTACCTGTAAGTTTATGTCACCGTTACTTTTGTAATACTTACTGTGTATTCTTATGAGTTCAGATTTTTCAGGCGCACAGCTCAGCCCACTTTTTCTTGCGAACTCTGCCACAGCTGTCGCAGCAGCCTGGAGGGTCTGCTCTTTCAGCGCCAGTGAACCCTTCGTAGCCCAGAGTGTGATGTCGTCCGCATACAATGTATATCCAAGGTGCGGGATTGCTTCGAGCTCGTGAGCAAGTCTGCGCATAGCTATGTTAAAGAGCAAGGGGGAGATGACTGCCCCTTGCGGTGTGCCTTTATTTGGCATCGAGAACGGCACCGACCTCGTGTCGCCTATCCCAATAGTTGCCGTCCGCCCAGAGAGGAAGGATTTAATGTAGTTAAATGTACGCTTTCCGCAGCCGATTGTGTTGAGTTCAGAGAGAATGGCCTCGTGCGAAACATTATCAAAGGCCCCTTTGAGGTCGAGGGCCAAGATCAAATGTTCGCCTCCCCTGGGTACGCAACTCATGACCTCTTCTTTTAAAAGGAGGAAGGCATCCTGGGTTGAGAGTCCGGAGCGAAAACCAATCATGGTAGCGGGAAACAGATTTTCTTTTTCAATGTAATTTTGAAGCCGTGTCTGTACTACTCGCTCGTAGAGCTTGCCCATGCACGAAGTAAGCGAAATGGGCCGCAGGGCTCCGAGCGATGGTGCTTTACCGGGCTTTGGTATAGTTATTATTTTGGCTTCCTTCCACTCCGGAGGAACGTGACCTTGGGACCAGCAGTGGTCGTTAAGAAATTGCGTTATCTGCTCAAGAACCTCAGTGCTGAGGTTTCTTATCATAGCGTTTGTTATACCATCCGACCCCGGCGCAGAGTTCCGATTGGCTGCCTGGGCTGCCGCGAAAACCTCTTCTTTCGTGATTGCGGCGTCTAATGTGGCATTCTCGCTGCCGATGTACTCTAATGTACATGGCGGAACCACATCAGTACCGATATAACGGTCTTTAAGCGCCTGGATCAACTCTCCGTCGGTGCCGGGGTAGCTGTGTACTATTCTTTGAAGAATGCGGTTCATGGAGGACTTAGATTTGTCCGGCTCCAGCATGGACCTCAGTATCGCCCACGTCTGGCTAGTCCCTAGTGTACCGCGGAGAGAACCGCAAAACTGCACCCAACCATCGGTGGCAAGTTTCGTTGCGTATTCATTCGCTTCCTCCGACAGAGCAGCGATTCGCCTGTAGAGGCAGCGGTTGAGGCGTTACTCAGGCCCGTATACTTGGCTTCTGGGTCCAAAGCAATGGCAAAACCAGTCACACGATAACCACCTTAAAGACTACGGTTAAACAGATAGCTAGAATGATCCGTCGCATCACTTATCATAAAAAAGGCATGAAAGAAAAGGATACTCTCCGGCTTGTCCAGGCCTTAGTTTTGAGCAGAGTGACGTATGGCCTACCGTACCACTCACTCGACAGAAGTGAGGAGAGCCAGGTGGATGTGCTCATTAGAAGCGCTTTTAAGGCAGCACTTGGTCTACCCACCAGCACACCGACCGAGCGGCTCCTAGCTCTCGGTATACATAACACTTATGCTGAGCTCAGTGCCGCAGTCCTCATGTCTCAGAGGAATCGTCTAAGTGAAACTTCAGCAGGCAGGGCGATACTCACTAGAATAGGATTTTCGCCCCACCCACAGCACATTGATGAGGAGCTGGTCGACGTAGCCCAAGAGGTCCGCAGGCGAATCTCAATCGCACCGGTGCCCAAAAATATGCATCACGACTTTCACGCTGAGCGACGTACTGCGAGGGTAAACTGGCTTCGAAAGCAATTCGGCTCAGCTTCAAATGTCGCGTACGTCGATGCGGCCAGTTTCGATTGGCAGAGACACATAATTACTGTTGTCGACAACAACATGACGCTGCTAACGAGTGCCTCCGTACGCACGACCTCGGCTACAAAGGCGGAGACGATGGCCATAGCCTTAGCCTTAAGGTTTCAGGAGCGTAGAGGGGAGCCATCAGTTATTTTATCCGACTCTCAGGAAGCCTGCCGGCTCTTTTTAAGGGGCCGCCTTCCAGCAATGGGGCTGAGGCTGCTAGGATCCAAACTCACTCACCACCATCGCTTGATCTGGTGCCCGGGACACGCAGGTCTCGAAGGCAATGAAAGGGCGGACGCTCTAGCTCGTGCGTTTTGTAACCGAGCGGAGAATCCATCTCTTTCATTGACCATGCCAATTTTACCTAGGGAGATTCTAGCTCACCAGCGCTTCACGCGTCAAAAATGTGGAACACCTCACAGATCCCTTAATGGGGAAGAGGCCACTGACCTTAGAAAAATTCAAACGGATGTATTTCCGCACCTACTGAAGTTACACGCGATACATCCAACTCTTTACCCGGCTGTATGTCCGTGGTGCGGCGGAAGACCGACTCTCTACCACATATCGTGGGGGTGCGATCGTAAACCAAGCGACATAACCAATTTTCTCGGCGAACCTTTAACACCTAGTATGGAGCAGTGGGAGGCACACCTCGCTAGCTCGGACCCAGGAGTGCAGCTCGCACTACTGGATCAAGTCCGGCGGGCGGCTAAGGCCAGTGGAGCCCTGGACGTAGGGCCCCAACCATAAAGGCTCTAAAACGCCCCTCTCCCTTTCCCCTTCAATAAAGTTTTACTCTCTCTCTCTCCCTACACTCACACCAAACCCCACAACTCACGCGCTTAGAACGCGAATTAGAGATAATGCGGGTGAGAACAGGTGACCTAGAATGCGAAAATAGGGAACTAAAAAAGCAACAAACGCAGCACCCGCAACAAAACCCTATACCAGCCCAGGATGGCCAGAAATTTCAGACCCAACCGAATGCAGGAGGCGACTCAATGATTACGTCGTCGATGCTGAAAGAAACATTAAAGGAAGTTATACCAACAGTTATAGAGCAAATATTGATAAAGGTAGATAGAAAGCTAGAGATCCTGGACAAGAATATCCAGGCAGAACACATCGAATTCACGAAAGCCTTGCGAAAGCATGCCACAGGCATCAACATCAGAGAAAAAGCTGAGAAAATTTACAACAGGCCCGGATTGTTGGTAGTGAACCAGGAGACGCATAATGGCTAAACATCAAACGCAGCGGTCAGAAAAGTGTGAAATATGGCAGTGGAACTGCCGTGGTTTCCGGCGGAAAAGAGGGCAACTGTTGCATCTGGTGGCGTCGCAACAAAAGCCACCTGCTGTCATAGCAGTCCAGGAAGCCGGAACACAACCAAAATTACGGGGATACGAAACTTACAGTACCGGGGACGCAGAATGGAAAGTTGCTACATTAGTCGATAACTCAATTACAGCAATATGTCATCAGCCCATAGAAGAGGCGGATATCCCGCATATCATAACAGAAATAACCTACAAAGGGAGCAGTGGAAAGAGCGCCTTCGTAATTGATATCTATAGTCCCCCAAGACAAAAGAAAGCAACGTTCGACAAGCTCTTTCAAGAGACAGCAAAACTAGCGAAAGGGAAACCATTAATCATAGTTGGGGACTTTAATGCCAGGCATGCAAGCTGGTGATATAAGATGCATGACACCAAAGGCAAGAATATCGCAAGACAAATGGAGAAACTGGAAATGACGCTGTTAACTGACCCTGCAATGCCAACGAGAATAGGCAACAGCGTATCCATGGACACAAGTCCGGACTTGACGATAGTACAAAACTGCCACAGCGTGGACTGGTACAACACCCTTGAAAACCTGGGCAGTGATCATTACATACTAAGCACCACAATCCGCACCGGCCGAATCTGCAAACACATCGGCACAGCCAAAATTACAGACTGGCATGCATATAGAAAAGCGCTAAAAGCGCACGTGACTGCCATAGACGACTTGGACGAGTGGTGCAAAGTAATTCGAAATGAAAAGCAAATGCACACCAAAACCGTCGCCAGAACAGATGATACCCCGTAAGTAGACGCTCACCTTCTCCACCTGCGGGAAGCAAGAAGAAACCTCACTAAAAGATGGAAAAGGCAAAAGCGAAATAAGAAACTCAAAGCGACAATTAAAGAAATAACGCAGCAAGCCGAACAGTACGCTAATAAACTCGTGACAGCCAACTGGGAACAATTTTGCGATTCACTAAATGGAACCTTAGGAACAGCAATAACATGGAATATCCTCAGAGCCATGATTGACCCTCTGAAAACTAAACGCGAAGGACAAAAATCTCTAGAAAGATTATTGCACACGTATCCAGGCACACGAGATGACCTCCTTCAAGACATCTATATTAAGTGTTTCGGCGCCCGAGCCATGATAGCCCCTTACCAGGCTAAAAAGACTGGGCTCCCAAACTCGGAACTGGATGCACCTTTCACGCATGCCGAGGTCAGAGTGGCAATCGTCAGCATGAAACGCAACACAGCGCCTCGGGCGGATCAAATCACCAATGCCATGATTCGCAACATGAATGACGAAGCCACAACAGTGCTTCTAAACTTCATTAACAAACACTGGGTGAACGGCACTATACCTCAGCAATGGAAGCATGCTGCAATAATTATGATACCTAAACCAGGAAAGAAATTGGCAATAGAAAACCTCAGGCCAATCTCGCTTACCTCGTGCTTAGGCAAAGTGTTTGAGAGATTAATAAATACCAGACTTGGTTGATTGATTTGTGGGGTTTAACGTCCCAAAACCACCATATGATTATGAGAGACGCCATAGTGGAGGGCTCCGGAAATTTTGAGCACCTGGGGTTCTTTAACGTGCACCCAAATCTGAGCACACGGGCCTACGACATTTCCGCCTCCATCGGAAATGCAGCCACCGCAGTAAATACCAGTCTTCAACGGCACCTTGAACAAAATAACTTGTTGCCAAACACCATGTTTGGTTTCCGTTCGAATCTTTCGACACAGGACATCCTTCTGCTTTTAAAGGAGGAAGTACAAACAAATGTTCCAAAAGCAGGAGAAAACATTGTCATGGCCATCGACATAAAAGGCGCTTTCGACAACGTAAGCCATAAGGCCATATTGGATGGGCTAGCAGCAACAAACTGTGGTCAAAGGACGTACAAATATGTACAGAACTTCCTTAATAAAAGAACCGCTGTTATCAGATTAGAAGAAGACGAATCCAATGTCTTCCAACCACCGAGCAAAGGCACACCACAAGGCGCTGTGATCTCGCCTACTCTTTTCAACATAGCCATGATTGGTCTAGCCAAAAAACAAGAAGATATTCCCGACATCCGACACTCCTTCTATGTGGATGACGTCACTATATGGACAACCAAGGGTAGCTTGGCAGAAAAAGAAGAGCGGCTTCAACTGGCAGCTAAAACCATCGAAGAGTACACTAAAGAAAAGGGACTTCAGTGCTCAGCAGACAAATCGGAACTCATTCGGTTTTCCAAGGGTAAAAAACAAAGGACAGACCCGAGCCTCCGCCTTGAGGTAAAGCTAGATGGCAATATTATTCCAGAGAAAACGACCGTTCGAATCTTAGGGATGTGGTTACAGTCCAATCAGTGATGTCTCCACACACTGAATATGCTTAAACGAACAGCTCAACAAATTGTTTGTATGACAGTTCGAATAACGAACAATCGTGCTGGACTGAAAGAACAAGACGTACTTCGTTTGGTAAAGAGCTTAGTCATCAGCAGACTAACATACTCGCTACCCTACCACAACATGAATAGAGAGGAGAAAGAAAAAGCAGAAAAAATAATAAGGATGGCGTATAAAGCGGCTCTGCGACTACCACAAAGCACTTCAACTGCGAAGCTATTAGCGCTCGGACTTCACAATACATTTGATGAGTTGGCCGAGGCACAAGTAACCCCCCAGATTAACCGCCTGCTACAGACGCCAACCGGCAGAAAACTTCTTCAGAGGATTGGCCTCGGTGAACAAGTACAGGCACATGGAAGAGCTAAAGAATTGTCGTGCTCAGTCAGAGCCTGGTACAAGATATGCCCCCTACCGAAGAACATGGACCCAGTATTACATGCTGGAAGACGTAAAGCAAGAGCCGCTTACATAGATAAAAAGACAAAATATTTGAATACGGCGAGATTTACTGACGCTGCACCATATCAGGCAAATGCGAAGAACATGGTGGCCGTGGTCACAGACCGAAAAGGAAACGTCACAAGTTGTGCCTCCATAACCCAAGCCTCTATCACAGAAGCGGAGGAGATAGCGATCGCGCTGGCAATCAAGGAGGGCAGGGAGCGAAAAGCCCCAATGACAATAATCACAGATTCGCAGGCTGCATGTAGAAATTACGATAAAGGTACGATATGTATGAAGGCCTTCCAAATTCTAACCAGAGCTCATAAAGACCTTCCAATTGAATACACCCAAACCATTATCTGGGCGCCAGGGCACGAGGGCGTCACCGGGAACCAGTTTGCGGATGAGGCGGCTCGAAGCTTTACAAATCACCGAGCTTCCTTGCACAGTGCAATAGAGGATCCAACGCCCCTAGACCCGAACTTTGGTACAATTCTTCAGTATTACAGGGACAATAGAAAACTGTATCCTGCTCCGCATAACAAACTCACAGCAATGGAATTGGTGGCATTACGCAGAATCCAAACAAACACATACACGAACTTACACAGGCTGCATGTATTCTACCCCACAGCATACAAAGATATATGTCCGTGGTGTGGGGCCACACCAACTCTGTTTCACATCACGTGGGAGTGTACGCATCACAATGAAGAACACCACAACATGAACAACACAGAGGAACAATGGGAGGCGCTGCTGTCCAGCTCGGCCATTGTTGATCAGCGCTGGCTGGTCCAACGGGTAGAGATGATGGCTAGGGCCAGCGGAGCCCTGGAATAGGGGCCCGACCATTTGGAATGCTCCGCGTTATGCGCAAATAAAGTTTTCTCTCTCTCTCTCTCTTTCCCGCGTTTTGCTAACGTAGCGTCACTGTGTCCAGCTTGCGCGCGAGTCAACACTACATTCGTGTATATTGGGCCCTTCATGATGCGGTCGCGGCCATTTTGCTGGCTCCACATATACAAATTTGGTTTTACGCAACGTCAATGAATGACGAAAGTATATGACAGGTGGAAACATGATAATTCTGACAAGCGTGTCATGTAAGAACATGACAACATATCACGCTCATAGCGTGCTTGCGGCCACTTCGCCAGCTTCACATATATTAAATTTGGTATCACGTGACGTGAATAGATGACGAAGGTAAAAGACAGATCCAAACATGATAATCATGACACGTGAGTGATGTAAGGCATCATTTACCTCCACCTCGTAAAATCGAGCTGATTTTAAAGTGACATATCAACCTATCTCATTCGTGCTTCGCATATTATCGATTGCTACTGTACGTGGAATCTGCCAATTTTTCGTGTGTCGTTTTTGGTCGCTTTCATTTTGCCTTTTGGTCTTACGATATATATTTCCAAGATTGCTTTCGCTGGCCTGTTTCTCGTCAGGCTTTGCGAATCAGCCCACGGTTTCTTGCCGAATGTTTGTTCTTGTTTACAAGTGCAGTGACAATGGAGAGACATATGCGATGATGTAATCACGTGGTATGTGCTACGCGTTCTCCACAAGACTATTTGTAACAACAGATTTCTGTTACACTGTTCGTACACACGCGATGTGTCTACTAAGTACGACACCACACGGTTGCCAGCCGGAAAAGTAATCGCTCATTCCTTCCACTTGGAAGCCTATAAATAGGAACTGAAGGGGGGAAGGAGGAGAGAGAAAACGAAAGGCACATGCGCTAACAGCGCCTACCGTGCAGTTCAGTATTGACTTAAGTCACTTTATAACATCTCTCTTCTCTTAGTACTGAAGTCTCTGCACAGGTTTTCGTTGACGAATAAAACATGTGGGGGTGCTGACATTCCCTGCAAAGTTGTTTGCGCTGCGTGACGCACCTGTCTCACCCAAAGCCGCATTTTGAGGTGACAACCACCGGGGGCCCTCGTGGTAAGTCAAGAGTTGGCGACGCCGCCTTGGGTATGTTGTTGTGTTTTCATGTTTTGGAGTGTATGGATATTGTGTGTACGGATGTCCTAGTGTTTTAATTACGATTGATGTATCGATTCGGCGGACGATATCGTCGTTGCAAATTAGTTAAATAATTGTATGCGTTTGTTTGGTTTGTTACTGACCGCGTCTTCTGTGTTCGTTCACTCCAAGAGCGTGGCATGTCGCTCGCCAATTCGAGACTCCACAAGCACCACAAGACTTGGGCTCCTGTGTACGGCACGGCCATTGCAGCATTGCTAGCGGTGGCTTCGTTTGTAAACGGTATATCTGGTAGAGCGAGGTTTATCTATCTATCTATCTATCTATCTATCCATCTATATATCTATCTATCTATCTATCTATCTATCTCTATGTATGTATGTATCTATCTATCTATCTATCTATCTATCTATCTATCTATCTATCTATCTATCTATCTATCTATCTATCTATCTATCTATCTATCTATCTATCCATCTATCTATCTATTTATGTCTGTATTTTTCCTATATCCCTAAATGATACTGTTTTGGAAATCCTCCATAATTTGCATCACATATAAACAAGACGCAGCAACAAAATGCATTCGTAATTGAGCATTGCAAATGCTGCACACATATTGTAACTAGTTAATGCAATAAAATACATATTCACTTGATTCTATTTTTTGAGATAGTTTCCTTGATAAGTTTATGCCCCCCAGGTATTCCTTTGTTCTTTTTAGTGCGGCGAAATCTGTTTTCGTACTGACCAACCATAGCTTTCTAAACGCCGATGTGCTTACAATAAAATTATGTAGAATAATCACGTATTCGTGCTCTTGTAGCATGCAAAGCTCACCATATATGCCTATTCAAGAACTGACAAGAACAAAAAATAAAATCTTACAGAAAAAGCATTCTTACATCGCAACTAAGCACTAAAGAATCTTTTTCGTAACATTTATGCTGCAAAGTTAGCATCGCATATCTTGAAGTTGAGCACAACAAATATGCTCAGTACAACAGGAAACTGTGTCCTCATGCCTTCACTCGTTGTGCGTCGTGTAATTACTCTGAGCCCCACGGTATGTAGAAGCTATATCTCACGCGCACTTTCGTGCGTATATTAAAAGCCATCTTTACGATTTAAGCCCCGCCAAATTGAGGTGCTAGCTTAGTGGCTGGATGCTAAATGATCCGTAAAATCGATGTTCAGCGAGCCGATTTTATATCCGGAGTTATTGTTTTATTGACGTGATGTGAGGAGGTGTTGGCGCACCAATAGACTGCCGGCTAGTCCTCATTCTTTAAAAGCCTCTAATAACAAAGTTGTTTTGGTCCTTAATGTGACAAAAAATTCAAAAGTCGAAACCCTCAAATTCTAAACGATTCACCCACCCAGCCAAAGTTTAAGCACTTGCTTAACGGCCGGCCATCTTGAACTGGTGACTGCGTTCATACTTGTGAACATTTTCAATCAAAAAGTAAATATTACGCTATCTGACGCTCAACATCAATACGCAAGTATTTGGTGTTTGTTCCTTTACTAGATAATACACAGATGATGATGATAAGCCCAATGTAGGGCAAAGGCCTCTCCCACGATCCACCAATTCTCTTTTTGCCACGTGTCACACTGTACTAAAATATTTTTCATTGCGTGCTCTAATTATGAAATGTTTTATTTTCCAGAGTTTTCCAGGTGTAATATCGCAAATATGTTAGCAACCATATTGGACTTTGTATGTATACCCCTTTACAGTAATGCCACTACGGCGTTGCAGGAACTCTGTAAATAAAATAAATAAAATAACCCAGTCTCGTTATTTCTGCTGCCGCGTTATACGTGTAAACTTTTTAATCTCATCGGTACACCAACTTTCTCTCTGCTCTTAATGCGTTTGCTTTTTCTGGGAATCCAGTCAGTCTTAATGACGAACAATTATTCTGCCTAATAATAATGCATTACTATATTATTGACATGTTTATACATTAATGTGTATTATTATTATTATTATTATTAATATTAATATTATTTGAAAATATTTTGTCCCAAAATCACGATATGATTATTAGAGTCACCGTAGTGGAGGTATCCGGAAATTTCTAGCATCTGGTGTTCCTTAACGTGCACTAGACATCGCACAATAGACGGGCCTCTGTACCTGTTCGCCTCCGTCGAAATGCTACCACCACGACCTCCGACTAAGCTGCCGAGATCCCTAGCTACTGATCCACCGAAACGAACTTGTCACTCTGTTTTAAGTTTTCCATTTGTGTGTGTGTATGTTGTAACGAGACAAACTGAAACAACACAGAATAGAACAACCGGCCAACGATCAGGCGTTGTTTCAATATCTCTAGTTGACTATCTCTCCCCCTCTCTCTCTCTCACATATGAATATATATATATATATATATATATATATATATATATATATATATATATATATATATGATGAAATAGATGATCAGAGTTTCTTCCGGCTACCGTAATAAAAGTTATAAACTTCGAGAATAGTGCAGTATAGGAAACAAAACAACAAAATATTTATTTAATTCTAACAGTTTCGGCTGGTTGGCCAGCCTTCTTCGGAGGATGTAAGTGAAATGGTACAAGTTCCCGTATCAGAGGAACACCCTCACAGTTTGAAGACCCTCCAAAAAAAAAATTTCATGGTCCTGCAGCTTTTACGGTGGTTTCGTTCACATGGCATGTTGCAAAACTGGTATGGTATGACATGATTGCATGGCGAACACAAGCGACAGACCCTAGCATAAAAATCATGACATGCGCGTCATGTTACAACTTGACTACATGCCATGCCCATGATGCGCTCGCGGCCATTTCGCTAGCGTCACATGTACCAAATTTGGTATTACAGTACGTGAATGGACGACGAAGTATGTGACTGGTGCAAACATGGTAATCATGAGTTGCGTGTCATGTAACAACATGACTACATGCTACGCTCATGCTACGCTCGAGGCTGCTTTGATAGCTCCACATGTGCCAAACTCGGTATTACGCAACGTGAACGGATGACATAAGTCAATGACACATACAAACATGATATTCACGACATGCTTGTCATATAACAACATGACTACATGCCACACTCATGATGCGCTCACGGCCGTTTCGCTAGCTTTACATATGCCGAATTCAGTATTACGTGACGTCAATGGATGACAAAGGTATGTGATTGGTGCAAACATGATAATCATGAGATGCGTGTCATGTGATAACATGACTACATGCCACAGTCAAGGTGCCAATATATTTCGACGTGGTGTGGTACGCGTGCTCACCAGCGCTCATTTCGTTGGCTCACGTCAGCGTTGCCACGCCAGGCACCGGTCCTGCCATGTCTCGCAGGCGCACGCCGCGCTGCGTTGCTTTGACGCATGCCCGTTTCAGCGCGTCCGGCGTCCCTTCGTCACGAAAACAGGGACGCAGTGTTGTCTGGGTAACGCATCGGCGCGAAAGCAGCATGTCGCATTTCGCACCGGTTGCCGTCGGGTGGCGCTGACAGACGCTGGTCACGCCGGTCGTGCCTGGCGTCAGACTATAGAGTGCTCGCGTTTCGCTTACGTAGCATCGCTCTGTCCAGCGTGGCGTGCACGTCAACGTTACGTTGGAGTGTATTGGGCCCTTCATGGTGCGCTGGCGGCCGTTTTGATAGCTCCATATATACTAAATTAGGTGTTACGTGACGTCAATGGATGACGAAAGTATATGGCTGGTGGAAACGTGCTAATTCTGACAAGCGTGTCATGTAAGAACAGGACAACATACCGTGCTCGTAGCGTGCTCGTGGCCACTTCGCTAGCTCCACATATAACAAATTTGTTATCACGTGACGTGAATTGATGATTAGGGTAAACGACACATCCAAACGTTATAGTCATGTCACGGAAGTCATGTACGGCATCATTTACCTCCCCCTCGAAAGTTGTGCTGATTTTAAAGTGACATATCAACCTTTTTTTTTAATTTTTGCTTCGCATATAATCAATGCCCACTGTACGTGGGATCTGCCATTTTTTTCTGTTTATTGTATACAAGTACCGCCATCAAACGAACATTCCAAGGACTAAAACGAGAGGTGGCTACTACACACAAGAGACGCACGACCCACGCTTCGCCCCTATAATAAGCTGATGACTCAACAGTAGTGAAATCATGAATTTAGTGAGCACCCTGTCCAGTGTGTTGATAACAAAATGTACCATAGACCGTTCACGTGACAAATATTCAACAAACATTGGCTCTAAAGACATGTGTTCACGAAATATACAAAACAGGCTTGAGTGGCGCGGAAGCGAATCAAGACACTGAATGGAGTGGAGGCAACAGATACAATTGTTACAAAGGCTCGTTATACGCACGCACATCATGTGGTGTGTGTGTGCTCTAGTGTGTTTAACAGTTTCGAGTGCTTCGTTACTCAATTACGAATGATCACTAAGCCCGTCGCTGGTCGTAAATTTGTTTAGAAAAGATTTATTGCCACAAACGTCAATAACACTCAACAGAACATTTCCGTCTTAGACATACTCTAACGATGATGACAAGACAGACGTCATTTACATGAACATGGATATGAGATGACGTTGAAAAAACATGTACATTCGATGGTTCACACAAACACAACCACAAAATACTTCAAGGTAAACAAGAGACAAATAAAACATAAATATGTACATTTTGCATTTTTACATGTTGGCATGCCATTTCTGCCGGCGCATCGACACATCAGCCTACCAATACCAGGCCGGCCGAAAGACAAGTTTCACTCGTCCGTCATAGACCGACCTAAAAGGGCAAGACCAGTGCCGAAGAAATTCCTCTTCACCGAGGAAGAAGAGCTCCTCCGACAAGACAGACAGCAGCTCCCAGTACAATCGTTCTAGGATCGGGTAGAGCGCGCGGCGGCGGTGGCCCGCTGCAACCGCCTCGCAGCGGTTGCGCCAGAGGCAGAAAGCGCCGGCAACAATTTAGCGAAGGAATGAAGTACGCAGACAATTCTTCCCTGTGAAGTACTGCTGTACAAGTGCGTGAACGGCTTGGCAACCCACCTCCTCAAACGTACTGCGATCCTCTCCAACAATGTACCATTTTTCACCAAGCTTCACACAAGCCGAAACTTGTTATTCAGCACAATTGTGAAGTACCTTATAAATCACACGTCTTCTAGCCTAATATACACACTAAATAGAGCCTATATTCAGACACAACTTAGTAATTGTGGAGAGACGACCTAAGCGTGGCAGCCAATCAGCTCAGCGACTGGAGAAATAGTCCCGCTCTTTTCTGTCCGCAACGTTTTCTGCAGGCGGGATCAATGACCGTTCGGCTCATGGCGTCAGTCTAGAGTAGCACATCCATCGCGGCAGGCTTGTGTGCCTTAGGGGAGGAAATGCCACTGACTTTTAAAGTTGTACGCGGCTGCAGTATATTACGCTTTACACGGCTCAAGGGGTGCCACTCGGGGAAAAAATAAAATTCTCTAGAGAGTTTGACAATTGCGGCCTCAAGATGCTTGGAGAACGAAGAAATGTGTGAGCCATCGGGGCGAATGCGCAGAACACAGGCCACTATTGAGTTCTAGCGCTCGCATTACCTAAGATCCAAAAATCGAAAACTATTGTGGATCTGCAAGGTGTTTTGAGTCATCGGCGAAAGGACGCAGACGCAAAGCGTACCAGGATGCAGTATAGGCCAGGTAACTCAAGCCATTGTTTTGCCAGGCGGATTGCCCCGTACATTTAACCCAAGAGAGCCTGCTTTTGATATCAAACTTCGCTGGTCCTCTAAACGCCACAGCAGGATATCCAACGCAACTTCCATTGTCTTGGATCCCCGATTCCTACTCTCTATTAGGGGCGAAGCTCCTTTTAGTCCGACCTTGTCATGTGTCACGCGTAACGGAGAAGAGAGACGAGAAAAAAAAGAAAGCAGTATCTCCCGAATAGTAAAATAGACGGTGCTGTCTCATAGAACTACATACAAACTGCAGTTGAGTGAGGGTGTTCTAGATGGCGCTGTACCGCTACTCTACGATTGGCAGCTGCGCGGGCTGTGCCTGAATACGCGGAGAACGAGTGCCTGTCTCAGCCTTCTGCATAGTCACCCTACGTGGTGGTACGTTGGTAGGGCATGGACGGTTGTTGGTAGGGCAGCGGGCGCGTTGAGGGCTCTTGCGCTCGGCTTCCTTGGCTCGCGTCTCGTCGGTGTTACCCGCGCAACGTCTGCATTCTCGAACGCAATCGGACGCATGGACACATGCACGGACGGACGAACGGACGGACGGACACACGGATAGATTGATTGATGAACGCTTCGCCCCACTCATCATCATTCACTCCGTGGATATGCTGCGATTTTTTATGCCAGACGCCGGTCATTCATCGTCGTGCTCCACGCAGCGTCTGTATCGTCTCACTGGGCACCTAACGTGCCTTAGGACACATGGTACTTTTCGGTTTTGGTCCTTGGGACAACGCGAACGCAAGAGCCAAGGCATGACCATAGTTATGCGCGTGCGGCCATATGGCTTGTAATAATCTTGGGTCCCCAAGCTACTCGGAACCAGGAATCTTGAATTCCCTATTAGGGGTGAAGCTCCTGAAGTCGTGGGTTTGTCCATGCATGTCTGTGACTGGTTCGTAACCACCTAGTTGTATGACGCACTCAGCAGGGGACGGTAGTGTGAGTGACAGACAGACAGACAGACAGACAGACAGACAGACAGACAGACAGACAGACAGACAGACAGACAGACAGACAGACAGACAGACAGACGCATGAACGGATAAACACATGGACGCACGAATGGGCGCAAGGACGGATGGAAGCACGGACGTAGGGACAGATGGATGCACGGATGAACGGACAGACAGACATACGGGCGGTTCGCCCCATTATCATCAATCACTCCGTGAATATGCTGTGATTTCTTTTACTCTATTGGCATTGGAGGCATCACATTGGCGTGTTGCCAAGCATTCTTACAATGCAGTTGTTTAAGCATGTCGTAGAGCCAGCTTTGAGTCAGAAAACTAAGAGGGTATGTGCCACAAAAAGTGGATGCACCAAGCAGGTCTAAGCATAGTACAGCCATGCATCGTTATCATCATCATCGTCATCATCATTATCTTGATTACGCCCATTGAAAGACAAAGTTATCTCCCATGTCCCGCCAGTGAACGTGGTCCTGCATTTAATGCTGCCACTTAATATACCCGCAAACTGCCTAATCTAATCTTCCCACAAAGCTTTGTCTCCTTTTCACCAGCTTGGCTTCTCTTGTAATCCAGCCTGTGATTCTAATGACCAGCGGTCATCTCGCCTTCGCACTACGTGCCCGGGCCATGACCACTTCCTGATTTCGACTATAATCTCCTTAACACCCGATTGTTCCTTGATACACTCTACTCTCTTCTTGTCACTTAAGGTTACACCTATCATTTTCCTTTCTATTTCTCGCCACGTGGTCCTCAACGTAAGTTGAACCCTTTTTGTAATCCTAGATGATAGTCCAGTCAGCCATGATTATTATTATGTAGCAAAAAGTTGAAAAAGTGAAGTGCGAATGACGAGGATTCGAAGGTGAGGAGGATAGTAAAAATTAAGGGTCGAGTTATAATCACATGAAAGCTTGGTTTTACGTCCCAAAATTTATGAAAGGCACCACAGTGGAGGGCTCCGGGAACTTTTGCCACTTGGTGTTCTTTAACGTGTGCTGAAGGAAGGGATTTTTTAAAGTATGGAATGGTCTTGTATAGCGTAGTGTACAGCAAGAGGACAAGAATAGAAAGTGTGGCTGAGGAGGTCTGATGTAAGAGAGAGAAGGGAAATTTGGTGAGAGGGTGAGACGTAGCAGATCCTTGTAGTGTAAAGCTGAGAAAGGCGGGGGGGGGGGGGGGCGGAAGAAATCAAGGCAGGGAGTATTGGTGTGAGGGTGAGAAAAAGAAAAGTGAGAAGAGAGAGTTACACAGGATGAAGATAAATCAAGATGAAACAAAGAAAAAAGAATAAATTATTGGAACGGGCAAAGAGAAACAAGACTTAGAAGAAGTAGAAATCAAACGATGAATAAATACCTGAATTTCCAGTTGATGGCAATTTGTGACAACCATTTCTTCAAGTTTTACAGGCGTCCGATTGACTAAAACTTGTTTCTTAAGGTTGTAACCCCTAATAATACGAGTAAAAATATTATTTCTGTTTTTTGCTTAGTGTCACAATAAATACGAGGACAGTCCCTCCGTTAACGCCCTGGCCGCACATAACCTTTCACACGTGTACTGAAGGTCACCGCGACGTGCCAAGACTTTGTTTTTGCCTCCCACGCCTCCTGCGGCGCAGTGCACTTCTCAGCAGCCTGCCGCCTGTTTGCCTACGTCGATTAGCAGGAATTAGCGATCCTAATGGATGGCCCGTCGCATGCGGGACACGCCGAGGGCATGTGCTACGTCACGTCAATCGCGGGGGAGCTCTGTCACGTGATCCTCCCCGCAATAGCCACAGGTTCGGACGCATAATGCCGTAAACTGTGATTGACGATCTATAGCAGTTCTGTGGGCGTTACGTCAGGAAAACACAGACGTTGTCTGCAGCCTGCATTTTCAACCATAGAGAACACCTGTCATCTGGAGCAGATATTTTTTTTCTTTCGTTCAATTGGGTTTTCTCGGTAAATAGGAAGCTTGGAATCGTACCGTAAAATCTAGAAAATATAATGATGTGCAGTGTATTTTGAAGTTATACAAAAGAAAGCGGGAATTTTCACGTAATACTGGCTCCACCTCGAACCTTGAAGAAAACAGGCGTACAAGAACAAACGAAGATTGCATTCATATTCCAGAAACAAACGTCTCGTCGGCACTGCTTTTCACAGCGAAGCTTGGTATACAGTCTGTTTCACACTGGGGGGAAAATCTTGTAGCACGTCGTCTCGCGATGTGGCCATGATGCGTCCCGCACGGCAGTCGCGCGCCGGCAGCAGCTCGCGCATGCGCTGACACTTCAGGAGCACTGTGTTTAGCAGTTCAACTACGTCGTCGGCCACGGTGGCGTGCGCCATCCGCATTGTCAGGCAGCAGACGAATTTCATCGTTGCTGAGGGAACTGGGCCGATATTTCTCGTCTATCACAGTACACCTCACGGCCGTCCAAGATGAGCTCCGTCAACGCTGACGGTAGGGACATGACGGGATATTAAGTGCACTTGAAAGCTGCACGCGTGCATTTCACCGCCGGTGAGTGAGTACTGCCTACGCAAAGACTTTCATCGAGAACAGACACGTTCAGGTCGTTGTCTTCACCTACAACGTTCCTGAACTCGTTCTCGTTAGTTTTCTTGTGTTGAACCCTCATAGATGCACGGCAGTCACTCTAGAGTGCTTCATTTCAGGGGCGAAGCTCCTCTCGGTCTAACCTGGTCCTGCGTCAGGCGTAACCAGCAGTATCAGACAAACAGGCAAAAGAGCAGACGGACGCACGGATGGACGCATGGGCGGAAGCATGAACAAACGGATGGGCGGACGGATGGACAGACAGACAGACGCACGGACAGAATCACGAACGGAAGGACAGACGGACGTATGGACGGACGCATACACGCACGGACGGATGGACGAGTGCCTTGCCTCCCTCATCATCATTAACTTTGTGGATATGCTGTGATTTTTTGTATTGTATGTGAGCACACGTGGAAATATCTTCATGGACTATGGCATGAACTGTACACAATATAGCAGGTAACTTCTAGGACCCTCCTTTGTGTGGTGAAATCTGCCCTTAGAGGTACTCTTCTTGCTTTTCTGTGTTTTTAAGCATATATATTATTAACGTGATAGGCCGCTCTAACGTAAGCAAGCTTCCCAAGATCTTTTTTGTACATAAATCTAAAAATAAGACCAAGCGTAAACGCAGTTCTTCTGTGAGGTGCATACCGCCGCAGGAGCATCACTGAAAGAGATGGAGCAAACGCGGAAAGAGAACATCTTCACCGTAAAAAGGAAAAACACTAACAGCTTACCGTGTTTGTACAGGAATTCTTACGCTTAATTTTCTCAAACAAAACTCGTACATGAAACGTCGGAGAACAACGCAAAGTAGGTATAAAGCCTATGCTTCATCTGCAAGTTAAGTGAAGCTTTGTTATAGACATTTCTTGATGAAGTTTCTGTCTTCTGTGCGCGCGTGCATGTGTGTGTGTGTGTGTGTGTGTGTGTTCGTGTGTGTGTGCGTGCGTGTGTGCGTGTGTGCGCGCGTGCGCGTGTGTGCGTGCGTGCGCGTGTGTGCGTGTGTGCGTGTGTGTGTGTGTGCACAAACACACACACACACACAAACACTGTGTTTGCGTGCGTGTTTCCAATCCTGCATCGCAAAAGCAATTCTTCGTTTGACTCTCAGATGACGATATTATCATACCAAACGGAAGATCAGTTTTGGAAAGACAACATCAACCGCGAAAGGAAGAAACATATCGAGGGGAAAATGAAAAAAAAAACAGAGCATTAACAATAACACTCTCTAAAGGCCATTCCTAGTTTAGTTAATTACATTTCGCTTCCGCATAACGGGTCAATGCTTCGTTGCCTTTTCAATACATAACTACCTAACGAAGTATCGGAGGATTCTTCAAGTCACATGCGGCGGTGGACAATCACCTAAATCATGGACCGTGCACGTAGTAACGATACCCCCACACGCAATCATTGTGCGCTTGCAGTCATTTGTAAATATATACCGTCTTTGGAGTATTTCTTTTCTTCTTTCTTTTTTATTAGTAAAGCTCCTTAGGCCCGCAGCTCCCCCCCCCCCCCCACCCCGCTGCTTTCGCCGCCATCTGAACTACCCGCCGCATCACAGCTCACCCCCTATTCTATCCGTCTCCATCTCCCTCTTTCTTCGTCTCTACCTTCTCTCCTCGAGCCGGTCAAGGCGTGAAACCATCGGTTCGAAGTGTCGTCCACCCAGTGGCTGGTTCTTTGCCTGAGCTGGCTCGCACTGCGCACCGCACACTCACTCGTTCTATCGTTCCCACCACCAAGCGTAGCGAACGCTCTCCTCACCCGCTCTCCACCCTACCACCTTCTTGAAAGGCAACAGTGAGGTTAGGGGCGTAGCTGTTTGCATCCCATTTCGAAGAAACTTTGCTCATCGGTTGTATTCGTACACGGAACAACTGCTAGTTTTTTTTTTGTTGCTTTGTTGTGTACCAAGTTTACAACACTAAAAATACTCTCTCTCGAAGGGTCATACACCCAAAAATTCTTCAAGTCTAAAGAAAGTAGAGACACAAAAACAGCCGCATAAAGCCCACCACGCAAATAAAAGTATTCTGTTCAGAACTTCCCACACGGGAATGCCACTCTTCTGCGTACGCGTTTCTCGCACAAAGAAGTCATGTCTTGACATCCCTGCTCATTAAATCTAGAAAATGGGAACAGGTGAGCGCAAAGTTTTGCATCCACATTTTTGTTTCTCTGTTATTCGCACAAAGCCCGCTTTCTTGAGGTTTCTGTCTTTACGCTGACGCAAGCTTTTTTCATTACTACTTCTTTTCCACCCATTTCACAAAACTCATTCCGTACAAAATGCACTGAATCTTCCATTTTCGAACCCTGATGCATTTTCGGATGCAGCGCACAATTTTCTTCATTTTTTTCGATTCTATACTATTTCTTATTCGCCGTCTGCAGTTACTGCCACTCGCATAGGGGGGGGGGGGGGGGGGGGGTAGGAGGAAAGAGGTCTTCTTTGCATCTTATACAAGACTGCGTGCATTCATCTCGTTTAGAATGACACGCGCTCACATTTGAATCGATTAAGTATGGCACAGAACTTTTTTTTTCAAAAAATATGGTGGCTTGCTATACTTTTTTGACGTTGTGATCGATGTTCTGCTTCTAGCTTCGTATTTTTAGCGTTTACAAGTTTCGAATGGGGCGACAAATATTCGAAGTAATGATAATATATGGGGTTCAGCGTCTTAAGACCACTAGATGAATATTAGAAGCGATGTAGTGAAGGGCTCAGAAAACATTGACCATCTAGTGTTCTTTAACGTACACAGACATCGCACAATGCATGGGCCTCTACCGTTTTGCCTTCATCGAAATGTGACCGCCGGGGCCGGGATCGAATCAAGGGACATTTTAAGGACTGGACAAGAGGTGGCTATACCTATTACTACTACTACTCACATCGGGGACACACGACCCATGGCTTAAGGGGCTTCGCCCCTAAAATGGTGGTTCTGACCTTGACTGGTTCCATCTTCGGGTTTGCTGGTTTCGATCGTACATGTGCCGGCATTTCGTGCTTAGTATTCATCAACGTTTGCCTAAGGAATTTGAAGGAGCTGCAACTTGTCTTAAGGGTGTTTATCTGGTGCAACGTTAACGAACTATCTCAATTATCTGCGGAGGAAGAAAATCTGGAGCATACACGGAAAATATTGTGCTGCGCGGCAGATAGCTTAGGTTAGCTGAAGACAAATGCATTTGGCGCCGTAGGCACGCGGTCAATACTCAGGCAAAGTTATCGTAACAATATTTCTGTTGCGTTTGGTCTAATTTTTCTCGCCACGGCCTCATCAAGTGTGAAGCCCGCGGGACGCCTTTATGCTCTGCAATAGTAGAGTACCTCGTTCTCTAAATTGCTAATTTTTTCTAAACCCACACAAGTGTTCCCTGGCTGGTGTTACCAGGCTTAAATAATAAGAATTTTGGACGTGTTCCTGGTTCTCTCGTCGTTAATAGAGTACAAAGAAATCGAAATTGTATGCCACTTTTTTTGAACACACCACTAGGGCCTGATTCTTATGACAAGCAACATACAGTTCTCTGAAATATTCCTATTCCGTTTCAACACGGCACAGGCAAGCCAATTTACCTGTTGTGAATAGCAAGTATCGCCACTAACCTATCCCCTGTAGGCTGCACGGCGAAATTCGTTCCCTATGACAATCAATACACCAAGCCTTGAGCGAGCTTGTTCGATATGGGTCCTGCAGTATGACACCTACGACATGACACGTACGATAGAACGCCTGCGGTTGCTCCACTACCTCGTGCAATATTCGGTGTATCAGAACAATCATAAAGGGTGCTTACCAGCGCAAACGACTGGGCAGGAGGGGACAGGAGAAGAGTTCTGCCACGAGTCGAAAAGTACTCGCCCTCCTGGAAAAAGAGATGAGATAATGTTTTTGAGTAGTTAACTTGTACTTTTCGACAGATACTTCTTTGCCTTTCACTCTTATATGAACGTGATGGTTGTTCTTGTTTTCAGCTATATATTTCCAGGTGTAATAAATTTTTCACATAGCTGTTCGTCAGCACTTGTGTCGTTTGTTAGAATATTTCTCCGTCCCATTTTCGCGCTGCTCCCTTCACTATAATGTACCAACTAGCCCTTCAAGAAACCCTTCTGCAGACAGACTTAGTTGCGCGTCCGCCCCAGCCGTACAGACGCAGCCTACCAGCCATTGACAATGAGAGGTTGCGTCTGTACGGCTGCTACGGACGCGCAAATAAATATGTTCATTACCCGCTGGTAGGAAGTACGATGCGCTGGTGGATCTTATCAATTTAAACTTCATACGCGACATGACGTCGAGGGCAGAGATCCGTTGAGACTGTCCACATAGTTGCTATCGCAATAAAACTGATGGAAAAGGAAGATTACTCATACCTTCAAGTTGTCTAAGACGAATGCCTTAGAGGACTATGCGATTCATTTGAGGAAGGCTTCTATCAGCAATATACATTGGTGGCGGCGTCATCGTATGGGAAAAACTTGGTGCCGGCAGTGGTGAGGAATGCGGATGTTCAGGAACGCAGTCATCGTAGCAGCACCGGTCATGTGAGTGCTAGTGTGCTCCGGTTTTCAATAACTAATGTTCCCTCAATTGTGACCTTGACTGCGCTCAGCCGTTTGTGGTTGTGATATGGAGAGTTTATCTGTTATCGCGATCATCTGTCATTTCGCGTTACTGGATTTCAATGTTGTCTTTTATTGTTTCATGCATGACCCTCGTTATTGCCAGTGGCAAAATAGGGGCTGCACGAGATTTGACTCGACAGATTAGTCCCTGGCATGCAGGAAGGAAAACGTTAGGAGGTAGCATAAAAAAAGAAAAAGAAAGAAGGAAGGAAAGGTAGAAAAATAATAAAAAAAGAAAAGGGGAGAAGAAAAGTAAGGAAATAATGAAGAAAAAGAAAGAAACAAAAAGAAAGAAAATAAGAAAGGAAAAGATGAAGAAAGGTAAGAAAATAATAAAGAAAGAAAAGAAAAAAAAGAGAAAGGAAAAAAGAAAAAAAGAAAAAGAAAAAATGAAGAAAAAGAAAAAAGAAAAGAGAGAAAGAAAGAAAGAAAGAAAAAGAGAAAGAAAGGCTTACAGTCGAACTAACACAGAAAAACGACGATGTAGACAGAAAGGCTGACTTTCTGTTTACATCGTTTTCTGTGTTTACCCAGAGTGTGCTTTCTGACTGTATGCGCAACGATTCCCAACATACGCATGCACCAATTCGCTCAACAAAAATTATAAAATGTAATCTTCACGGTCATCCTCTCGGTCCTCTCTAACTCTTCCAAAGGAGCTTGCAGCTCCTCTCTTAGTGCCTATCGATATAAAACATCACACTTCTCTCCCCCTTTGTCTCCGTCATAAGTTCACGCCCACTGTCACTAGAGGCAAGCTGGGGGGTCAGCTGATTAACGCCTGCAAGCGATCGATCTAGTTCATACGCTCTAATTGGAACCGGTGATTCGGAAGTAGTGCCGTATATGTCCAATTAGCAGCGTCTTCTGCGATTGCGGTGCATCGACATCTTCGACTCATCCCTCCGCTCATTCGCCTCCTGCGCTGATTTCTCTCTCGCATTTTTGTTGGGTGAGACATTGACCACCCGAAATTGAGAACCATACGCGCTCCTACGAGCGCAATTGTTCTTGGTGCCGGGCAAACCCAGACCGATTTCAGCATTAGTCCACTTTCTCACCGATTACAATGCTAATTTCAAAGACATGACCCAACCTTTTCTGGCACGAAGCCTGAGCTTCAGCGGGTTCAGCAATTTATATTTTCTCATTCCTTAAATTCATAACAGTTTCTTTGGCGCAAACTATTCATCATTTTTTATAATTTTAATTATATCTGGGGTTTACAGTCCCGAAACAACCATATGATTATGAGGGAGACGCCGCAGTAGAGGGCCCCGCAAATTTTGACCATCTGGTGTCCCTTAACGTCCACTGGCATTGCACTGTGCACGGGCCTCTACCATTTCATCTCCACCGAAGTGTGACTGCCACGTTTGGGATCGAACCCTCAAATTTCGGGCCTGTCATTTTCGAGTCATCCGCTTCGTCCCCGCCAAGCGGAAAAAAAGAAGGCGAAGCGTCGCATCGAAAGACACGGCCTGAAGTGGCTCGTGCAACGCCATGTGCGACTCGGCGAACACTAATGGGTACCTACGAAGGCGGTAGATATTTTAATATGCTGGCGGTGCTGCATACGAATCGGGAAAAAGTAGAATACAGTGCACATATTGAATTTGTGAGGTGGTGTCGCTGGTGAGGCATACGTGAATCCGATTTCCCGTATGTTTCTTTCGCAACTCTTTGTTTGAAAGTGGGTGACGATGCAAGTGCAGAGGCGCAGCTCACAATGTAATGCCGCGTGGTACCCAGGCGTTTCGGTTGGCACGCACTATGTTATACTGAGACCGAGAACTTCGTGTGCAAAACGGCTCCATCGAAAATTACAAAGGCTTTGCACCCCCATGGGGGTGCGTGTACGCCAATATGAAATCTGCAGTAGAGGTGCTTCGATTTTTTTTCCGCCTCATTTATCGGAAAACGGCATTCTAAATTTAAAGACGATAGTCTTTCCTGGAATACTCGAATACAGAAATTTGCGTCTGTCTGTGTGTCTGTCGTACGAAATGGTTCAGCCGCCCGGCCAAAGTTTGAATACTTGCTGAACGCCCAGACATCTTGAACCGGTGGCTTTATTCGTAGTTGTGAATATAGTCGATCGAAAATCAAACATTAGACGTATCTGATGTCACTTCAGTGCCAAAGTACTACGTGGCTGGTTCCTTTACTAGAAAATACATAGATACGTCGCTAAGAGTTCGACGAAAGTTCGTCTGGTCGGGCATTGAGTGGTGTGAAGCATGCTCACTGACCAAGTCTGATGATTATCTGCGTTTAAAAATGTTTAACGATTTAAGGTATTTGGTACCCTACTATGGGAAAGCGTAATGTCGTCCCTCTGTTTGCTGGCTCAGCAAGAACACACCACAAGTTTTGCATAAATGGTTAACACTTTAGAGTACTTTAAAGCCATCCCCTGGGCCTCACTTTTCGTGAGGCCACATTGTCGAAAATTCAGTAGCGGGGGACATCTACACACATTCAGGAGGAGAATGCGTGCATAATTGAGTACGTCGTACTCAATTATGGGAGAGAAATATGGGCTATCCCAGTTAACTGCATGGACACCTCTATCTATCAACGTTTTGCAAAGACAGTGGCGGAAGTCAAGGTCACGCTTTGCGGCATTTAGCCGTCGTCCGCCTTCTTTACTGGCATCCTCACCTCCGTGACTAAGATGCGGGCGACACGGCCATAGGCAGGTCGATGGCGTTTGTCCTCCTAAAGTAGATGAGATAAAGTTCCGAACATCCTACCTTTAATCGTAAGTGACCACCAAGCTTTCACGTATTCTCGCGATGCCTTAATTCATTGATCAGGAAACGACATTACAATAGCCCACATACTGTCCTTTTAACTGGCCTTCCAGAGATAACTAACCGCAATGCGCATTGCCTTTCACAAACACATCGCTGTGCTTATCAGAAAGTCTTATAGTCGGTCACAGCCTAAGAATAAATGTAAAGGCCATCTACAGTGGTCATCATTCCACCCAGATGGATTTTCTCGGACTCCTTTTCGGGTGCTGCCGAATGCACTGTGTTTATCTCTCTTCCCTCTTTCCTCTTTATTTTTCATCTCCCCCATCTTCCTTCTATGCGCAGGGTAGCAAACCGGCTGCTTATAGGCTGGTTAACCTCCCTGCTGTTCTTTTCCTCCTATTTTCCTTCCTTCTCTGACTCCTATTAAGAGCTCTCTATTGTATACCTGGCATACATTTCTGGCCATTACCACTGCTCAACACTGCGAGATGGCGAAGCTGCCACCTCAATTTGATATGCTATCTTGCAAGGTGTGATGAGTGCAGTGCGCGCGTTAAGTGAGTGCCTTGGAAAGGTCTGCGACATTAAAAGTGAGAAGACAAACAGTGCCCGCGCAAACGGAAGCCGGGCGAAGACGACGACGAGGACCGACTGCACGAGGGCGCTACGTCAAAAACATAAAACCAAAGTGGCGCAATCAGCAGTTACCACTAATGTTTCAGGGGCCAATGACTCGTAAACGCAGCAATCCAGAAAGCCCCAATGAGAAGAACTAGTGGACTTGAGGAGTGCCACGCAGGTTAGTAAGGTGGTGTCCGTGCGGGCGGAAGAAGGGTGAAAGCAGTTGGCCAGCGTCAGAGTCGTGGATCGCTCTGAGTGCTTAGCAGAGGTCAAGAGTCGGAGTGGCCTGCTTCGCTTAGGCTTTGAGCTTCGCTGGTCTACGGAACCAGCGGGAAGCTACCGCAGCCACAAGCTCCAATGTCACACGGAGGCCCGAGTGATTGGCTGTGGTCCCTGGTCCGGCCGTCTTAGCCTGCCTCGTCAGCCCAGTTTTCGAAACCTATACCTGATCCTTCGGTGCACAAACCCGAGCATCGCCCTGCTCTTCACGGAACGTCTGCAGTGCTGACATTACCACGTTACACCTTCTCTGCGTCGATGAGCCCCGCGTAATCTTCATGCACTTGCCGGTGAGGCGCTCTCATGGTAGGACTAATCATCGTCGTCATCAGCATCATCATCAACATAATCAGCCTGACTACACCCACTGCAGGACAAAAGCCTCTCCCCATGATCAGCCAATCAACCTGTCCTTGTGCTTTCCGTTGCCACGTTATACCCGCAAATTTTTTACATCTCATCGGCCCACCTAACTCTCTGTCTCCCTTTTGTGCGTTTGCGTCCCCTGAGAATCCAGTCAGTTACCCTTAATGACCACCGGTTATGCTGCCTATGTGCTACGTGTCCGGCCCATGTCCATTTCTTTTTCTTGATTTCAACTATGATATCCTTAACCCCAATTTGTTCCCTAATACACTCTGCTCTCTTCTTGTCTCTTAAGGTTACACCTATCAATTTCCGTTCTATCGTTCAGTGCGTCATCCTCAATTCAAGCTGCACCCTCTTTGTAAGCCTCCAGGTTTCTGCTCCGTAAGTAAGTACTGTAAAGGTGCAACTGTTATATACCTTCCTCTTGAGGGAGAGTGGTAATCTACCAGTCATTATATCAGTAGGACTCGGCATGTGCGTTATTTGCGAGGTTTTTTCTGTGTGTTATCACGTTGTCTTCCTGTATAGCATCTTTGTGGGGTGTTGGTATTGGTGTGTTGTTTTAATAAAACGAAGGAAACAGAAAACAGCCTCGACATTTTTCTTACGAACGTTGTGGTCAATGACGCTACAAAATCCGTCTAATCCAAATATTATGAAGAACCTCATTACACAAGAATTTTTTCATTATAAAGTTTTGGTGTTGCTGTAGTATAACCACGAAGGGCACGGACTTCTGTCAAGTTCGTCAGCCCAATACATTTTTACCACAACACACGCACCTTGGTTCGTGCAAAGTTCTGCCAAAAAATCTTCATGTTGCCTAAACGGGCAAACTCAAATTCATTACGAAAGTTGAGTGGCTGGATTAACTACTAGAAAGAACTGGGTGCACGAAAAACGTATTTAACTTGCCGAAATTAATGATCGAAATCGTCGGTCACCTGTGATCGATTGGAATAGGCGTGGTAACGAAAGAGTTAATCTACGACATTAAACAATAAACGCTCGAATACAGAGTAAGAGAACACCATTGCTTAATTTATTTCGAACTGAGCCGTAAAACAATACGCTATTTACACTGTAAGAAAGATAGAAAACGAGGGTTGCTGATAAGATGATATCTAAAAACACACACACCTGTGGAATTTAACTGGGTCAGATACCAAAAAACGACAAAAAGATACCGATTCGCAAACATATCAGCCGTCTCTAAGTTAGTGGACAAGAGAATACACTGTAGCAGCTAGCAGCCTATTGCTTATTGACATAACTTAAGTATCACCTTGAGTTACCATGCACGAAGTCTGTAAGAAGACGTACCAAATTAAAGGCCTCCTTTTTTGCAATCTTTCTCTCACTCTTTCCTAGACTGTTTCCTGTTTCTTTATTATTCATTCTTGTCATTGCTTTAGCTTACAATATTCAAGAACGATATAGACAAAAAAATATTGCACGTGACTACCACAACTACTACCCGCTCTTACAGAAGACAACGTCACCAAGTACTTGAAACATGGCTGTCTTGTGTAGAAAGGGCTTTCGGTGAAGTCATGAAATCCTACTAACCAATTCACACTTTCTTTTTCCCGCGAGATGCGTCAGTCTCTGCATTCCATATTCCATTAGCGACGGCGATAAGGCAACGCCACTGAATAATCCTAGACTGACTCGGTAGAAAATCACGCGATTGAACAAACTTTACCGAGGCACTTCCATGCTGCGATTTCGTACGCCTCTAAACAAAGCGCAGGAGAGCAATGAATGACGCAACGCCGCAAAGTGCATCTGAGATAGTGATAGTTCGTCGTCAAGTATTTGCGTTTTACAGCGAATTCCACATACCTATATATGGTTGGAATAATTCGTGGTGTAGTCACAAAACGCTGGATTAACAACGTGAATGCCTGACCCCACGTACGTGTTGCAGCACATATAGCTGCTGGCTTTATAACGAAAGCGTCGCAAAGCTTCACGTAGCCACTCGCGAGAGAGGGCGTGGCACCACGTCAAGCATAGAGTTTCCTAAATTTAACTAGTGGGGACTCTGGCGCTGCGACCGTACAGCGACCATGGAAATGATGGGTAGTACACACATTTGCCTAGTCTTCGTACTTGCGGGTGAAGAATCATACTTGCGGCTTTGTTTATTGCTGGTCTTTTTTTTTGTTTTGAAGAAAAGAACCAACTCTTTTGAACTTTGTGACCCGATTCAAAATGGTAATCCTAAAAAAAAACAAGGTTGTGAAGCGCAAACGCTGAACATTTCATAATTTATTTTTGGTGAAAAAACAGCTCTAAGCCACACGAATACACACGGAGCCAGAAGCAGGCCAGAAGTACGAAAATTCGACAAATATGTATACTACCCATCAATCCCATGCTCTCTGAAGGGCAGTACGATGCAGCTCCCATAGACACTAGCGCCAGTTTTCTGTAGTGTATATTAGGAAACCTTATGGCGTCAGGAGGTCACGCCATAGATAAACATGTTTACATAAAGAGCGGGCACTTCCGTAGGGCCCTGCAGCCATCCTACTGCGCTGCTTTCAGCGCCACAAGTGACTGGTCAGACCCGATAATGTCGTTTGCATAAATAAAAGAACAAAACTTTTTCTTTCCGATGCTGGGATTTGAACCCGTACCCTGATGCTCCGAAATCGAGTGTATTTACCACTAGGCTGTACACCCATCTTTTCACGAAAGGAATACATCTACAGCACATCTGAACCACATGAATTTGTACCCTTTGTGCAAAAAAAAAATGCAGAGAAACAAACACTTTCTAGTGAAACTTTATTCATTTTTGTGGTAAAGCATTAAACGTCCACAGTGGGACACGTTGTAAAGCGGATGTGGAAAACTGCACAAATAAATAAGGTTTCTTCTTCGCAAAAACTTGATGCCAAACTTATGTTTTCCTTGACCTCCTGAGGCGGCTATTATATGCCATGACAGAAGAGTGGAAGCGAGCACGGGCGCGCCATCTAGTGGCTGGTCCAAGCCTATCTTACTGGGCCGCGAAGAGGCACGAGTGGCCACTGTTTGTACAGTATGTTTCTTTTTGGTCACGCTGCTGGTCGCGTACAACTGGTCAGGCCTCAATGTCAGGCCTTAATGTCAGGCCTTAATGGTAAGGCCTTAATGGTAAGGCCTTAATGGTAAGCCCTTAATGGTAAGGCCTTCCCACGTGCCGCGCGTGGGTTGGCGACTCCTTCAGTTCATCCTGAGAATTCCATGGGTAGACCACTAAAACTAAAGATGCCATAAACACTGCGTCCGTGCAATGTTTGATGAAAGAAACAAAGTCGTCTTTCCCGACAGTTCCGTAGGCGAAATCCAGCAATTATCGTGAAAGAAGCCCAGTTCACGATAAAGATTTTTTTTTATTTTATTTTTGTTTTGTTTTGTTAGTTTTTTGCCTTTCAAGCGAATGAACAAGTCATGACGGCGTTCACGGCGCCTACTCGAGGTTTACAATCGGAGAACGAATTGATTGACTTTCGGGGTTTAACGTCCCAAAACCACCATATGATTATGAATGACGCCGTAGTGAAGGGCTCCGGAAATTTCGACCACCTGGGGTTCTTTAACGGGCACCCAAATCTGAGTACACGGACCTACAACATTTCCGCCTCCATCGGAAATGCAGCCGCCACAGCCGGCAATCGGAGAAGCCCGTCGAACACAAATCGCAAAGGCGAGCAGCGTTTGTGAAAGATCAATGCACACGGCGTGCGCCCCAGCTAAGTGTCGCAAACAATACAAAGTTTAAAGAACTCAAAAAAAGTAAAGAAGGAAACTTAAAAAATGAAATGATAGAGTTCGGCATAGCTTTAGACGGGTGAAATATGCTCGCTTGGCATTGTGCAAACCTTGCGCAAACCCGGAAGCCCAGCAGAAAGAAAACAAACCTAAAAAAAAGAAGGCACCAGAGTTAATACCAAGGAAGCTTGGACTAGGTTGCTCTTGCTCCTAGCTGCTCTAGCAAATGGGAAGGGAAAAAGTGATGAACAACAATCATGCACAGAAGAAAAAAGAAGCGCCGAAAAATAACTTAGTAAAGGAATTCCTTGGGCTATTTTGTCTTGTATTATTTATTAAATGTTAAAATCGTGATATTATACACGGGACGACCAAAAAACAACATAAACAAGCACGTTTTTTTTTTTTTTTGGAAGAGCATGTGTGATCGTGCCATGAAACCCAGTTCTGCTCTCATTTTTTTTCATTTTCGGTGTATATTTTTCTTTTGTGTTCGACAAAAACTGGGTTGAAAGTATCCGCTTCTACAAGTTCTTTTTTGTGTGTGTGTGCGTGTCTGTCCCCGTGTGGAACATCACGCTATTCTTTATTCGTAGAAAAAGCTATGGACACGCATGTAGAAGGTACGGTACATCACTGTGCTCTTAATGGTGTGCGCTTTGTACAGTAAAGTGCAAATGGTACAGATAAGTTTTACGTTGAGCGAAGCACGCATTCCTACCAAGTTTACGTCCCGAAAACTGGGGCTTAAGCAGTGCTTGAAACTATTCTTGTCGTTTTATTGCAATTTTTTTCATGCTGAGTGCACAGTTATTGTCTGACGAGCATTTTTTTCTTCTAAGCATAGCGGAACTAAATACGTGCGTCACTGCATTTATTGGTTACTTTTTAGTTCCCCAATGTTTCTGAGTAGATTTTTTTAGGTGTTGTTTCATTCATTTCACTTCATTTTGTCGCTTGCGTCATTTTCGTGTACAGTTTATATTTTTTTCATTGCCTGCATTATTTCGATTACTCTGTCACTGTATTTTCCCCCCTGAATTAGCCAAGATATTGGCCTACAGTATAAATAAATGAATAAATACTTAAATGAATAAATAAATTGTTAAATAAACCATGAGACAAAATTCACAGCATATCCATGGAGTGAATGATGAATAACGGGACGAAGCGTCTGTCCGTCTGTCCATCCATCGGTCTATACGTCCGTCTGTCTGTCCGTCCGCACCTGCTGAGTGAGTCATAGAACTACAAGGTCTTAAGTGATGTACAGAGCCACCGTCCTAGGAGCTTCGCCTCTAAATATTGTACCACAGTCACCTTCTTTCCGCGTACTTTTTATGACATCGATTTGCATGCTATGCAGGATATTATTATTATTATTATTATTATTATTATTATTATTATTATTATTATTATTATTATTATTATTATTATTATTATTATTATTATTATTATTATTATTATTATTATTATTATTGTGTGGTAGATCTAGAAGTAGCCTCTCTATTCAGTTAACACAGGCGAATGGAAGGACTTAAATAACGTCGCATATAGCATTCAGCAAGCACTGTACAACATTCGTGGTTTGCTGACAGCATGTGCTATGCAGGTGAATAAAACATAACGAAAAACAAAATAGCAAAATGTGTCGCGTCAAGCAGCTCCCTGCCGTGTTCCTCGGAACAAGAACCAAAAAGGCGGCTGTTAGGAGCATGAATTTTTAGAAAATCTCATGCTACATACTTCGTGCTAGAGGGAAACCTGGCGCTAGCGTCAACGGCATCTGCGACACGTAGTACTTCAGCAATGGCGTTAATAATGGGCAGTACGTTAATATGCATCAGCTTCGTTCTATCGGCTTCGTTTGGCTCCACGTAACATGACACCAATTCGTTTCAAGACATAGTCCGCGAGGTTGACCAAACGTTCGACCACTTCACTACGCATGCTGGGCCATTTTAGTCATTTTAGTTCATCATGTAATTTGGCCACAGTCATAGAACGCGGTACACCGTTATAGAAGATATTCTGGCATACAGAGCACACTGCGGGCCCCGCCGTGGTGGTCTAGTGGCTAAGGTACTCGGCTGCTGACCCGCAGGTCGCGGGATCGAAACTCGGCTGCGGCGGCTGCATTTCCGATGGAGGCGGAAAGAACCCCAGGTGGCCAAAATTTCCGGAGCCCTCCACTATGGCGTCTCTCATAATCATATGATGGCTTTGGGACGTTAAACACCACATATCAATCAATCAAAGCACACTGCGGAAACTGTATTCATTAGTTTTGTAAACTATCTTGTAAAGCGTCCTTTCTTGTTAGACAAACGTGCGTTGACAGAGAACCAACCGAACCTTTTCGTTTGCAACACAATTGCATATGAAGGTGTGGTGTCCGGTGAGATTCGTTCTTATGGTATCCTATCAGTGGCTTAACCAACACAATTAGAGCTTCAATATAAACATTCCTGTATGTTTCGTCACCACAATTACCGGGCTGAGCATACGAGGGGGCCGTTTATGGCTGAAATTTACTTTGAGTGCGAATGAAAAACTTTGTCAGAATCTACTTAACATTATCGTAAATAAAGCTGATGCTGGGTTTTGTAGACTGAATCGTTTGGAACGAACTGATGCAGTGGAGCCATGTTAGTTATACGAAAGCTATGGAGAAAGGAAATGCACCTAAGGCCTAATAAACGCTCATTAGGATCAAGTTCGGTCAACCAAAGAGCACTCAAAAGTCTGAGCTTCAAAAGAGAAATATTCTCAGAAGTGAGCAAAATAAAAAGAATGGTGCAATAACACAGCGTTCTTGAGAGCCTGTAATCAAAGGATGATGTCACAATATTTTGAATCAACTTCTAGGCTACTTTGTCTTGAATTTGGGTCAACCTGTAAGAGATTCATTATGGAAAAGAAGTCTATGGTGCGTGTTCAGCTCACTTCGGAAGAACTATGACATCTCTGTCGGAACCGGTTGTCCAAAAGAACCCACCTTGATTAAATTGGCAATTCGCCTAAGTGCATTACCTATAAAAATATTCACAGACTATGAACGACGTCGTTAGAGGTTTAAAGTGATACATTGTGGTGTTCACACGTAAAATACAACTTACTTACCACGGTATTCTTTTTCGAGTATTTTGTGTATCGAACGTCGAGGACAGCTGATACCATAATTTCTACCACTCATCCAAAATAAAAAAATGCGGCTTGGAGGCTGTCTGTGCCTAATTTGTTATTCGAGACACACGGTACGGGTACAGATGAGAATTCTTATAAAGCAACAAGAAAAATACAAGCACTCGGGTCCTTCACTTCTCCGATCCTCTTTAATCAATAAAGGGAGGCTAGCCATACATCTCATATTCTATCTAGACTTCTTTTTGCACGTTCATTTTAGCTTTGTCTCTCTCTTTCACTACTTCCTGAAACCAGGGCGCTCAGCACGTCAAATCAGGGAACTAAAGTAAGAATAACGTCTTCCTGAAATCCGACCTCGTTTCCGTTTTAGGAACTTCATGTGACATTTGACCTTCTTCTTCGAGCAGATCTTGTGGATAAAAAAGGATATGGTGTTTTAAGGGCCATTATATAGGGTTTCCGCGGTGAAGCGATGGGTTCCAATTTTAGTAAGTTTTCTTTAAAGACTTTTGAAATTTTCGCCAGAAAAGGGCAAGTTAACGACAATCCTCTTGCAACAAAACAGCGTCAGAGAAAAACAAGGGACTGTAACAAGGCCCGATGTTCACGTCAAATTTCCTTACCTTGATTCTTGTTTTCTCTGGCACTATTTTATTGCAGCATAAACCAACTAGTCCAAAAGTCGTCTTAAGTCAATCCTCAGCATTGAAACTCTTTCACGTATCAATTTTTCAAGCTTTTTTAAGGAAAAATCAAGTGCTTTATCAAACGCGAACATTTCTTGGCATTGTCAGCATCAACACGACTTAAAGGGGGAAAAACGTCCTCACGTGATGTTACAGATCGCAAGAATTCGTGGAATCAACTTTATTTCAGATAACATGACGTCAAATGATGACGTCATCACTTAACGTGATTATGCCATCCTCATGTCTGAGGGATGATGTTATGAACGTGCTCGCTTGAAAGGCGCCCCGGAAGCGAGCGCTCTATGGGCACTTTCAACAATACACAGCGGAACATTACACCCAAGCCTCATCAAAAACGCTTTCACGGCAGACACTCTTTACGACCGCCACGAAACTTCAAACGACTGCCGCCGCCACGCCATCGTACGTTCACAATCTTCGCGCAGCCCCGAAGTGAGCCATATATCCAACGCCCGTGTCCACCTGTATACCGGTACGCCACATCACGTAGATGTGCTGGGTGCTATATTTCGGTTTATACACAGCGCGCGAGGCTGCGCAGGCGAACATTTCTTTTCGCAGTCACTGCGCTCAGGTTGAGAAATAGCTTGACCACTTAGTCAGTTACTACATGAATTTGTTCGTTAATTACGTTTAGCAGCAAATCAATAAAAATGAAAAAACTGTGAAATTTAGCTGTTAAAGCGATGTTCTTAACAGGAGTATGATTTCGCCTCACTCAGAAAGCAGGAACCTTCCACTTGAACAGTCATAAAAACTTTCTTTTATTTTTGTCATTTATATATTTGCTTTGCGATATACGCCTGTTGCTCAAATCTTCTCCATTGCTTCAAACAAGCGTGATAACCCTCCATGTTTTGACTTCACGCTTAATCTTTTTTACCGTAGGCCATGTAGCGCCGCTCGTCGGGAAGATGAGGATATAGTCCAGAAGGTGGTGGTGGGAGCCGTCCGAGAGTGGAGCTCCACAATCGAAAGATGGTGAAGCATCAAAACCAAAAAAAAATCAAAAAGGAAATATCAGGCGAGTGTGTAGGAGGGGGCCGAAGAGCGCGAGCTTTTGCCTGGGGCACACATTGCCAGGCTTGAGTCATTTACCCGGCAGGCACGGATCGACCGACCGGCTCGGATGGCGCATTTCAATTGGGCTCTCCTCTGCGGGACCACCTCGGAGTGGCACGTCGATTTTTCTCAGTATAAGTGAGTTGAAACAAATGTGTGAAAGCGACGACACGGTGCGTGCCACCCAGATTGAACACTGTTTAGTGGTCGTATACTGGCATGGTGTTACTAAGAGCAGAACACTTTAGGGCGGTTGTATGTGGCCAACGCCGCTTGGCGCAACGCAGGATAAACTAAGCATATCTTATCTATCTATGGCATGTTCAGTGCGCGCTCGCGCCAAGAAGTTTCCTTCCTTTTGTTCTTCGAGCTCCTTCATGATGATACTTTCAGGTATCTGTGTAAGCAGCCAAACAAGTTCACGCTTATCTCTAATGGCGACGTACACGCACAAATCTATAAATCTATCTACACGCATACTCTCGAAATTGACAGACAGCAACAGACAGACAGACAGACAGACAGACAGACAGACAGACAGACAGACAGACAGACAGACAGCAACAGACAGACAGACAGACAGACAGACAGACAGACAGACAGAGAACATTATTGAGGTCCTGAGGAACATTATCTCAAGGAGGTAGAGCAGCGGGATGCTCCCACGTCGGAACGGGTAGGCCGAGCCTCACCGCCGCGTCGTGGGCCCTCTGCAGAGTCCAGAGTTGATGTGCAAGTTCTGAGCTCCTGAGCGCAGAGCTCTTATCCCCTTCAGTCATGTTCTGAAAATCGCGTAATGAGTGGCACTGCCAGAGCATGTGGTCTAACGTAGATGGGGCCACAATCTGGGCATGTCGTTTAGAAGCATGACTTTAGCGATTTTAGTTATCATAGAGACTTCAGTTTCTTGGGCGAGGTGTTAGACAGCTTCCATGGGCTGGGGCACGGCTTGACGTTTACTGATGCAAGCTTTCCTCCGAAGGGCGCCTGAAGTTTTTCATATGTAAAGCTTAGCTTGTCGCATTCCTATGTCTGCTGGGCCTATGGTCTATGCGCCCGCAAAGCATTGTTCCACTATAAAGTGAGCAATAGCCTCAATCGCTTTATATTCGGCCCTCCAAAAGTCTAGCGAACACGCAGGTTCAACAAGTTTCTGGCAACATGTGGCACGGCTGACGTATTCCGGGTTTCTGGAAAACCATTCTGGTGGCCACTGTGTAGTCGCTTCTCTGCTAACTGAAAGGAAAAGGGTGCAGCAAGCAAAGGCTCTTCTGCCTTTCCTTGCTGGTACGGTCATAAATCTACAATGTGGCTCACCAGCGCAAAAAAAATGGCGCCTACGCACAATGCGTCCACCCTCATATCAGCTTTTAACGAGCTCTCGTAGCTCTGCGCGCATAACTGGAGAGGTAAAAAGCACACCCGCCCTTAGAAAGACTGTGTGGAGGTGGTAGTGTATGAGTTGACACTGAGCTGTGGAAAGTCCTATATCGGAAAAGCAAGCCGTGATGTCAACGACCAGCCATGTGGGCATAGGTCCCAAATGACCAGCGAGTACATCTCCCGGTGCAGTGCAAGGAGCGTGACTGCGTGCATGCTCCAAGCTCTACTGATTACGTAATTTTTCCCCCTCGAGCAATGTAAGGGAAGGGGGAGCATCTGCCTTTAGCCCATAAAACGACTGCTTAAATAAAACCGAACTTCAAATTTCACTTAGCTACTTTCTCGCAACAGGAGCACGAGCTGCTACTGTGTCATTCACATCGACTACAGTTTCAAAGGAGAGAAGAGGGAGGGCGGAGAAAATGGTTGTGTTTGGAAGAAAAAACACTACGCTAAGTCTGCTTCTGCCACCGTAAATGATCAAGCGAGCGGAGCGATAATGTGGGCGCTATGTGAACACTTTCGTTCCTCACAAGCAGAGGCAATAATGCTCCCTTTCGCCATACTACATTGGCGTCGAGATACAGACTGGCATAGAACAACGTGAACAAACAAGTAAGGTACATTAAGAAGGCGAGGCTCCTGCTTACCGGAGGTGACGAAATGGATAAACACATCACCTTCCGAGAAAAAAATTTGGTCCCATCGACGGCTAGAGGTTCCAGGATGAAAGGAGTGCACTATGTCGGACCACTTGAGCAGCATCAGCAAAAGACGTAGTCTCGCGTTATTTGCATAACACATTCGGCCGCCCAGTATTTACATAAACCCGCGGCAGGACAAACAGGAGGAACTAGCGCCACCCGCGAAAGACAGAGGTGGTAAGAGGCACGATGCTTCAAGCGATTGCACCGCTCGGTCTGCCCTCCGCTTTATCTTGTTTACTGTGGCCTAGGGGTGACTCGGTCAATTATTTTGTGAGTACGGTGCAGCAAGGCAAAAGATAGCGCTCTGCAACTGCAACCACGGGAATTCGTGCACAGGAATCACCCGCCATCGTGGTGTGGTGGCTCTGGTACTTCCCTGCCGGCCCTTATGTCGCAATTCAGAGTTCAAGTCGCCATGCTCATATTTTGACGGAGGCGAAATGTGGCGAAATCGGCGTTCACACAGCGCGTAACTTCGAACGCTCCCTTCAGTTTCCCAGCAAGTAACGTGGAGGCACCATAGACAATAAATCTGTCTATCTATCATTCTATCTATCTATCTATCTATCTATCTATCTATCTATCTATCTATCTATCCATCTATCCATCTATCCGTCTATCCATCTATCTGTCTATCCATCTATCTGTCTATTCATCTATCCGTCCATCCATCCGTTCATCCGCACGCCGAACATTACACCTCATACCAACTTAGCCTAACTCTAGCTAATAATTAGTGCTTTACGTACTTTTCAAACCTCCCAGGCAGCCTTACCTGCCAGAAGGAAATGGTGTTGTGGAGACTTCGTGTGGGGGGTGGCACTTACTCCGTCGGTCACGTAAGCCTGGCCATAGCACCTACATGGACCATTTGGGGATACTTGCCTTTGTGCACCACTGATGCGTCCGCGGGCTCAATTAAGCCCTTATGCACATACCTCGGCCTGAACCAGGTACGATGCCGCTACTAAACAGAAATGGGCCTCCACCCGACGAAACCACCAGACAATGATGCGTGGCTTTATAAACCCCACCATAGAGCACTGTTGATGTATATAACAGAGACCGGCCTCCATCTTTATATATAATTGAAAATGTCGCAAGGCAAACTTTCAAATATAAAAAAATGCGCACCTTACTCTCTTGATACAGCTTGGCTTTATCTGTACCTTAAAGCATGGGTTTAGCACCACCACAACTGTTGTCACGCTGCACAGTTTTAGTGACTCAATGTATACGTATAACTAAACGCTTCTCCTCAGCACCATTCGTTTCTATGGAAATCATCTGTTCGAGCTCATTGGCCACAATATATCCTTTCGCGCTGCACGGAGTATTGTCAAAGGTCATCGGTTCGTTCTTATTTCACGCTGAAGTGTAACTAATCCTTCGCCTTCAGCGCTCGGTCGACGCTTCCTCTTTCACTTAGTGTGACTCTGTAGGAGTACCGCGCTGCTTGAAGCTGATTGAATGCCTTCTGTTGCGTCTGCGCACGAGACATGCTCGACCATTCATATTTGAGTGCACGTGGTTTTAAGAGCCTGTGTTGTAAAAGTCTTTTTTTTTTGCCGCCACGTGCAATGAGGAACATGCGATGAGGCATACGCAAACGCATTCAACGTGTGTCAGGGTTTAGCTTGTAGCTGTGAAGTCGTCCGACTATGTTATATATTAATCCCCGAACACCAAGCATGCCTACACTTTCTTATCCTACAGTAGAAGGCGATGTCTTAAAGAGACATTAAAGACCAAAACTACTTTTCGCAGATTAGTAAAGTACATTTTCACAATCCCGAAAACACCACTCTTACAGCGACATTAAGCTTTCCGAGCTAAAAAAGGCGCGAAAAGAAAATGAGGGTGGACACTCCAACGTGAGATTCCCGCACCAAACATCTATATGTAGTGAATTTCGAAGGCCCCTGCTGGATCCTGCATATCTTCTGCTCAATATAAATGATATACATAGTCGTTTGCGGGTGCAACGAACCTAGCATACGAAGGTTCGGAAATTTTAATGGTGAAGCCACTTAAGGCGTGGGTCTGTCCATCCTCTGTTGTCGCAGGTATACCCAGTGGTAGCACATACCTGCTCTAGAGTGGCGGATGCGAGATGCGAGATGGCGGTACTTGGAGTGTTCACTTGATGGACGCACGGACGGGCGGACGGACAGAGAGACAGACTAGAAGATAGACGGACAGATGGACGGACGCGCGGACGTACGGACGCATGGATGGTCGAGCAGACGGACGTGCAGACGGACATGCGGATTGACGGAAGCAAGAACGAATGAACGGACGGACAGAAGCACGGACTCTGATAGACTCTTCGCCCCACTCATTATCATTCACTCGGTGAATATGCTGTGACTTTTTATTGAGCGATTGCCACGAATATTTGAAAGATACATTTATCAGTTTGTGACGTCACGCGTGGACATTACGGTGCTAAATTTACAAATAAAACTTCAAACCTTTATTTCACCGACCAATACTTGACTAATGACACTGGAAAATGAGTACAGTTTACCAACCTAAACCCAGTCAGTGTTTTTCTTTAGTGTGCCTTTGATGTCTGGTAAATACAAAAACGCAGATGCCGTACACATCACACAAAAACATATTTCCCGTAGTCCACAAGGGGCATCCATTTCCTCACACGAACTCATGCGGATCAGAATACGATCCCACCACCACATTTTCTACCGAACTATCATCATGCTTTTTTCCTGTTTTCAACTTCTTCGGTTCCATCCTCACTTGTTCACTATGTCAATAAAAGCTCTTTCTTCACTCCCCCTCATACCTTCCTTACCTAATCGTAAAAAAATAAAATTTTCTATTTCTTGCTACACAATCCACGGCCCTCTACTTTCCATAACGAGCAGATTATGCAAACGTTGCCCGTGTCGTGCCTCTTTAGCCCAGTTTCTTCTTTTGGCCCCTTTTTTTCTTCATCTTTCGCTGTGACCCAGTTCGGTGTTAGCCTAGTACTACCGGATTTCGAGTTTCGTTTAAATATTTTCGTTGCCATCGTTGTATCTACGCATCTCTGTATACATCCGAGAGTGTGCTTTTTCTGGTGAGCAAAAGCGCGATTCAGTCACGAGCCCCCTTTTTAGGCAGACTGATGAAAGAATCCCTGAGGACATTCTCTGATAAGACTAGACTCTGATATCAGGAAAGTACGTCTCTTAGAACATTCTTCACAGTGGAGAACGCTTGACGTTTTCTCTATGACCTCCTGTTCTTTCAAATCATCTCAATCTTGCCGTCTGTCTCTGCTTCACATTTTACGAGAAAAAATGCCCTGTAAACGAGGAATTCGTCGGTCGATGTAAACACGACTGATGAAAAATGTAAACGTAGCATAAATATGAAATAATAATGACGCCATGCGTCGCAGACATCTGACATCATAATGATGTAATCATGACAGCATCATTGCTTGACGTCATTCAATGAAGTCTTTCCGTGACATCGAAGTTTGGTGAAAGGTAGGCGGTTCGCGGAGGCGGGGCTGAGCATCGTTGAGACATGAACCGGAGACCACTTAGACCTGAAAGGAGGTGTTTTCGTGAAGCTGCGTTTGTATATTGCAGCCTTGTGACGTGCGTGGTGAAAATAAATGTAATGCCTATTTCCTGATTAATTTTCTTTCTATGCCTGCAAAGCCCCACTTTGCCCTCTTGCTACATGCTGTGAGCCCCCCCCCCCCCCCCCCGTCGTCTTCGTTCAATTCACCAATTCGACCCAATATGCTGCCCACCTTTGGTTTAACAGAAATGTACTCTGCAGTATGTGGCAGGGCTAAAACTTTGGCCTGTTCAGAAAAAATCACAGCATATCCACGGAATGAATGATGATTGGTGGGGCGTAGTGTTCGTCAGTCCGTCCGTGCTTTGGTCCGTCGATTCGTTCTTGCTTGCGTGCGTCCGTCTGTGTGTCCATCCGTCCGTGTGATCATCGGTCCGTCCGTACATCTATTCGTGCGGCCATCCCCTTGTCTGTCCAGCCGTCCATCGTCCGAGCGTCCGCCCCTATGTCTGCCTGTCTGTCCGTCCGTCCATCTAGTGAACACTTCAAGTACCACCATATCACATCTTTTTCATCGTGTATTCATCATATACAAGTACCGCCACCCAACGGACATTCTAAGAACCGCTCTTTCGGGTATGTGCCACCGGTGGTTACGCACTAAAACGAGGTACGCACAAGCCACGTCATAAGGAGCTTCGCTATGGCAGCACATCCACGGAGTATTTCTAGCTCCCATAAACGCACTCTTAGCATATTTTTGGCGTACACATTTGCTTGGCATAGTCGGTATTACCTACTTGCGGTTTGATGCTGACTTGTCTGTTACTGGTACAAAAACAATCCTTATGCTGCCATTTTGGCAGCATAAGGAGTGGCAGCGTATCCACGGGGTGAATGATGGAGGGTGGGGCGAAGCATCCGTCCGTCCATTCGTTCTTGTTTCCGTTCGTCCATTCGTTCGTGTTTCCGTCCGTCCATACGTCCGTCTGTGTGACCATCCGTGCGTGCGTCTGTTCGTGCGTCCGCACGTCCATCCGTGCGTCCACCCCTGCGTCCGTCCATGCGTCCATCCGTCCATGCAGCCTTCCATGCGTCCGTTTATGCATCTGTCTGTGTGTGCGTTCATCCATCTAGTCAACACTCCAAGTACCACCATCTCGCATCTTTTCATCATATATTCCGCATATAGAAGCATCGCCATCCAGCGGACATTCCAAGGACTAAACTAGAGGTGGCACAGACACACTTTCTTGCGGCTTGCGCTGCATGTTTATGCATCTGTCTGTGTGTGCGTTCATCCATCTGGTCAACACTCCAAGTACCACCATCTCGCATCTTTTCATCATATATTCCGCATATAGAAGCATCGCCATCCAGCGGACATTCCAAGGACTAAACTAGTGGTGGCACAGGCACACTTTCTTGCGGCTTGCGCTGCGTGTCTACTTCCCACCTTTAACCACCTGAAGTTCATGGTATATACTAGTTCACTGTATTCATGGCACTGTGGCCCAACGCTCACTAAACCTTTCTAAAACCAACGCGGTTACGCCCAGCGAGTATAACGTAGCAACCCTTTCTTGTTAGATAGTGCTCAATGTACATGCCAATGGCTACTAAAGGGGAATGAGAGACAGGAGAATTCTGCTTTTAGTTAACGCGCACGCTGCGAATTTTTTTATTGTTCAACAACGCACAGGAGAAATCTCCCACAGGCATCACCTTGCAGGTCAAAGTGTAAGACATGTTATGCACTACTACGATGAATGAACGGGTGCCGCTTTAAGAAGCATCGCCCCTAAATGTGGGTTACAAGAAAAAGACCAGTTTCTTGACTAAAAAAAGCTGTTTTAGCAGTGACGGCACACAGCTCTCCCGTAGTAGAGCACCTGGTGCCATAAATCGTTAACTACTTTTTCTAGAACACACAATTTACAGTACTAGGTACTCTACTATGGGAGAGCGTAAAGCCGTCCCGTAGGCCTCAAACCAGCCGGTACAAGGCTGTCAAGAATTTTGGGTAACGGTTCGCGCACTACGGTTTTCCATAGAGCCAAATGCTTGCATCTTCAGCTAACCTAATGTATCTGTATAACCAGACTTATTACTCTGGTTATCACAAAACTTTTCTGGTGTGACACTAATTAGAATGGTCGCTTAACATTTCATCTGACAAATATCCTTGAAAGATTTTGCAGTTTCTTCACAGTCTTTAAACGAATATAGACATAAGTAAATTAATTAGGTATGAAGTGGTGGCCCATATAAAATTGAAAAGAGTAAACTCACAATATAAGTTTAACCACGAAAGGCATATGAGACGCAGTAGTGAAGGGCCACTGAAATTACCAGCACTTTGGAGTTCTTCAACCTTCGTCTTTATCTAAGCATGACGAGCCTCTAGTAACTTGTCTTCGTTAGGATTCAGTGATGAACCGTGGCTGAGATTCAAACCCGCGATCTGTGGTTCAGCAGTCAAAGACCATAAGCACTATACTACAGTGGTGGGTGAGAAGTGTTTTCCAGAAAAAAATGGCAGCATATCCACGGAGTGAATGATGGAGAGTGGGGCGAAGAATTCGTCCGTCCATTCGTTCTTGCTTCCGTCCGTCCTTGCGTCCGTCAGTGTGACCGTCCATCAGCCCGTCGGTGCGTGCGTCTGTTCGTGCGTCCGTCCCTGCGTTCGTCCATGCAGCCGCCCCTGCGTCCATTCATGCGTCCATCCATGCGTCTGTCTATGTGTCCGTTCGTCCATCTATTCAACACTCCAAGTACCACCATCTCGCATCTTTTCATCATATATTCCCCATATAGAAGCACCGCCATCCAGCGGATATTCCAAGGACTAAGCGAGAGGCGGCACATGCACACTTTCTTAAGGCTTGCGCTTCGGGTCCACTTCCCACCTTTAACCCCCTCGAGTTCCTGGTATATACTAGTTCACTGTATTCATGGCACTGCGGCCAAACGCTCGCTAAACTTTTCAAAAACCAAGGAGGTTACGCCCAGCGAATATGACGTAGCAAAGTTTTTGAGTCAGATAGTGCTCATTGTACATGCCAATGGCTGCTAATGGGAAATGAGAGGCGGAGAACTCGGTTTTTACTTTCTTACGGCTTGCGCTTCGTATCTACTTCCAATTTTTAACCACCTCGAGTTCATTCATGGTATATACAAGTTCATTGTATTCATGGAACTGCGGCTCAACGCTCGCTAAACCTTTCTAAAGCTAAGGAGGTTACACCCAGCGAGTTTAACGTAGCAGCCCTTTCTTGGCAGATAGTGCTCAATGTACATGCCAATGGCTGCTAATGGTGATCGCAGCCTGCGCGTTAACTAAAAGCCGAATGCTCCTGTCTCTCATTCCCCATTAACAGCCATTGACATGTACATTGAGCACTATTTTTTATTGTTCAACAAGGCACAGAAAAAGTCTCTCACCGGCACCACCTTGGAGGTCAAAATGTTGTACTTGTTACATACTGCGGGGGACGAACGCGTGCCGCTATAAGGAGCTTCGCCCCTAAAAGAATGAGTTTTGTTATCTCAATTTTAAGAGGTCGGAAAGAAGTGATTGTCTCCCTTGAAGCTTGCAGTTATTTAAGCATTTTGAGACACCGAATAAACCAAATTTATTCGGTCATTTTCCCACCAAAAGGCGGCGCCATAATCTGCGTGTGATTGGTATCTTGATTAACGTTGTGTTCGCCTCTTGATGTATGAAGCACGTCAGGGGCTTCTAAGCTGATAAGCATAGAGAACTCCAGAGGAAAGCGAAATGTCTTGGCAGCCGTTGTTTTGAAGCTGTCCTGCGTACGCTCTGCGCATGATTGCATCCTGTCGAAGTTTGCCAAGGAAATGTCTCCACCAAGCCGCGTGAAACTTCAACCAAGGAATTATTTTAAGAAATCACAGCATATTCACGGAGTGAATGACGATTAGTTGGACGAAGCATCCATCTGTCCGTCCATCTGTCCGTACATCTAGACAGATGGACAGTTGGACAAGGCATGGACGGACGTACATAAGCACGGACGCATAGACGCACGGACGGACACACGGATGGACGGAAGCACGGACGGACGGCTGGACAGAAGAACGCATGGATGTACGGACGGAAGCACGGATGGTCAGGAGCACGAACGGATGGCAGCGTGGACGGACGGAAACAGATTGACGGACAGATGGACGGATGTATGGACGGACGGACAGGCTCACACACGGACGGCCAGAAGCACAGACGCATGGAAGGAAGCATCAATGGCCACCTGCCAGTGGCACCGAGTACTGCACAAGCTCATGTTTCCCTTCATTACCGCAAGATGGCGTTCATATCTCACGCAGCGTTTCCAGACAAGACTATCATCTTTCAACGACGACGTTTGCAGCAAAGCAGCTAATTATTTCGTCACACATACAACACCAAATTGTGGGGCATGTATAAAAAATGATTTTATTTAGGAATATCACAACATATCCACCGAGTGGACGTACGAACGGAGAGAAGCACGAACAGACAGACGGATGGACGGGGAGGAACACGGACGGATGGACGGATGGGCACACGCACGCACAGAAGGATGGAAGCATGGACGGCCCGAAGCACGGACGGACGCATGGATGGGTGAACCTACGGACGGAAAGATGCACGGACATACAGGCAGACCGACGCATGGACGGAAGCAAGAAACGTACGGACGGAAGCACGGGCGGCTCGACACATGGATGGACGTACGGACGCTTCCCCCCCCCCCCCTCATCATCATTCACTCCGTGGATGTGCAGTGGAAACTACTAACGCCATCTAGTTACAATATACCCAAGTACATATAAACACAACGCCATTCAGTGAGCAAATATTGAACTAGAGGTGGCTACATACTACATACAGAGGTGGGAACGACCCACGACCTGAGAAGCTTCACCTTTAAAACGACTGAAACCTCCCTACTAGGAACCGCTAATAGTAGAGCAACCAACGTAACCAGAAATTGAAGAGAACGCGGAGGCTTCACTAGATGATAGATTCTTCAATATGCACTTTCGCTGCAACCAACGTTTCGGCAAGCGGTCCTGTCTTCTTGATAATAATAATTGTTGGGATTTAACGTCCAAAGACCACGATATGATTAAGAGAGATGCCATAGCGGAGGGCTTCGGAGATTTCAACCTCCTGGGGCTCTTTAACACGGACCCAAATCTGGGTAGATGAGCCTCAAGCGATTTTCGCCTCCATTAGAAATGCGGCCGCAGCGGCCGGGATTCAATCCCGTGACCTTTGGAGCAGCAGCCGAGAACCATGACCACTAAACCAACATGGCGGATACTGCTTTCTTGAAGGCTACGTGACACCTTCTCGAGGCCACAATGACACCTGCTTTCAGAACACATGACACCTTGTTTAAACAGTCACTTAACGATAAACCCAGACCAAAAATTCTGGATTAGCAGGATACACATGTCCAAGTTTTCCGCGATCTCCTTGATGTGTACCAGACCTCAGCGTGCTGAAGACAGAGTGTAGCAAGGCTACATTATTGTGTTCCTAGCTGCAGCGTATTGAACACGCCGCCTCGAATCGAGCAAAACGACAGCTTCACCAGTTTTTCGTCGCGTCTCATGGTTCGCACTTTCACATTTCAAACTCTAAGGTACTTACTAGCACAAAGTCATTCGGAAAACTAGCGGTACTCGTGGACTTAAATTAAACATTTAACAATGAAAGAAAAAAACGGTGACAGAGTTTTCCCACACGCGAAGACCTTGATTGCTTCGAAGGCTGGCTTCCATCCCAGAAGGTGTAGCCACCTCTTCTGTTATAATTTTCGCTTTGATCGCGAGGGACGAATGGATGGTCGGGCGCTTAATCAAGCGAAGTGGCCGCTCCTGCGTGAATAAGTGATCAGACGCGACAGCCTTTCGATGAAGCTACCACGCAGCAGGCACTGCCTATTTCCTCGGCGAGTTGGTGCTCGAAGAGAGAAAACTTTTAGTCACGAAGGGAATTCAATTAAGCTTTTGGGTTCCTTTAGCGCAGACTTCTCTACGATGCTAGCCTTGTTTATATATATTGTCACGGGGTCATGACGTGGCCGAAGACAGGAGACTTCGTGTTGGGATTTAACTGTTTATTTGGGCGAACCTGTGCCCGGTAAACGGAAAGTCCAATTACAGCAGCAGTCTTGCACAGATAGCAGTCTCGGACTGATACAAAGAGAAGTTTATTAACTCCATACTCAAAAAAACTCTTTACATCATTTTATACATACAGTGCTCGTTTAGACACCCCCCTTGTGCACTATGGGGCATACAAACTCCATTATCCATAGAGGAAACTAGCGGCACATACAGATATAAATATATATATATATATATATATATATATATATATATATATATACAAGTTTGTGCTAAACAATGCATACATTCGTAAAAAAACCACAAATATATATTTACAATCATATATACATATATTTACAACAGATCGTGAACATGGGTAGGCATACTTACAATACTTCGACTGGCGCTATACATACACTTGTAACACAATATTTTGGGGAGAAGGGGTTAATAGGGGATTTCGAATGAGTACCATGGTAGATCTGCAGAAATACACATGCAGCTGTGTTGATGGCGGCGAACGGAGCGTCGGCCTTCGATCAACAACTGACAAGCGGCGAAGCGCGTCGGAATTTATACTCTTGCCGTCGAATGTTCTAGCGTTATCGCTGGCGGTGGCGTAGGTTCCAGAACAATCTGCACCGTTCGCACAGTGTGCGTGATCTTATCGAAATGATCTACTACAGTCCGGAACCTTCTCGGAAACTGCAGGCGCGGTTTGCGCTGAGAATCGTGTGGTGCTCCGGGACGACAACGAAAACTTGGGAAATGGAACGTGGCAATATATATATATATTGAGAAGTACAGGGATCGATACCCAGCACCCCAACCAGTTTATCGCGAGTCTTTGCAAGTTCTACGCTCATTATTGTAGTATTTGGGGTTTTACATCCCAAAACCACGATATGATTATGTGAGACACTCTCGTGAATGGCTCCAGAAATTTCGACGACTATCAGGTGTTTTTTTTTTTTTTTTAGCGTGAACTGACATGGCACAGTACGCGGGCATCCACCATTTCGTCTCCATCGAAATGCGACCGCCACGGCCGGTATCGAACACGCGACGTTCGATCGAGCAGCCGAGCATCCTAGCCACTGTTCCACCGAGGTGGATTAGGTTCTTAATAATCACCGAAGAGCCGGCTGTTGAAAAGCGCCTTCGTCAGGTCTGAATCTCGAGCAAAGATGCGCACACGCTTCTATTTTATATAGGACGAGACCTGACCTCGCCCTCGACCCACTACATGTAGGTGGCTGTAGTAGTAGTAGTAGTAGTAGTAGTAGTAGTAGTAGTAGTAGTAGTAGTAGTAGTAGCACGTACTACTACTGTGTACATAGTAGTACGTACACAGTACTGCTACCATGTGTCCATCCAGTAGTAGTAGTAGTAGTAGTAGTAGTAATGGTAGTAGTAATAGCAGTACTACTATGTACTACTACTGTGTACGTAGTAGTCGGTACACAGTACTACTACCATGTACCTATCCAGTAGTAGTAGTAGTAGTAGTAGTAGTAATGGTAGTAGTAATAGCAGTACTACTATGTACTACTACTGTGTACGTAGTAGTCGGTACACAGTACTACTACCATGTACCTATCCAGTAGTAGTAGTAGTAGTAGTAGTAGTAGCAGTAGACCTATTTTCAGCTACGAGGCAGATCATTTCGACCACCTGCGCAACCAGTCGACGCTATCCAATCAAGCCAGGTGGTGATGCAATATGGGATATGTATACATGACGCTGTCATTTGATGAATGGCGTCTGCGTGCACCTCATTGCCATCATATACGTTAAATTAGAGGTTTCTAATTGACTTCAGCTAATGAGCCTCAGTCTTGAAATATAGTCCCACAAGGGCGAAGAAAGAGGGGGGGGGGGGGGGGTAGGAGTGGAGGGATCTAGAGCATGTCATTTAGCGTTGTATGCCTTGCCGTTTCAAAGAACGCCTTTCCTGTATATATCCATAGGTCGTTTCTCCGGCGAATTTTACGTCAGGTTTCGAAGTCAATACTGATTTCCACAATGACTAAAATATACTCACTTCAATTTCGAACTATGAAGTTTCCGTTTGACGGTTGTCTTTCAACTTGAGGTCATCAAGATACAATGCGTAAGACCAGCCTCGCATCTGTAGCGTACACCAGCAAAGCCTCGTTTTTTTGCAACAGGTGAGACCATAATGCGAGTACTATTTAGCAAAGCAACAAAACCTTATTGAGTGTTAAGCCACGGGCCTCAAAAAAAAATGTCCAGGGGTATATCTACGGTAATCTACTTGAAACGCTACTTGAAACGTATCTGCAAAGTTATCGTGGGTTAGTAGACCGGTGATGAGTGAAACAGTTATGTTTCTATTATTTTCTTCATTATTTCTGTGCTTTTTCGTCTTTATCTTCTTCAGTGTTGTTAACATTGTAATGGAATAACTGACTCTAGTATGACCTACCTTCACAGGGTTTTTTTGTTTTCGTATATAAGAACAGAAACTCCTCCCATGGCTTCAAACAAGGCTGAATTAAGGTGGAGTTGAATGTTTCAGCTGTGGCTGCAAATGAACTTGGAGGCATGCGCTTGTGAGTGAACTCGTGAATTGTTGCTTGCACCCGTAGCCCTCCTACCTAAGGGCGCTCTATGCGGAATGCCTAGGCTTATCGCCACTCGCAGACCGTCCCGGAGGATCCAATGGAAACAATGAACCCCGGAAGCCAAACTTGCAACAGCTGCTGCGGAATTAGGACGCAGTCGTGCTTGACGGGCCCTGAATCTGCCATGTGACTACCGGACCGTAAAACGCTTAACTGTCTTCAAGGTAATAGAGTCTCAGCAAAGATAGCACTTACCCCGTTTCCCATTATAGTGTAATGTCTATACATTCGGAAGCAAATAATCTCTAACTTGCTTCGTAGCCGTCAAAACAGGCGGTTGCATGAAAGAAGCAACTTCCCGTACTTTAAAGGGATACTGAAAAAAAAAAGGTGATTTTTCGCGTATTAGCAAAGTACAATATCACAATCCGGAAAACGCCGCTCTTACTGTAACACGGCGCTCAGTAAGCGAATGAACTCGCAAAAAGAAAACGCGGGGGGGGGGGGGGGGGGGAGGCGGGACGCCACTGAGATTTCCGCGCTAACTGCCTCGACGTAACAAATTTTGAAGGCGTCTACTGGGTCCTGCGTAGCTTTCAATCGACATAAGGGAAGTACATTGTAATATGTGGGTGCCATAGACTTGGAATACGAAGTTTCAGAAAAATGTTATCGAGCCAATGCCACAAAAATACCAAAAATATATCTTGAAACTTCTTACGTCACGCATAGAAATTACGGCGCGAAATTTAAAAACGAAACTTCATCCTTGATTTTGCACGCTAACAATGAACTTATGATAGTCAGACATAGGATATTAGAGTTTTAATGAGTGCAGTTTAGCAATCTAAGCCAAGTCATTGTTCTTTTTTAGTGTCTCTTTAAGGCTTGGAGGAGGTTTAGGCTTTAAGGAGGTTTAAAAAGGCGTCCGCATCTTCCTACAGGGAGAACTCGAGTAAATGCACCGCAAAATGGTGCGGTTATCACGAGAATGTTGTGTAATTGGGTATGGTTTCGGGGTGCTCAATTGATAATTTGCATTTATTATTTCTATTTACGAAATGAAGGAGATGTTGCCTTCATACGAGTGATCGAACGATGATGTGCGATCCAATGCCTACATATACGGGGTGGCCCGTGAATGGTTGTGCAGCACGACCAGCCTGTTTTTACTAGCGGACGCTGCCTGCGTCGGCCTTCCGAGGTGAGAGAGGGGAAGGTGTGACGGTGGGCATGGGACGCAAACATGTGGCACGAGACTCGAGACGCAAGCATTCGCAGTGGGGCAGCCGACGCCACCGCCAAGTTTGCGAATAGGTGCGACTATAAAATTTAAAAATTTTTCAAGAATTTGTAGGAGTGCGAACTTTCCTCAAGATTGGTGGCGGCAATTTTTTTTGTAACCTCATTGGTTGCCAAGCTCTCCGCTGTGTCATCACACGATTGTTGAGAGAGTGAAAGGAAGAGAAAGCCTTAATACGCTCACCGCTCAAGCATTTCGTACGAATGATTAACCAATGAATCTGAAACATGCGGCCCTGGTGTTTTAGGGGCGAAGCTCCTTAAGCCATGGGTCATGCGTCCGTGATGTACGTAGTAGTAGTAATAGTAGTAGTAATAGTAGTAATAGTAGTAATTGTAGTAGTAGTAGTAATAGTAGTAATAGTAGTAATAGCAGTAATAGTAGTAGTAGTAATAGTAGTAGTAGTAATAGCAGTAGTAGTAGTAGTAGTAGTAGTAGTAGTAGTAGTAGTAGTAGTAGTAGTAGCAGTAGTAGTAGCAGTAGTAGTAGTAGTAGTAGTAGTAGTAGTAGCCACCTCCACAGCCGGACTAGAGGAGTGGCACGCGCGCACTCATTTGAATTGAGGAGGGAACCCACACATGTTAATCATAAATAAAAAGATTGTTGTTTCTGATTGAATAACCTACAGAGACGAGTATCGGTGACGTAATCTGCAATAAGATTTGCCTTGATTTTGATGCTTACTAAATAAACTACTATCAGAAGAACGCACTCTGAGCACTATCTGATTGCTACGTTGAACTCGCTGGGCGTAACCTCCTTGGTTTTAGAAAGAATTAGCGTGGGTCAGGCCGCATTTTTATCATAGAGTAATAGATAACGTCAAGAGAGGACACTTCTATACACCTTTTCACAGGAAGGAAAAAAAACACCGTCATGATGGGCTGTGCGCGGGAGTACAAAGGCTAAAGGCGCAGCGTTGCCAGTGCATTTTCGAGGGGACGCGCCAATTCGCACAGCCCAAGAAGGGCTATGGCGGCGCCCAGGGAGGCGTTTATGAAAAGGTGAATAGGCTCTTGCGGCTGATTTGGGTTCGCAGCACACTAAACGGGTGTGGTGAAACTTTGAAACCCCAGAGATGGCAGACCGCAAAAAAGACTGTCTCGAAAGCCATTTTGTAGGGACTAGAATTATTATACAGCCTCCAAGACCACATCTACGTGCGTGCTCATCTCTGAGGTCATACTTTATTATTTTTTAACACGTCGTTTGCACGCATCGATGAGCTTCCTATAAGCTGCACCGCTAGAGCGGCAAGCACACGATGTCAATGTGTGTCTATAGGCACCGCACACTGACCAGAGAGAGCTGCGGTGCTCCCACTGCACCGTGCTTCACCGTGCACTTGTTTTATTGCGATAGCAATTATGTGAACGCTCTCGACAGAATTTTGCCACCGGCCTCGACGTCAACGTCGGTAGGCGTCGACGTCACTCACCGCATATGTATACCTGTCTATATATGTGTTTGAAAATGCAAGAAAGAAAAAACCCAGAAAAACACTGCGGCGCGCGGAATTAAACTTGGGTCCTCTCAATCATGAGTTTGAAGTGTTAACCACCGAGCCACCGAGGAGCACGTCCATCAACGTTCAAACGGCAAATTATTCATATCTACCACTTACAGCTGCTGACGGCATCTCGGGGGAGGGGGTTTGTGATCGTGTTTTCAGCATTACCAACAAGATAGTGCAATGAGCACGCGTCGCCACATCGCGCGGTGGCGCTCTCTCCAATCTCCCAAGCGTACTTCGCACGCTTGGAAGAGGGGAATCGACACTCCCTCGCGCGCCCTTATCTCGTAGCGGGGTGAAGGGGAAGATCGTACGTCTTCGCTGGCCTCGGTCTTTACCTGGAACAATTCTGTTGTAGTGACCGGGCGCACAAAGGTCACTGCACTCATTGCAGTCTCCGCTTGCGAAAAGTCCGCGCTTTTCCGACACATCGAAGTAACAACTGAGACGCTTATTCGCGTGCATGTGTACCTGTGATGATGTGGATTGTGTGGCCCGTGACGGGGCCAAGAGGGAACGGCAGTTCTGCTCTGCGGTACGCCTTGGAGGCGAAGACGAGGAAAAGGAAGCGCGAGCGGGGTTGCGGCTCGGGCAGTTGGAGCGTGACACAGTCGAACGGCAGCTGCTGGTCGGCGGTTCGGGTCGCGACATCGCTTAACCAGGCGTCCGGCAGCCTTGCGGACCTGGTGAGCTGGCTTCCTACTTCGGGCTGCGTCACTCAACCAGGTGTCACGCAGCCTTGCGGACCTGGTGAGCTGGCTTCCCGCTCTGTGGCCGGCGCTGACACGGGGACCGGCAGCATAGTCTGTTCGTGGCCTGAGGTCCTGGGGCCCGAGTGGTGGCACGAGGTGGCCGCGGCTCATGTTGGCGACGGGCCCTTAACCTGCACTGCAGTGGCCTAGTGATCTACCGGCCTGCAGCACCACCATCACCACCACCACCACCTCACCACGGTCAAGGCAGCGTGACTGCACAAGGAACACCGGTGACGACCGACCTCACCGCAGCGGCAACAGTCATAACGGCGAGTAGGACAGTTCGTGTGCCGAGGCGCGTAGGACGTTTGGCATGTAAATAAGGAACGCTATAGTGTGTTGTGTGTGAATTGTAAGAGTTATCAGTTGTGTTAAAGTCCGTGTTGTGTGTACAGAGTCACCTGACTGCCGGTTGATTTATTCCGGATCCTGGGCCCACATTACACCATCACAGTACCGTTTCGTGCCTCATTTGTGTGCGAGAAACACGGCGCACGTTTCAATCTGATTTTCATCCTGCGCGTGAACTTCCAATTTGTTGATATCGCGTTCATTGCTTTGCCTTTTCAGCAAAGCTGTGACTTTTCGACGTTTGTTATCACCCCCTTGCACACGGGCCGTTGTGTATTCTTTGAATCATTTCAGGGATTACTACGAGATAGGCAGGCTTGAAAAGTTTAGGGTTCGTGGGGATGCAGGGATTGACACCAAACACACTTTGAACATTCAGAATTTGAGTACGAACATGCTTCGGGGGTTTGAGGTTCGATATCCTACATACCCAGGAGTTCGGGGGCTCGACTCTCGACACTATTGGTACGTCATAGGTTTGAGTCATTGCTCCATGCGTAGACTGTCGTGTTTCCCATCAGGGAAGGAAGAGTTAGAGGAAGGAAAGGCAGGAAGGTCAACCAGGCGAGCGTCCGCCTTGCTTTCCTGCACCTTTAGAACGGGATTGAGGGATGAAAAGAGAGAGATAAAAAGAAGAGAACATAAGGAAGTCATATATTCCTAATACAAAAGTGTTACGTTAGCCACAAAAATATCGCGAGTAAGTCGACAAGGAAGACATACAAATATAGCTGCCAGTTGTAGATTATCGCTTCAATATGGGGCAGTGACGGGAACTCGCCATTTCCGGTTCCAGTTTGTACCGAGTAGCGGCAGTAAAACTTACTTCACGTCTCACTCTTGTTTGTTTCTGTTTCCTGTTTCTATTATGTCCCGGAAGCGGAAATCACTTCCGGGTAATATCTTTGTTTTTTTTCATCGATCTATGTACACTTTCCGTTATCGCAGTCAATATGAACGAACGAGTATATCAAATGGTTATCGCTTTTGGAAGTTACCAGCTTGCTCTATTTGTCAATGTTGCAATAATATTTCATGCGTTTTCTCTTTTTCAATGTCATTCTATTTTTCAGTGGGTTCTTCAACGTGCATTCAAACCCAAATGCATGGGCATATATCAGCTTGCCTCTATCCGAATGTAGCTGCATAGCTTGCAATCGGTCCCTTGATTTGCGGGTGAACCGTGAAGACTTTGTCTAGGATAAAGAGGTTATTTTTAATACCTAAGCTTTCATCTCAATAACGTGCGTTAAACCAGGCATATCATGGTGTTGAAAACGCTAACAAGCATTGTCTAGAATTTCCTATCCGAATTTTTTCATCTTATTTTACCCAAAATACATGTTGTAGTGCCAAACAGGCCACTGAAATGCTATAGCACAGCTCACTTTGTTCTTCAGTTTTAGAGTAAAAGCTGTTATGCGATTACAAACACAGTTGATTACGGTAGCCGATTACGGTAGCCGATTACGGTAGCCGATAACGGTAGCCGATAACGGCAGTCGACTACGGTAGTCGACTACGGTAGCCAATTACGGTAGCCAATTACGGTAGCCAATTACGGTAGCCAATTACGGTAGCCGATTACGGTAGCCGATTACGGTAGCCGATTACGGTAGCCGATTACGGTAGCCGATTACGGTAGCCGATTACGGAATCCGATTATGGACACCGCCACAGCCGGTGTCCGTAATCACTCACACTCACGACGAGATACCGACAGGCCTACGTGAAACGCGCCACACAGTCGCAGCGAAATCTTGAAGAGCGGTCTTTCTAGAGCCTTTTTAAAGCAGAAGTCTCTTATGCCTGGGTTCACGGAGACTTCAGTGACGTACTTCCGTCATGGAAATGTCGTCAAAAAGCACATACAATCCGAGAAAAAAGATATATAAAATCTAGTGGGACTGCAACACAGTTCGATTGTGGGAGCAGTCGAGAACTCTACCTCAGAACGACGCTGGTACTTGAAACTCCTTCCCAATAGGACCCCGTTCAATGTTCATGTCTAGCAGGGAACCAAGTTAACAGTTTCAAGATGGTGTGGTAGAAGGTGGAATAATGTGGTACGCAATGCAAATAGCGTAATGTGCAAACTGATCGTTTAAAGCTTACCAACTATCATAACGGGTTCATTCATCGTCATGCATGATCAGAAACAGTGTCGACGGAGTGCACCTAACCACTCACACATGCCTAGCAGGTACTACACTTCGTGCCAAACGATGAATAATCGAATATTGGGTGACTCCCTACTTCGCAAAAGTTCCGATTTATGGCGTAGTGGGCACATGGCAAGTATACTTGTATTAGTTCCCCAGTAGAGGAGGTAGAGAATGAAGGAAGGAGGGACAGTGAAGTAAGTCAGTTCTCAGACCGGCTTTCGACGCGACTCTTCTGTTCTGCGCGGACCTGAAGTTTTTGTTTGTTTTTAGGTGACACGTCAGCCAATTCCTTGCGTGCTGGCGTGTCACCATGACCCCATTGTTGAATGAGCGTTAGATGTTGCGGGGTCACTCAATACTACAGAAACTTTGGAGGCAATATCCGGCGCTAGTTCCTCACGGAGAAAAAGTCACAGAGGGTCTAAACACACCACCACATCGCTACGGCTGGAGAAGATTTAATTGTTTAAATGTTCCTTTCATGTTTCTTTCGGTCGGCATCGAACTGAGTCACTGCTGGCACAGTGTCAGATTTTCTCATCACCGCCATAAGCAGCCCAGGTGACTGAAAGGAACAAAATATTTGTACGAAAGAGTACTTTGTGGTTAAAGATTCAAGCTGCACAAACCATCTGTGCCTTTTACCACAGAACGCCCACAGAGACGCCGTACATCGTCACTCGTGCTTTACTTCATCATACGTGGGTAGCTGTGGCTGAACAGGGAAGGAACACATAACAGAGCCCCCCACCGCGATTGACGCAGTGTAGGCCGTAGACTGTGCTCGTGCCGCATGCGACGGGTCATCCATTAGCATCGCTAATTCCTGCTCATCCATCCATGCAAAAAGGCAGGCAAGCGTAAGCACTGTCGCACGAGAGGCGTGGGAGGCAAACAAAGCGCCGGGACCTGTGGCGGCGACCTTCGGAGCATGTGCCTTAGGAGGTATGCCCCACAGACGACAGCGGAGTGGCCGTGCTCTTGTAGGCACCCCGGCAATGGCGTTTTCGAGATGCTACACTACAAAAACTGTGATTTCTTTTGAGCATTTGAGAATCACATGTGTCTCGATTTCTTCAAGAGGCACGTTGACTCTCTTTATGGAGTTACAATGACTCGTTTTAGAAGAGAAGCGTGCCACTCAACCTACCAAAAGAGTGAATATGACTCAATAGATTGTTATACATGTGTCTCTCACATCCATAAAATGAGAGTCAAATGACACTTTTTTTTAAATGTACCGTAGCTCCAGAACAAGCAGCCTAGCGAGTAAAAGCAGCAACATTGGAAGAACAATACACAACTGAAGGAGATCACTAGCAAAACTAGATAGAATGAAATAATGTGAATTGAACAAAAGCTCGTTTCGTTTTGCCCGACGCAACCTTAATCGAGAAAAAGAAATGGACATGGGCCGGGCACGTAGCACGTAGGTAGGATAACCGCTAGTCTTTAAGGGTTACTGATTGGATTGCCAGAGAAGGCAAACGCACGAAGAGGAGAAAGAACGTTAGGTGGGCCGATGAGATTATAAAGTTCGCAGATATAACGTGGCAGGAAAAAGCACAAGACCCGGTTGATTGGCGGATCATGGGGGAGGCTTTGGCCCCGCAGTGTGGGCGTAGTCATAATAATGATGATGATGATGATGATGATGATGATGATGATGATGATGATGATAATGAACTCTTCATAGCTATTATTAGTGTTGAGCTATGAGCATATGTTGAATAGTCCCGAAAATTGTAACGAAAATTCATCTGTACGAAATCTATCTGCTATGTGCCCGCGCTGTGTGTACGGAACGATATCCTCCCATATGCTCCCAAACTCTGCTGACGATTTATACGACTATTATTGTATATGTATACAATACTCTTCTGATCTTCTGAGTATATTTTATTTTATTTTCTTATTCTTTTATTCTTCCTCATTCTTGTAGTATTTGCGTGTTACTGAACATTCCTCTCGTTATAGTGTAACAGCCTGCTCTAACGTAGCCTCTCTTCTCATATTTTTTTTCCACATGGAAATAAAAAAAGAACAGAATTCAACTTAGCTAGTTTTGTTTCATGTTTACATCAATTTCTTGCATGCATGTCGCCATACCAGTGAAGTCGCTTCATCAGAACCTTCTAACTGACGTTGACACATACCATTTCCCTCCGAACTTAGAAGCTTTGCACTTTATGCGCGGACCGCATCGAGCTAGCAAACGCGGTGCGTTGTAACTTTCAAGGAACCGCAATCACGGAACTACGAAATAATGTAGGCTTCGTAGTGAAAAAACAAAATAAATATAACACTCCGTGAAATAATGCTCCCCTTTCCAGTCTCTACTCAAGTAGCAATAGGAAGTAAAATGATTCTAACGAATAGGAAACATTCGTGAAATGTTCATTTTGGTTGACAAAGTGACACGTCAGATATAGAAATTCTGAAAAATCGTCGCATCCGCTGTGTATTCATGGCTGGGCGTGCTTAAGAGTTTCTTATTCGCAACTCAGTTTTACTTGTTCGAGCTGACAAAGGACGTCATAAACCGGTCCTACTTCGCAAGTGTTATTTCATGTATATCAATATCTGGTATGCAAGTCGCCATACGGGAGAAGGCGCTTCATGAGAACCTCTTAACTGACGTTGGCACACACCATTTTTCTACTACAGAGGAAATGACTTATTGTAGAAACTTAGATGGACAGGACTAGCGAAACGTGTCGGAAAATGAAGGGGAAACGAGGTATTCGCAGAAACAACGGCGAAAACACCCACGCGCATTTCCCTGGACGGGAAATTTCCAGCCTAATAGATACTTCCGTGCTTCCTAACTTGTTTTGTGTTCAACCGACGTCTCATCGATGATATCTCGGCAGTTTGTGAGGCTACTGTTAACTTTAAAATAAATCCAAAATAATGGCAAATGGCATTTTCCCTCCGATTTCACGAGACGCTAACTTCAGTGACTTGCGCATGTAATCCCTGCAGCTGTCACGAGAACCTAAGAACACTCCACTGTAGAACTTCATAGCATATTTGGGTTATGTTCAGAGTACCTGCTTATACTGTAGCCTGCTCTATCGCTAACTTGGTAAACCGCTGGCGTGCCCAATCGCTAGCCTAGTTTAAATCTGATTGGACTCGTCAACCGTGCCTCGAAAAAAGAAATGTTTGTGCGCATTATAGGTAATAGCAATATTGACTCTTCACTGAACCTTGTTTTTAAATGCCAAGCATTTCTTAGCAAACTTCGGCGACTGTGAGCGTATCTATCTATCTAGCCGCTTACGTTTGTGTGCTCTCGCGGTCACCCCCATAACTTGGCGTGAACCAAAATTAACATGGGAGGGTAAGATGGTTTGACGAATATGACGCCCTCGTCACGACATGAATAATGTCACAATCACGTCGCGTACGTCGTCAAACACTTCCCGCCAGACAGTGACACATACTGATGGGCGGGAATGTGCCGCTTGTATATTGGTATTTGCCGCCGGTGATTGACACTTATCATCTTCCCAGGAACGACGAGAACAGACATGGGCAATTTTAACGCACGAGCTTTAACAAATACCCGACATCGGTAGCGTCGACACGACGAATGCAAAGAATAAATGTCAAGGTCCCAGCTGGAATCCAATCCAAGAATTCGGCGTGGCAATGAAGCATTTTACCACAGAGCTACACCAGGTCTCAGAACTACTTTTCAAATAGACGCTAATCTTCGTGAAACATCAGTAGGGGTTTCAGTGCTGCCTAACTAATTTTATTACCATTACATATTTACTCCTTTGATACAGCCGTCACGTCGGGTGAACGTCAACTGTGGTTTGTTGCTATGTGCTGAAGTTTATGTAGCAGTGTCTAAGGCGACATTTCGCAAGCATCACCGCTTCATATCAGCTTCTGGTGATGCTAAAATGCATGTTCTACTTGGCATAGTTGTGCAAGTGCAAACAACTGGTTATATAAACATCTTCAACAATTAAACATATGTCAATGTGTGCAAAATTTGTATACTTATATTTAGCGTCATTTCATGACGTGTCGCTCAATAAAAAAAAATGAAACACGATCATCTTCCCTCCGCATGCTTCGCATAACATTGATTCCCAGGTACGTGGGATATGCCAAATTTCTGTAGCACAAGACTGGAAACTACAATACGTGCAACTTCCCCGAACCCTAGCTCACAACATTCGACGTATTCTACACGTATATCCTACTAATCTTCCTTTTTCTTTCCTATTTTCCCCTTCTCTTATTTGTGCAACGCAAGTTAAGCCAGTCGCAGTGTGCGTACTTGTAAGGGAGTACGAATTCTCCCCTTTTGTTTACACCCACAGCAAAACTACAGTAAACAAGCACGTAAAACTGAAAGCATCAACGCGAAAGGCAGCCCGAGCTGTCATCAAAGGATTGCTCGCCCACGGCCGTAGCCAGTTTATAGTAGTTATTTTTGCAGGGAGCAAACTATACAAAACAAAGAATTCTCGAAGCAAACATTTTTCGAAGGAAAAAGACTGTGGGCGGGTCCCACGTTTGTGCCGCGTCAAAGACCACGCACAATGAACCTTAGCCTCTGGAAAGTACGCCCCACTTTCTCGTGGCTTTTAACGTTGCTCCCTCGTCTTCTTGTCACCTTTGTCTAACCCCGGACGTCTTACGGGTGCTAAAGTAACATTCTTATACAATTTGTTTTGGTGTTGTCTAGCCGGCGGTGGTCAGCTATTTCGAGCACGCTTTGCCCTTGAAACGCCACTGCTCGCTTTGTTCAGTTACGGAGCCTGGAAATAACCTTGGTACATTACGTCACACCGGCAGCGCTTCTCTCGTACGATGTACTCGAAAGAGTTTCGCTTGTTCGCAGCTTAAGTGCATTTGCCAGCGAAGTCATTGTAGCTAACCGCAGTTTGTGCGACGTCACCACAAAAGTCTATAGTGGGTATGTGCCACAGGAAGGACGCAAGCACCGCTATCATGTACAGTAGGTACGAGTGTCAAACGAAGACAGAAAGAAAGAAAAAACGAAAAAAGAAAGGAAAAAGAAAGGCAAAGAAAACGAAAAAAGGAAGAAAGAAAGAAAGAAAGAAAGAAAGAAAGAAAGAAAGAAAGAAAGAAAGAAAGAAAGAAAGAAAGAAAGAAAGAAAGAAAGAAAGAAAGAAAGAAAGAAAGAAGAAAGAAAGAAAGAAAGAAAGAAAGAGTGGGAGAAATAAAGCTATATAAAGATAGAGAGCCAGAGAACAACAGTGAGATATAGCAAGAAACAGACAAGAAACAAAGTTGGAAAAAAGAGACAGCAAGACAGAAAGGCACAGAAAGAGAGAAATAAAGATAGAGAGAGAGAAAGAAATGGAAGTAAGTATTAATTACTAAATGATAAGAGGAAAAGAGAGACATAAATAAATAAAAAGATGAAAAAACTGGTAATAGCATACAAAAATATAGGGCAAGCGGTGAACAAGGAATCGAGAAAAATAAACGAGAAAAAATCCAAAGAAAGAAGGGCACCCAGCTACGCTCATGCTTGGCATCACTAGCGAAAAGGTGTCATAATTCTTCTAATATATTTATTTTACGTATAAATTCTTTAGGGAGAGCGTCCGTTCACATGCAGCTGTCGCGCCGCGAGAACCAAAAATGAGCCATGACAGAAGGGAATTGCATCATTGGATTGCGGTTTAATGGAGGGGACGTTTATGATTTAAGACAAGCCTAGAGCTACCCTGATTTCTAATCATTTGTAGGATATTCGACAGATCCCTTAGGTATGTACTAAAGTGTCCAGCAGCTGCAATTTTTGGACGAAACAATGCACCAAGATGCCCAGGTGTGCGCACTGGTGCGATCTTATCAAATTTCACGTGTATCAACACGATCTAATACTCAGCCAGCATTGTTAGCCATCATTTGAAATCAGTTGTATTTGCTAAGAATAGCCAATACTAGCCACTACTTACCAACTAGCCCGCCCACGTGCCTTTGCATATCGGCGCTGTAAATCGCGTTCCCCTACGCCATCTCGTGATTGTTGAGAGAGTGTAAGAGGGAGAGGTCACAGACTGACACACTCACGCACGCAGGCTCGAACGTGCTAGCGCGCGCCAGCGCGTTCTAGGAAACAGCGCGTTGGTTCATCGCACGTCTGCAGAATCTCGTTACCCGACGCCATCGCGTGATTGCTAGAAGAGTGTAAGAGGGAGAGGTCACAAACTCTTACACACTCAAGTACGCAGGTTCGAACGCGCTACCGTGTGCCAGCGCGTTCTAAGCTACAGTGCGTTGCTTCATCGTGCGTCTGCAGAATCCCGTTGCCCGACGCCATCAGATGATCGCTGAGAGTGTGTAAAACGCACAGGCCAAAGCGCTTCACTCTGCCCTTTACACAGGCTGAAACGTGCTAGCACGTGAGCACGTTCTGGCAGTGCTTGGGCCAACTGTTCATGCACATGCGCAGTTACAGTCGTCACACACGCTGGATCGAATTCGGCCAAAAGTTTCTTCGCGTGTAACAAAGTAGATCTACATGAGCGAGCCTCCCACTCTTGCCTCCCACACTGAAAGATGCTATTACCGAAGTACGAACCAGCGCAAAGCGTGGTGAACCGCTGCGGGCCGAAAGTCGACTCTGCCCTTCAACCGAGGTGGAGGCCAGGCCATAAATCCCCCGAGAAAGGCCGTTTATGCGTAGTCGTTTCCTCTCAATTGTTCCGCTAGTTATTCTTTTTTTTTTGCTTGTCGAGAGATTCGTGGCGCATTCACAAAGCCACGACGGTGTATACACTTCAAAGCCAGAGTGCATTATCGTGTCGGAGAATTCCCCGAGGCACAGGTTTGAGTCGATTCAATCTGACATGCGGCCCCATTTCTGAGAGAAGCACCATTTGAAAAGCACAGATTCTACTTGTGATTTCCGAAAGTGAGATTTTGCTACAACGAAAAAAAATAATCAGAAAAAAATTTTCACCGATGGTTCCGATACTGCCTAATATGAATTTTGAGCGCTTCTTTATTCCAAGGCAAAGCCAACAGATTTTTTTTTAAGTTTTACTTTCCGCAACTTATCGATTACGCTATAAATCATAATTTTTCTGAAGCAGAAAATTACCCACTATGACATTATTTGCATTTTTTCAGACATGCGACGCACCTGTAACGTATGAACACTCTGTTGATCCTTCATATCGTTGATGACGATGAAGTATTATTACTAAGCCCTTTGCAGTTGGTGGGAAATATTAAGCCAGGTAGACGTGGCGCAGTTGGCATTGAGCGTTGACTGGTTGTTGTTTTAGTCTTTTGCTACGTTATATTACATAAGTTAGTGCAATTTCGGGCCCGAGATTACGCCAGTAAAAGGTCTACCTGCAAGTAAGTTTCGAGCACCAGCGTCGGTCTGTAGAATATACTCGAATATCACGCAGCGGCATCTGATCCAAATTTCATTCATACCTGTTTTTTTTCTTATTTTAAGCGCGAATCATTTCTTAGCGGACTGCAGACCCATTGAAAGTATATATGCACGTATCTATTTAGACGAAGTTTGGCTTTCAGAACATGTCATTGAGTCTGGTAGGATAGGTAGTGGCATAGAATATGCTCCATCTCCCCTTCAGCCCCGCATAAGTGGCATGCCGCTATATTTTGTCATTACGATTACATCATTAGGACACCATATTACGTCACAATGGCGTTTTCGCTATCATGTGACCACGCGACATCGTCGCTTGGTGAAAGTTGGGCTGATCAGGGAGGCAGTACATAACGTTTAATGCAGAAAGATTTCGGCCAGTGGTGCAGCCAGGGAAGGAGGGGTTCAAACCCCCTCCAATTTTTCAATTTTGCTTACGTACACTTAAAACCACAAGCATGAACATACATGATATGGTTGAATCCCCACCCCAAAAAAAATTCTGGCTACGCCCCTGCTTTCGGGGTTGGGTGAGGTGGCATCAGTTAGACAAAATGCGCGAATATTTACAAAGTGAATGCTGCTGATGGGGAGAAGCAGTGCGCGCCTCAATGAACTGTAGCCGTCTAATTTGTTCTGGCCAACATCCTTTCATTTTCTTCTTGTTGTTTTTTTCCACAGATGTTCCAGTTTCTACATTTGCTATTGACGCCGTACGGCAGTTTATGAACGGAGGGACATTGTGGTGCTTCCGCCTTCGAGTCGTGTTAGTCAAATGAATGAGTGGGAATTTTCGTCATTGCTGTCTTTGTTGTGGTTGTGCTCGTTACTTCGGTTCATGCTTTGTTAATCCATACGTCCTTGCTGTTGTTGTTGTTCGTGTTATTGTACTGGAAACGTCCGTCGCGAAATTCCCAGCGCATATTGAAACGACCGCTTCTCAAAAGAAGGAACGCATGGCCTCGTGGACTAAAACACTAAGAGGATTACGCTACGCACTCGACCGGCTATGCTTACAGGCTTTTGGAAAGTCAAATAGGAAGGCGAAGGGAGTCATCGCATCCTCTCAAAAATCCTCCGTTGGCGAACTACGCCTCGTTGGCGCTTCTTTGAGACGGGAATTGGTTGATCTTCGAGTCCAGTGGTGGAGATTTCGCTCGCCGAAGCAGAAAAATGCCGCCTGCGGCTGAATCTCCGGATCAATACTTCAGTTCTTACACGTGCACTCGAGTGCCCGGAAAAAATACAGTTGTGCAGTTTAGTTCTTGAAGAAGTTGCTCGACGCTGTAATCCACTTTCCCCGTTGGCCGTTTGAGAACGCTTGTCTTGCTGTGGCAAAAAAAAAACAGTTACTTCGTTTGTCCAGAAGCTCCTCTATTTTCTGTATTTTTTTTCCTTCGCAGAGAGTGTAGTAACTTATGCTGATGCTTTGAAGCAACTGACGGACAAATTCCTTCTGCGACAACTTGATTGATATATTTTTATGTTAACTCATTACCGAATGAAAGAATAATGTGTATAAATAAACATTTGTTAATTCAATATAATTTGATAATTCTTAATTATTTTAACAATTCATTAATTCGTGCTTTTCTTCTTTGGGTAGCCAATTTTCATTCATTTAATTTCTCTAAAGGTATCTATCATAAATTCGTTTATATTCATCACTGAGCTATTGAAGTGAGCAAGGTGATTGAGTGAGGTGAGGTGAGTGAGGTTAGTGAGCGAGAAATATGAACGCGGACATTTTACATTGCCCTTATCTGGCTTCAAAGCGTTGCTCAATTTCTCGTCTGTGAAACAACCCTCGGCGCTTCATATTAAGAAACACTGCGGGCATAGCGCTTTCGCATCGTGCCACTACAAATACAGCTGGCAACGTCAAAGCCGGTCTTTCAAACCCCTTTTATAACTAACATGGAACTAATCAAAGCAGTCGTTCACATCTCACTTTCTCTCCGAGGTGGTTACTTCCCATTTAGCGAATGGCACCGGCAGCGCGCCTGACATCAGACAATTCGTTAATTAAGATTTAATTCAACACGCGAAAGCGCCACGAGCGATGTCATTTCGCTCGCCTGCTTTTGAAGAATCTTTCGAGCAGAGCGAAAACAGTGGCGAGGTGACCCGGCGGCGGGGTCAGATGTCGCGTTCATTTTAATAAACCCAATCTATTCCGCTTCATAATTAAAAGCGAGCCAGCGCCGCTCGTTACGAAATAACGTGTCCATTCGTATACAAGCTCGCCCTTATTCTACGCGAACGCTTGAACTTTCACAGATTTTAAAACGTCCACAGCTTTCCTGTATCGGAGCGGAAAGATCGAGGCGTACGAACGTATGAGAACATTATTTGAGCCATATCGACCTGCACTCGAATCAGCGAGGCAGTCTATTTTACTGCGCTCTCTTTTCATTAAACTCTGTATTTGTGTCAGCAGCAACATCACCCTTAGGCTTCAAATGCACGCGAATTCAGGTTACGCTTCGATAGCTCATTATGCATGAGTTGCAGCAGTCTCGGGGTCAGTACCTAAATTCGATTCAATCATTAAACAGTTTTTTGTGGGGCTAGCGCTTCCAATGCGTCCCTGCGACGTGTTGATATGGCAATGCCCTATCGCTCTGTTTATTTAATACGCATCGCACGCTCCATTACTAACCGTACCAGCGAATTTATTCAACTTCCATCCGAGGTCTATATTTGGTTCGGGTGCACGCTTACCGCATTCCTAAAAAAAGAAAGTATTAGCAACAGTAACAGGTGCAGCTCGATAATGAGTTGTTTGACAGTGTTGACGTCCAACGACGCCGGGATGATTGAACACTTCTGAACTCAGGAAAAAACATTTAGTATGGGCCAGGCTTAAAGGACACTAAAGCGAAACAAAGAAGGTGCTTACACTTACCCATTGTTCTCTGACAGATCAAATGTCCTTAATTTCATCGTCAGATATATATTCATGTAAGAAAAAATCAAGGTCAAACTTTTAATTACAAATCCCGAGCCCATTTCTCCACGCTTGACGTCAAGGATTTTAAGGCGTATTTTTTCCGACTTTGTCGACATTCGCTCGGCAAATTTCATGAAACTTGATATGTTACGTGTATATGGTACCCTCGTGAGCTTCACTTTTGAAGATTAGAAACTACATACAATCTATAGTGGAGTTCATCGAAATCTGTGACGTCAAGGTGGTTGAGGCGGTAATTTCAACGTAGTGTCGCAACCCGCATTTCCTTTTCGCACAATTTCTTGCTTACCTAGCGTCTTCTCACCGCAAAAGTGGTGTTCTCAGTATCGTGAAATTATAATGTACTAACATGTTAAGAAAAACATTTTTCTTTACGGTGCATAGAGGTCTGTGAAACGAACGCCTCCGAGCATTGGTAATATTTACAGCTAAAGCATAATATGACTCATAAAACGCGAAAAGGGGGTATCGTCGTCAACACGAACTATGTAAAAGGTCACGTTACGGAAAATAACGTTTTCATGGTGTCATCAAGTGACGTCACAGAATGCAGACGTTGCGTATGCAATTACGGTGATATCCTGACAGCCCTATCATGTTTTCCTATAAGTACACTATAGTGTACTCTGATGCTAGTGTCGATGAGAGATGCAACGCACGGCGCTTGATAGTAGTACACAAATTTTTCTACTATTTTCTTTTTCATTTGAGTGGCCTTAATTCACTTTGCCAAAGGTCGAAGTTCAGGAAAAGTTTAGCAGTTACGCTTCGCCTTGTCCTTTTTTCAGGCTTACCCATTTAACTGTCACTTCATGCGAACGAATAAACAGAAAGGAACATGATGCCCTTTCTCGTGCGAAGTGTGGAGAAGGCATCGAATTTCTAAAACAAGCTGTTCGTACGGCCCGCGACGCAGTGCTCTCAGGCAGTCCTTGAGTCGCTGAAAATCGACCATTGTTGAAGTGGCTCCCGATTTACCACACAAAGTGCAGCGCGCAAAGCAGCTACTTCCACTGCTGTAGATGCCGTGGAGTGGTCAGTCCTAAAGCAGATGGGAACACCTCTTGCTGGGACAACTACTGCACCTGACGAACACTGGGGGTTCGAGGAGCCATTGGTATATCTATGTACACTGTCTGAATGTTTCTCGTGCAAAAGAAGAGACAGTTGTTTCAGCACGGGCGATGAAAGCTCAGATTTTCTCTGGATCCCTGGTACACTAAGATGCACTGGGGTTCGAATAAGACACCAAGGGGGTATCGATGGTTCAGATGCAGGAGTGAAGCCGAAGGGAAGTTTCTCGTTGTACTTCACAATCATTTTAGCGAACGATACTTGGCACCTCTCTGAAGGCAACAGTGCAAGGGGATGACAAAGATTACGTGCAAAGTGTCTGGTGTGCGTTCTCAGGACTTCTATAAATATGTGAGTTTGTATCGGATAGTTACCAGCAATTGCAATTGTTGCCTCTGTTGACGTACATCTGGGCAGACCAAGGCACACTCTCAGTGCTTGGGCTGTACTGCCTGTAGAACATGAACAATGGTCTTGCAGGTGTTCCTCAGTACGGGCAAGCTATACCTCAGGAAACCGAGAAACAGAGCTCTGTAGAGTTCCATCATTGCGTCTACTGACATCCCCACGTCTTTCCTGCCAGGAACTTGAACAATTTGGAAATAGCGTTCAGGCGCTTCTTCATATAGACCACATGCGGACTCCAACAGAGGTCCCTATCAATAATTTTGCCCAGAAACCGGTGAGTTCTGGCGTAAGAAATGGGTCACCCGAGTAATTAAATGACATAAGGGGTCATTTCTTTGCGAGTGAAGGCCACCAGCGCCCTTTTTTCTGGTGATATGCTGAGAACTTGTTTTAACAAGTAGTTGGCCATCATAGTTGCTGCTCTTTGAAGTCGGGAACGTATCTGAGGACGTGTGACTGCCGAAGTCCAAACACAGATGTCGTCAACGTATATTGAGATCTTAATGGTACTTCGCAAGTATTCAGCAAGGCCAATTAGTGCAAGATTGAATAGCGTCGGGCTAAGAACTCCGCCTTGAGGGACACCCCATGAAGTATAGCAGTGCGTAGTTGGGCCATCTTCTGTTAACACAAAGAATGATCTTGCAGCCAGGTAACTCGAAATCCACCGAAAGACTCAACCACCAAAGCCAACCACCGCAAGAGCACCCAAAATTGCTTCATGTAGTACATTATCATACGCGCCTTTCACATCTAGAAACAAAGCTGTAGATAGTCGCTTACGGGATCTTTCGTGCTGAACGTACGAAACTAGATCAACGACATTGTCTATGGAAGAGCGGTCGCGTCGGAAACCAGCCATAGAATTCAGATAAATCTTGTAGTATTCAAAATACCACTCCAGGAGGCCTAGTATCATCCTTCCCATTATCTTTCCTACGCAGCTGGCCAGTGCTATCGGGCGGTATGAGGCGAGTACAAGTGGGGATTTATTTGCCCTGCTTCAAGATAGGTACCAAGCGGCTTACTTTCCAGTCGTCAGGAACATTGCCATCCTGCCACGAGATGTTGTAAAGGCTCAACAGTTCTCTCCTTGCACCATCCCCAAGTTTGCACAAGGCTCGGTACGGAATACCATCTGAACCCGGAGAAGTTGAACGCCTGCAGAGAGCGAGTGCCACCTCGAGCTCCTCCACTGTAAAAGGGAGGTCCATGTGGTAGTCACGAGAACCGGGGACGTCACCTCTCAGTGGAGAATCTGGACGAGTGGCTTGGTTGGCGATTTGCGCACAGAAATCCTCTGCGACATTGATGTTTTGCCGTCCTTGAAAGAGCGCGAACGCTTTTAACGAAGAACGCTGCTCTTTAGGGTGACGCAGACCTTGCACCATTTTCCAAATGTGTGAGAGTGTCCTGCGAGGGTCTAGTGACTGGCAGAACGTTCTCCATCGTTCCGACGCTAATCTATCTATGCGACGCTGAATCTTCTTTTGCATCCTTTTTGCTGCCCTAAGATCGTGAATTCATTTTGTGCGCCGATACCGACGCTCGGTAGTCATAAACCATTTCTCTAAACAAACAATGGGGCGGCTTACTGCTCCCCAGTAGTAGAGTACATAAGGTACTCGAATCGTCAACCATTTCTCTAAACAAACTGTTGCACTAAAGCTGTTCCGTATCTCCCTAGATTTTGTTCAGATGAAAAGCAGCCTATGGCGAAGCTCAATCAGGCGTGCGTAATCACCTTTACTGCGCACCACAACAGCTGGCCCAAGCACTGCCAAAACGCACTCATGTGCCAACGCGTTTTGGTCTGTGTAAGCATCTCGCTTCTACCGAGGAGGTGGCTTCTACCCCTTACGCTTTCTAAGCAATCATGTGATGGCGTCATAGAATTAGATTCTGCCGACGCGCACTGAATCCACGTGCTCCTGCGAGGCGTAGTGATCAACTCGCCTGGAGTGCTCCAACAAGAGTTCGGGACGAGTAACAGCAACAGAAAGTATACAGTGACTATGGTGTCCTCCACTTGCAAAGGTGCGTTAACGTCGGGCAAGGTGCCCGTTATAAACGAAAATTTAGGTCAACCAATGCGCGGCTTCACATGCAAGTCATGGCTCTTTTTTTTCAGTGGCAGAGGGTGTATGTTTAGAGGCGAAACTCCTCTTAAACTAGCCTTGTCCTATGTCAGCCGTAACCGGCGGTATATCCTGAACAGTACAATAGATGGCGCTGTCTAATCACCACTTCTCATCTCATTTTCTTGATTGCGTTGGTCTAGTAGAAGCATGTGCAATATGACGGATGGACGCATGAATGGAAGCATGGAAGGATGCACGCACGCGTGGACGGACAGATGGATGAACGTACGTTTCGCCCCACTCATCCTCATTCACTGCGTGGATATGCTGTGGTTTTTTATCTTCGTTTTCCCCTTACGTAGGCGGGCTAATATGGCCAATTTTCTAACCAGTTAAGAACGCGCCCAGGTCGATTCTGTAATAGCAGTCTCCAATGAGCCACCTAGGTTATTACCTTAAAAGAACTGCATAGCTTTCTGTTGAGCTGAATCGAGCGCATTTCGAGTAGTCTTCTGTGAATGCTTAAGGAGCCCTATGAGGGTTTTCAAAGTCACAACGAAGATGTCCTTAGCTACTTGCTCCCTACCAAGCCTGTAACGAGCGTGGTTTCCCTATTCGCCCACAGGAGGGCGTGCACTTCTTGTGAATTCTAACACGCACGCATGGACGCACTACTCGAAATAAAGGGTTTCCCGCGAAACTCGTGAAGGTGCTCGCCCCAGGGAAATACTGCGCCTTCAACTGCCTCCCCCAGCAGCCCCGGGCTAATCATTAGACGCGTTCACTAAAGTTCTTTGAGCGGCACTTCTTTGATCGACTAAACACGAGAAACGAGGAAACGAAAACGACCAGCAGCACGCAGCGTTCCGGTACTTGCGGCGCCACGGAATGTTTTGAAACACTTCAATCATCCTGCCAAAGCACCTGCACGTACGTGTACATACGGCCGTAATGCGTTTGCTCGCAGCAAACGTTGAAGCATACGTGACTAGACGTAGTGAAACAATTCGATAAAATTCTGAAAGACGTCGGCTCATGCGATGAGGGCGTAGGATCGATTTTCGTCATTGTGCTTGCAAATACGGCCACGAGAAGAAAGCCAGGTCATCAAAAAAAAACGACTTTGTGATGTCCCGACTACTAAGAAAACACACACACACACACACACACACACACACACACATACACATACACATACACATACACACACACACATACACACATACACACATACACACACACACACATACATACATACATACATACATACATACATACACACACACACACACACACACACACACACACACACATACATACATACATACATACATACATACATACATACATACATACATACATACATACATACATACATACATACATACATACATACATACATACATACATACATACATACATACATACATACATACATACATACATACATACATACATACATACATACATACATACACCACTGGCTTATCATACAGAACAGAAGGTTTTATTGTGCTAAATGAAGAAGAATACATCTGCATGATACACCACTGGCTTATCGCGACGTCAGCCAAGGGCCTTACAACGAGCCGTGGGCCCCGGCTTCCAATCCGCCGCTGCCGTATCCACAGCCTAACGTACCTATGCAAACTTCGCCGACGTACACTCCGCCGACATCTGCATCTTGGTCGCAAAGAATGCCCGCCAGTTGACCATTCATTCGTAGGACGGACTTGTGGCGCACCGTCGACCGTCGACCACTTTGCTTCCACTGCGGAGAAGCCGGCCACGTTTTCCGCATTTGCCCATACCGTGACCATAGACATCAAAACTTTCTACAAACCTCCATTCGTGCTTATTTCGACAACCGCCGTGACAGCAGTGCAGCCCCGCTAGCCCAGCAACCTGATGTGCTGTATCGTCGACCCCGCTCTCCTTCTCCTGCACCTAACTCGCCGCAGCAGCGCAGTTACGCCGAGGTGACCCGAGGCAGATCCCCTAGCCCTCGTCGGGGAAACCAACAGCAGCGACCTTTTGGGGGAAGGCTGCCACCCGTCGTGATGCTATCACACCCCCAACATCTTCACTACGACGCGATACGACGGATGATACCACGGACCGTACGACGGACGATACCAAGGACAATACGACGCCACCGACATCAACGGAAATCGTAAGCGCCCATCTAGACATTTGTATAGACGGACGCCCAGTAACAGCGCTGGTAGATACTGGCGCGGACTTCTCTATTATCAGCCGTAAACTCGCCGACTGCCTAATGAAAGTCAGAACCATATGGCCGGGCCCGAACATAAGAACCGCAGGGGGTCAATTAGTAACGCCGACGGGCAAATGTACCACTTGAAATAATATCGGCAGTTCAGATTTCGTCGCTACTTTTGTAATTTTATCAGAGTGCTGCGAAGACCTGATTTCGGGCAGGGACTTCCTGCGTGAATACGGCGCCGTTATCAACATTCCAGAGAGATCGGTTACGTTCTGGATGGCCCCAGGTCAAGTTTCGAATGAGCCCTGTACAGACCAGCGACGTAAACCTTTGCGCGTCTTCGACGACGACGTGGCCATCCCGCCGCAGTCGAGTGCACTCGTGGCTGTGACATGTGACACGTCGAGCAATTCCAAAAACATCGCTGAGCAAATTCCAACACTATTCAGTCATGGTTTATCTATCGCAAAGGGCGTCGTGAGCATAAAATGCGGACACACGCACGTCCTTGTTACGAACTTTAGCTCTGAACGCCGACATCTGACGAGGGGCATGGCAGTCGCGTACATTGAAGAGCTCGCCGAGATGACAGACTGCCTAACTCTTGAGAAAGATAATTCAACTGATCTGCACCCCGTACCTCTATCTGTTGATATTGGCCCAAGTTTGCTGCCGGCGCAGAAGTAAAGTATCCTGCAGCTTATTAATCAGTTTGAAGATTGTTGCTCTTCGACGTCCAGGGTCCATCAAACGCCACAGACGAAACATCGAATTATAACGGACGACATGACCAGACCCATCAGGCAAAACCCGTACCGGGTAGCTCCGAGGGAACGTGAAGCCATCGAAAACCAAGTGCGACAGATTCTTGAAGATGACGTTATTCAGCCGTCGAAAAGCCCTTGGGTTTTGCCGGTTGTATTAGTGAAGAAAAAGGATGGCACCTTACGTTTCTGCGTGGATTACCGCAAGCTGAATCAGGTGACAAAAAAGACGTCTACCCTCTTCCGCGTATCAATGATTCACTCGATCGACTACGGCATGCGCGTTATTTCTCGTCGATGGATCTAAGGAGTGGGTATTGGCAGATAGAAGTCGATGAAAGAGACCGGGAGAAAACAGCTTTCGTGACACCTGATGGCCTTTTTGAATCTAAGGTACTTCCATATGGCTTGCGCTCAGCACCGGCAACGTTTCAGCGGCTAATGGATACCGTACTATCAGGCTTCAAGTGGCAGACGTGCTTAGTGTATTTAGATGACGTCATCGTATTTTCTGCCACATTCGACGAACACGTCAGGCGGCTGCACTCAGTATTTCAAGCTATTCGTTCCGCCGGACTAACACTTAAGCCAGAAAAATGCCACTTCGGCTGCGAAGACCTTCTGTTCCTGGGGCATCTTGTCAGCATTGAAGGTGTACGGCCTGACCCTGAAAAAATAGCTTCCGTTACAAATTTTCCTGCGCCAACTGACAAAAAGGCGGTCAGACGATTTTTTAGTACTGTGTGCGTACTACCGATGCTTCATTGAGAACTTCCCGCGCATTGCCTCGCCGTTTACCCGCCTTATCAGAGAAGACGTCGCCTTCGTATGGAATGAAGAGCATCAAAAAATCATTCGACGAGCTGCGGCCACACCTTCAGAAGCCACTTGTCCTCGCACACTTTGATGATGACGCCCCGACAACAGTGCACACCGACGCTAGCAATGTCGGCTTAGGAGCTGTACTCGTGCAGTGTCAGCATGGCGCTGAACGAGTAATTGCTTACGCGAGCAGAACTCTTTCACGAGCGGAAGAAAATTATTACACCACGTAAAAAGAGTGCCTTGCCGTAGTGTGGGTCGTTATGAAATTCCGCCCATATCTGTATGGTCGTCCTTTTAATGTTGTCAGCAACCATCACTCCCTCTGGTGGCTGACAAATTTAAAAGACTCTTTAAGACAGTTGGCGCGCTGGAGCCTGAAGCCTCACGAATTTGACACGACGGTGGTCTACAGATCGGGGAAGCGACATTCTGACGTCGATTGCTTTTCTCGTGTGCCATGCGAACTTGCAACGGCAGAAGATGATACAGCATTTGTCGGAGTTGTAAACAAGGCTACTGTCGCACAGCTACAACGGGATGACCTGGAACTAGAACCCATATTTCAGTTTTTGGAGGGTAACACTTCAGCTGTACCTAGACAGCCTGCGAGAGGGCTTTCGTCATTTTGCTTGCGCAACGACGTCCTGTATAAGATGAACTACACGTCACACGGAAACGACTACTTGCTTGTCGTGCCAACATCTTTAAGGAGTGAAGTACTATAGGCATGCCACGATGAACCAACATCCGGCCACTTGGGTTACACGCGCACGCTGTGCAGAGTGAGGCAGAAATACTACTGGCCAAGACTGGCGGCCACCATTCAACACTATGTTTGGACGTGCCTTGATTGCCAGCGCAGAAAAGTCCCACCTGTCAAACCAACAGGCAGCCTCCATCCTATTGACGTGCCTGTAACTCTACTCGCTCAAGTCGGAATGGATATTTTGGGCCAATTTCCTACCTCATCGGCAGGTCGCAGATGGATTATAGAAGCCACCGACTACCCCACTCGTTACGCCGAAACCAGGGCTCTGGAGAGGGGCACGGCAAGTGAAGCAGTCCGATTTTTCGTGGAGAATGTAGTGCTGAGGCATGGCGCTCCGTCAGTGGTAATAACTGACAGAGGAACTGCATTCGCAGCCGAGCTATTACAGACAGTTTTAAGACTTAGTGGCACATCCCACCGGCGACCAACGGCGTATCATCCTCAAGCGAATAGTCTTTCGGAGCCTCTCAACAAGACACTTGCGAATATGCTCTGCATGTACGTCGATGTGGAGCACAAAAACTGGGACGAGGTATTGCCGTATGTCACGTTCGCCTATAACATGGCTCACCAAGAAACAACAAGAACAACGCCATTCCGCCTTCTTCATGATCGTGAAGTCACCAATATGCTCGAAGCTATGCTGCCACACGAGTAGGTAAACGTCGAGATGGATGCTGATTATATCACGCAGCTTGCCAAAGAAGCCCGACAACTTGCACGCCTACGTATTGGTCACCCGCAGGACTAAGATTCAAGACGGTACAACCTTCGTCACCGACTAGTCTCATACGAGCCAGGAGAGAAAGTTTGGGTATGGACTCCTATTCGGCGCCGTGGCCTCTCAAAAGAACTCATAAGACGGTACTTTGGGCCCTATAAAGTTTTACGACGTCTCAGTGACATAATTATGGGGTTGTACCTGATACTGCGCACTCATTAGGGCGTCGATGGTGTGCTCCAGAAATCGTGCATGTTGTTCGGATGAAACCTTATTTCTCCGAATGAACTCGTGCGTTTCCAGCACGTACGAACCACTTAGACTGTAAAGCATCGGGACGATGCTTTCTTGAAAGGGAGGCTAATGTCACGGCTAAAGGCCGGGCAAGAGGATGGCGAAGTAGTGAGCGTGGGCAGCACCCACGGTTGCTCCAAGAAAGACGACGTCGAAGCGGCTGCTCCTTTGTTCTGTCAATACAGACCTTGCTTTTCCTGGTCGCACCCACGTCCTGTATCCTGCTACTTTCACGTCGCGACAATACATACATACATACATACATACATACATACATACATACATACATACATACACACACCCATACATACATACACACACACCCATACATACATACACACACATACATACATACATACACACACATACATACATACATACACACACACACATACATACATACACACACACATACATACATATACACACACACATACATACATACACACACACATACATACATACATACACACACATACATACACATACATACATACATACACACACATACATACATACATACATACATACATACATACATACACACACACACACACACATACATACATACATACATACATACATACATACATACATACATACATACATACATACATACATACATACATACATACATACATACATACATACATACATACATACATACATACATACCAACGAGAACCACGGCATCCCGTAAAGCGTACTTTGCCTGTAGAGCTACTCTGCACATAGAAGAAGCCACATTCGCAGTCCTGGGCCGGACATGTGGGAAAAGAGGCGGCAGTAGTAGTAGTTGACTCTGGGAGTCAAAAAAGCAACACGCACGGGTGCTTTAGAAGTCCCAACGTTAAAACTAAAGATAAACTACTTCACGACGTATCGAGAGCGAATGGCGTGCTGCGCAAACAACATCGCTCAGAAGAGCTTACAAAACACAAGCAAAAAACGGACAGAATGAGTGAGAAAAACATAACAGTGGACAGACTTCCAGCAGACTAGTGAGCTTCTGGTTTTACAAAACACAATAAGCTCAGAAGGATAACCAGCGGAATGACCCGTTAAGCAGTCAAAAAATAAGTGGGGCGTAAGCACGCTTTGCTGGTATATCCTGAAGCCCTCGCGCTACATCGGTCTGCCCGATCCTTGAATTCTATGAAATAGGCCCAAGCAGGGAAAGTGTGCATGCGGTAGTATACGTAGAACGGAAAGGCGGTATTTCGTGGCCATTCTGTTAGTAGTGTGGTTATAGCCAGAACTGGACATTTTTCCCGTAAATAATGGACGATATATATGAGCATATAGGTATTCAAAACAAGTCGCGGCTTATATATTTCAACTCTGTTCAGGAGGTAAACAGGCAGAATGTTAGTCTTTTGAAGACGAAAAACCTTTTTTTCTCGCTTATTGTTTTATAAATAACATTTCTCGCACAGTGGCACTGCAACCTTACTCTATTGGTATACGTTTAGTGCGTTTGTATATATTCATGCAGGAAAGTTTTTTTTTCTTCAACAGGCAGGGTAATTTTAAACTACTATTTGATCGTTAGTGAGGACACCCATTTTTTCTTGCCCATCATTTAGTGCGTCTCTGAATAAGCATTACACAGTAACATCACTCAAACGTTCATGTGTGGCTGCTACGGCTAACTTATCTGTCAGCTCGTGCAATAGCACCCGAAGGTACAGTGCGACCGTCTTTCCTTACTCAGCGCACTGGTGGTGCAAGCTTCACCGTGTATTGGGTGCACAGTATGGGCAGAGAGCATTCACAGTGACTGTCATCCAATGAAAGCAACAACTCGAGTTGACGACGTCAACGCGGGACGGCGATGTCACCGACGGCCAATTTGAGCGTTTGGTGAAGTATCAAAAGCTTTAATAATGTGTCAGAAGGCGCACAGTTGATACATTCAAACAGCTGTGGTTGGTTCGTGAAGTGGCTAGACGCTCCAATCATTTTTCAGAAGTGCGCCTTGTGGACGTATTATATCGCCTAAGGAATAAACTAGCGTATGATTCTACTAGCGTGCCACCATACGTGATTACTTTGCGAGAGCTCCACTTGCTGATATAAACCGTAACACGAAACAGCAACTAAACTATCACGCAAAATGGCATGTATGTGTGAGGTTCCTAAACGATGCACGCACCCAATGACTTGAAGGCATGCACGCTTTGCATAGCTGCGTGCACTTGCATGACAAGTCCCCCGGCTAATCGATCAACGTAGAAGAGACACAGAGAGCAATTTCCTCTGAAATATACGAGCATGATACAAAATCCAATGGAGAGTACCAATCTTCATTTGAATTGCTGCACTCCAGTTTTGTTTATTCAAAACAACAACGCGAAATCTTTGATGTCCCGTAATCACAATTTTGAGCGACTTTCCGCGTACATTCTAAGCGCACAAGCCAGTACCGTAAACTCAAACCAGTCGGCGCGTAACGGCGAGCAGAACGCGTAAGCACGTCTTGTAGAAAAAAACAGCCCCCCAATAAGTGTTAATGAACCTTAAATGAGAGATCGCGATGTCCTCCACTCGCTGAACTGCGACTTGTACCAGAAGGCGCCACAACCACTCAAGGCAACGAACCACGACGGCATTCTTGGGTGAAAAATATCTCACAGCACAGCGCGCACAAAAGGACAAGTCCGTATCCGTCAAAACAGATGCGCCTCGCCCCAAGGAGTCCGCGCCTCCAGAGCAAAGATGGCAGTCGCGAGCGATTGTAAACAAACGAACACTGCGAGAGATCCCAAGAGACGGCATCTGTCCAATACCGGCGCAACGCCGGCCTCGGAGAAGTGGCAGGAGAAGGAAAAGAGGGAAGGTGCGTGAATAACCAAGTACGTCGCTACTTTACTAAGTTTTAGGGGTTTAGTTGCAAGTGGGCGTATATAGGAGCAACACCTATGTGTGTTGGGAGGAGCCGGCAGCTGCTGCGGGCGATAGAGAGTAACGTCAACGCGCAGCTCCGACTTGACCTACTTGGCATCGTTCCAACAACTGCGGTGGGATGAACGTGGTGTGGCGCGTTGGCACGGAGACACGGACGGACAGCGCTACACAGGCTACTCAAAGTGCTGCTTCGCATCTAATAAATGGAGTGTTTCACAAGCCAAACTCTTGTCCCATAAACATTTCTCCTTTCTTCTTCTCGTTCCTATGTCATATCTATTCGTTTCATTCTCATTCTTGGTCTCTTTCTCATCCTTGTTGATTACACGCCTCTCCGACCACGCGTACACAATCTAGGGTTGCCGGAAATGAGACTGCGCACAGTTCTCAATAACGTAGAACGGAAGCGGGGAAAGCTGATAGACAAGAAAGAAAAATGAAAATGCTCAAACGACAAGGGGCTTCAAGAAAAAAAAAAAGAGGCACCCAGCAACACGCTTAGAGGTGAGTTCTCTCGAAGAATGTTTTCGGCAGCCTCTCGCCTTTTTTTTACCCCCAGCGTTGCCACCCTACCACGTCGGACGTCCTGTCACGTTTCCTGTGCAATAACCCTAGCCTGCGGGAAATCTGTCGATCACGCCAGTCCTGGTTGTCTAAACTATACTTACCGTTAAGCTATATGTGGACGCGGCTTTTTCCGCTATACGTCGCCGAAACAGCATCCCCATTTCATGCATGTTTAAGCTGCGTATGACATTCATCAGAGCCCCCTAAACCACCGCCACCTAAAAAAAAAACGAGACACTGGCTTCTTTCTCGCTTTCACCAGCATTCCCTATCGGCGCCGTCTCCTCCTCGCCACTCATTTCTTAATAAACCACGTGCACAAACCCGGCACTAAGCGCCAACCCTACAAAGATTTCGGTCTCTTCGGCTACACGCTGATAATATCCGCTGGCACAGTCGGAAACGTACTACCGGCGTCAAATGAAACGCGAACAGTGGAGCACGTGGCCCAAGCATTAGCAACAGTAGGGTGCTGCCAATCCAGTCAAAAAATTGAAAGGAGCGCACATCCGGTTTGGGAGATCTGCGCGATGCCACTATATAATGTAATGTTTTTTTTCACGTTCCAGTTCTGGTATGGTGCTGATAGGGGCCGGCATGGGCATGCTGAGCGCTTTTAGTTGTTTCACTTCTTTATATTTTATTTTTTGTTTCCTTACTTTGGAATACCAGAAGTAGAACAGAAGCGAAAATATCGGACCATAGTGTAATCACGCTGTGTTGTCGTATCCGGGTGTGAGGAGTTTACGGTGATGACAGGAGAGCTCGCACTACACCTTTTTCAAAGGCCAACTCCGGCGATTTTACGACCATGTCAAGGTAATGGTGTTGATGTTCTTGAGACACTCTTGTCATGAGCCAAACAGCTTAAATTCTCAGAAAATTTGAAAATAATTTTTAATGAGCAAAAAAGTGCAATACCGAAACCAAAACCAAACCGGGCACCCTGTGTTCTTATGACGTACTATTTGGTAAGAACCGGAGTCCCGCCGGCACGGAGTATGAAAACTTTGAAAGCCAGACTAGCGAAGCGCCAGCTAAAGAGAACAGAGGAAGGAAAAAAAAAGCTTTCCTGTGCTATGCCCGTGCCAAATGCCACCGTCGTCGCCTTGTGGCCGCACAATAAACGCTGTAGCTGCCAAAATAGCGATGCCATCGGCTGTGTCACTTCCATTGACAGAGTTGTCAATAATTCTGGCAAGCGAGGTGAGCTTTTCGAGGCAATCTTTGAAATTCATTTGCAAACAATCAGTGCATCTCTCAAAACTAATTTGGCATAAATGACGTAATTGTGCAAAGGAACGTACCCATAAAGTTTCATTGAGATCCATTGACTTCGAAAAATTGTCGGAGTTGGCCTTTAATGATTTTGGCACACGCTTCACCGTTAGTGTTTCATTCGATGCGGATTGTGCGAGGCGAAGTGAAATCAGTTGATCACGCACAATAGTCGTGCGAGACGAGGAGTAACCGGCGGGAGACAACATCACAAAGCAGGGTAGAAAACAACTCACAGCTGATAACCCTTGCATGTGGAGCAACAGAGAGCTCTTTTTCTCATGACGTCACGTGAACGGACTGCTGGCTACGCGAATTGTGCGCCGTAAAGATGGGAAATTGTAGGAGATAATAACGCACTGATTATTAGTATTTCCTGAGGTGATTGATTGATTTGTGGGAATTAACGTCCCAAAACCACGATATGATTATGAGAGGCACCGTAGTGGAGGGCTCCGGGAATTTCGACCACCTAGGGTTCTTTAACCTGCACCCAAATCTGAGTACACGGGCCTACAACATTTCCGCCTCCATCGGAAATGCAGCCGCCGCAGCCGGGATTTGATCCCGCGACCTGCGGGTCAGCAGCCGATTACCTTAGCCACTAGACCACCGCGGCGGGGCAGTATTTTCCGAGGTTTCTAAGGGGTTCTTTCAAGATAATTTATCAAGGCAAGAGAGTGGGGCATCTTGAACACGTCTGTCATGTCAGCTTCTGCAACTCTGAAAACACTGCAGCAGAAGTTGCGGTCCCCACAACATGCGAGACAATCATGCGATATAATAAGTATAGCGTGAGATGCATGGCGTGGAAGAATGTGGCGTAGGCAACGAAGCCACACCCGGTAGGGATGGCTTCGTTATGCGTCGCTTACAGTAAACTAATATGGGAGAGTTATAAGCTCGGATTTAACAAAGCCTTTCAAAAGACTTGGGCACAGTGGTAGATATGCATGTATGTAGAGCGAAAGGGTTTTGCGGAGCTTTCACTAGATTTCAAACAGTGCTGTCATTGCCAGAAAACTTTGCTCACAATATACTGGACTCTGCCCTCAGAGGCGTTCTTTATATGTGCACACAAAAATTATTGGATTTATAGATCGCGAAAATAGGGTATAATTAGGAGGGACGCATTAGCTTAAGGCTCCAGAAAATTCGGACCATCTGGTGTGTTTAAGAGGCACCGCCATGGTACCGTACACGATCGTCCAGCATTTCAGCATCATCTCAATTCGACCAACGTGGTCGGTATCGAACTTACGATCTTCGGGTCACCAGCCTAGCACCGAAACCACCAGACCACAACGGTGGACGTAGGCGAGAGAGAGAGAGAGAGAAAAGGAAAGGCAGGGAGGTTAACCAGGTTAAACCCGGTTCACTACCCTTCAAGGGGGAAGTATACAGGGGAGGAAAGTAATAGAAAAAGAAAGAGGTAAAGTCATTAGCATGAGACACGGTATGTGATTCAGGTGCTTCTGATTATATATTTTTCTATATTTTGCTCTTCTATTACTTCTTATATTTCCGGTCAGGTACGTGTTTTAGTTTTTTTTTATCAGTATTAATGTTCGAATGACGTAGTCAACCCTAACGTAGTCCATTTTTCATATTTTTCATATATAACTGAAAATTAGGCTGCCTTTATTTTGCAGTTCAGCATGATCGGCAGGAAGCACTACCAATTCGAACAAATATCACCCATCAAAGGCATCCTGTTTCGAATGGTTCAATTCAAATTCTGATCAATACGTTTGTGCAGTTAGAGCATTCCACAAAGAGCTTGCAATGCTGGTGTGTTCTTCACGTCTGAGCGCATAATTTCGCGCCCTTATTAAAAAAAATGTGGCGCCTCACTCGCCCATGTTTTTCTATTGCGCGCTGAAAACGCATGCGTAGTATTAAGTCTTGACGTCAATGATGGCGAAACCAATTCAGTGGACGCAGTACGAGCCACATAAACCTCAACTTGTCTATTCTCGCCATCCTTTCTAAAAACAAAGAAATTGAATTTCCGGCAGCGCGGCCCACCACGGTATGATGCTGCCATCTACGTAGAAGACTCGAAGTTCACCGAAGAGAATTCCTCGTTCGGCAAACTGGAGAAGCCGCGAAAAATCTCATACATGCAAAATATTTCTGTAGTATAGAGGCCTGAGCGCTAGCGTTCATCAGGGTCTAAATAAAGTTCTGTATCTGTCTGTCTATAGCTAGAATATCTTTATTGTAGAGTGAATAGTTGTTATATTCTGTCAACATAATTTCTTGTCAACCAAAAGATTCACAAGAAACGATACACAAATTCTAATGGGTGAAGAATGCTGATGTGCCAATGTACCGCATGTTTATTTGCTTTTCCAGCTTTAAGCTTTTAATTAGACCTACGCAAACGAACGTGAAGATAATCATTTGACCATCAAGATTAGCGGCCATTGGATACGGAATAATTTGCACAATATTGCGCCTAATAAAAGATCCTTTGTCAGCTCTTGCTGTTCTTTTAGCCATCTTATACGAGCACGCTTCATGGGAGACGCTGTAATGGAGAGGTCCGCAAATGGTGACCATCTGGTGTTCTTTAATGTGCACATAATTTAACTACACGGGGCTCTCTGATGGCGCTTGTGTCTAACGTGCCTCGATGCGGTCGTTCGCCTCCGCTACAGACTCGAAGCACTCTAGCGCAGCTCCTCCATAATACCATTCACCGATTTTCTTGTGCAGAACATCAAATAAACGTTTTGTTCACTCTCTCCAGACGCAAGACTATCGTCTTTCGACGACATTTGGGGTGTAACATGCAGATTTGGAACCTTTTTTTTTTTAAGAATACGCTTTAGGGGGTGCGAAAAGCGCCTATGTTTCTAAAGAACGCTCCTGTGTTTCTATGGCCTCTTCTCTGTCTTCGTCTTTAGCGCTTTCGCCCTGTAGATGCCAAACCAACAAGCCCAGACAGCTACCCATGTAAGAAGATGCTCGCGCACAAATTAGGCGTTGGCTATTGATTGGCTCTTAGTTGTGTCTAACAGAGCTTATACCTATTGCAATCACCAGCGCCGTTCCAGTGTATCTACAGCTTGATAACGGTACGCTTTTTCGCACTCTAACCGTTTATGGAACACTGATATACGCTCGGATTTACTGGTACTTCGGTGAGTGCACTCGAAAGGAGCCGGGTCGTACTGACGTTCGATTCGGCACTTTGATGCCGGAGCAGACTGGAAAGGCCTTCAAAACGCTTGAATCGCAATATTTGTGGCAGTGCTTAGCACTGCTTTCAGTATCATGCTTGACGAAATGTATCAGTACCATTGAATATCGAATGTTTGATTTGACAGTAGCATTAGATGCTATCCTAACAGCTCTCAAACATTTGTCACGATTTCTACCATCACAAAGAAAGAGAACAGAGTGCTTGCCTGTCGTTCAATGTACGCTGAAGATTTTCCGTCCATTGTTCCTTCCTGAGGGGGGTCGCACTGTTTCATCGGTCCGTCGTCGACACATTGCAAGAGCACTCAGCGTTAAAAACACGAGAACTTCGTTGTTCATTATAGGCATCCGTGTTTGTTTGTGCACAGTGCACAAACAAACACGGATGCCTATAATGAACAAGCATCACGCTCTGACATGTGCTCGTGACTGCACAGGCGACACCCACACCGATAACGCGTGGTTCGACATAGACCCCATCTGAGCATGCGCGGTAACCGATGACGCACCTGCCTGGCATGTTCTCTCCTTTTAATAATCATCGCGGCCACAACAACTTTGTTCTGCTGTCACAAGCACTGACTGTGGTAGCACCATAAATGAAAAAAAAAGCAAAAAAGGGCGTGGAATGACTCAGCATGGCGCTTGATGAAAGGTATGATAACAGCACGAACAGAGTAATTTTGCCGCGTCATTTGCATCGATACCTAGATCACTACAGCAGAAGCGATAAAATACAGCGAAAAATACTTCCCCGCCCCCCACAACAAGCCCACAGCTTCTCTTCTTACGCATTTGCCTAAAATGCTTCTTAATATTTTCTTTTTTTTTCTTTCGAATTGCGTCCTACGTTTTTTTTTATTCTTTTTATTGTACACCCTCACATTTTTGTATTTTAACCGAGGGTCCCGTTTTGAGTCACTGACTTTGCGACCCTTGTCTGCATATATGTACATTTTTGGTGCCGACAATTGTACGTTCAATTGCACTGAACTGAAACTGACATGAAGGATTCCAGGTGCCGTGGTGAGCACTTTTAGTGTGAAAACGCGAGCGCATGGCCAACAGCCCTGTCAGCACCCCGTAACAGGAATCGTAACCCTCACCTCGGCTATCACGTCATGGGTATGCTCGTTCGCCGTCTGCTTGACGGCTAAGCTGGCCCATCCTGTGCATCAAGGACCATCTGGTTTAAAAATTGGTGTGCGAATTCAAAAAAATGAGTTTAAAAGTATTTGCATTTGAACTGTTTAATGAAGAAAACTGCAAAGAAAGAAATAACTTTAAATTGAGACTTCATCAGCTTAGCAGACAAAAATGCGGCTAGCAGACGACGAAAAACCGTATCCACGGCGTAGTGCGCATGGTGGAAATAGCATGAAATAGCCCCGTATTCTAGAACGTCCCTTCACTCAACGCTTTGCCTTCACTTGAAACAGCCGATGGGAGCGCCGTCTCTAGTCACGACAAGTCACTGCATATCAGCGATAATCTGCTGCGATTCTTGAGTAGCGCAGCGCTATTCTCAGCCGAGCAACGGCGCAGTGCTCAACTCTGTCAAGTGAAGGTTGAAAGTTGTGAATACGGGGGATAGTGTATCGCCGAGCACATGCTGTGCATGTGCACTCCCACGATGGCTGTTACACGGCGCCGATAGTGCCGTTGGTCACGTGCTTGCCGCTGTACCATAGAGTAACATGAAAACTTTTTTTATATATTACCCTTTGTCTGCACCTTTTTACTTTTGTTATCGGTTGGTTGTAACGCTCCCCCTACCCTCAGAAGCTTATCAGCATCTCACGTGGTTATCCACTGCCTCTCACACTGGAGGCATTTAAGGGACACTAAAGTCAAATAACAATTTACGTCAGAGAGGGCTCCATGTATGACAACGTCTGAAACGACAATATTATCAACAGCAGCGCCCTACTTACAGAGAAATTAAGGTAAATGCACGCGTGAACAAATGAGTCCCAGTTGGACGTTCGCAAATTGATCCCGATGACGTCAGACGTTCCGCCTACAATTAATCTCTAGTAATCGATCAAGCTGCCCTACATAAAAAACTTTTTGTACATCAAGAGACGTAATAAAATGTTGCTTGTTCATTTCTGTTTGATTCGTGGAAAAAGAACCACCGAACGTTACTATGGGAAATGGTGCGAGTGGTTCGAAAATTCAATTTTCACCTCGTTAAGCTTATGTGTATGCTGCCTTTCGGTAGCATGGTTGCGCATAAGTCCGCCATATTGAGCGCTGTGAGGTCCATGTCATGCAGGGAAGCCACCCCTTTCGAGTGAGGAGCCGACGCAGCCCAGCGGCTCCGCACGTTTACTCGCTCGTTCATAACCCTTCGCTGGCGCAGTTACTTTCGCTTCGAATAAATATAAAATGGAAAACTCGAACAAATAATCACTTTAAATAGTACTGGTGCTCTATCTTGTTCTATGGCAGTCGCCATAAAAAGATATATTTGCTTCAGTTAACGAACAAGAAAGCCTTGACTTAATTTGTCGAGAATCGTGTACACAATTCGCGACAACTTAGTTCCGCAAATCGCTGGTTTCACGTAGTTTATGGCCACTTTAAAAAACTAGGTAGATGGATCGATGAAATAATTGCTAGAACTATTCTTCCCTGTTTTATCAATAATGCAAGCAAACAAGAATTTTCGGCATATCTATACGTGACTGTAGCATAATGTAAACACCCGGTGAGGCTCCAAATTCGATGCCGCACAGTGCTCGGAGTGAAATAAGCCGTTTTGATAGACCTGTAAAGTGCATATTCAGCCATTCACTCACGCACAATTTTATCGTTCCGTCCCGTTCGATGTTTGTCAATGAGTTCACGCAAAAGAATACATACCCTGCTTGTTATCGCTAGCTCTAGTCGAAAGAATATCGCCACGAGTATAAGTACACTTCATAACCATATGTCCGTCAAACATGGCGTCCATGGTGATCTGAATTCCGGAACGTAGTGTAACGCTGGAATAAGTAGCGAGTCGTATGGGACTGCCGACACATTCTACCTGCAGTGAAGATTTCGATGGTTGACGGATGTACTGTCGAGAGCAATATATGAGCTGGAAAGTATATTTCATGCTTATTCGACTAATTGCCATGTAATGAATTGAGCTGTGCGTACATAATTGACAGAGCTACCTTTCGCTTGAGCATTTAGTGTCATGAACATTTTTGCTGATGCCAACTACTATGAATGGGCTCTATAAAACGGGAGAGCCACAAACCGCATTGTAGCTTTTTTTTCTGACACATGTTCAAAAAGGCACATTTATCTTGAACTTCGAAAATGCGCAGCAGTCACTTGAGACGGCAACGAACGACGGGGATGGACTTGCCACATGAAATGGTGAAGAAAGCCTTTCCGTTCTCTCGTCGATTCGTGCAGTGCGGAGCGCAGCAGCCTGTCATCGTGGCAATTACGCAGCACGGAGTCATGGCGAAGTGTGTCAGCTTGGGCTAGTTGGTATGACATAACGATAGTTATAGCGCAAGAACAGAATGATGACAAAGAGAAGTGTCCTTCGTGTCCTTCTTGTCTCTTTGTCGTCGTTCTGTTCTCGCGCTATAACTATCGTCAGAGACATGGCGCTGCACCGCACAGACACCATCACACTGACGTTCACTAAAAATGTATAACACAATACGCAATCACTACACCAACGAAGTAGCACTTCCGCACTCAGCGGGATAGCCTCGCTGGACTGCTTGGGGAGCGGTGGTGGTGGTGGCGCCAGTGGCACGGCGGGCGGCGGCCGCCAACACCCACGTGGCTGTAAAGTTGGCTTTCCCTTAAATGAACCTTTTTTGTGCAGGTGAGTGCGCTTGACGAATGGGGGCGCGAGCGGCGAGTTTTACCTAGTTCTATCTAAGGTCCCTAGATGATACAAGTTTCCAAGGTAGCGACACCTTTCCCTTTCCTGTTAGGAATGCTGGGTCTCATGCGGTGGTCGTCTGCATTAAAGGGAGCCGTCGTGGAGCCGGTATATGCGCAGCAGCTTGTACTCATCGCCAAAACCCTCGAAACGAATCGCTGGTTGACGAAGCTTGCGCTGCAGGTACAGTGGCATCACTCGATCGAAGAACTGTTCGGAGCGCTTCAAATCAACAAACACCTGAAAGAACTTTTTCTGTCCAGCCTCACATGGGTAAGCCTTACCACAAGATGCGCGCTAGCCGTGGCTTCAGCCTTGGAGGGCAACCATTGTCTACAGACTCCCAGCATGAAAGAAATGCATTTTTCTAACGGGGGGATCGATCAGTTGTGTGTTTAGAAAAAGTTGTTAACGATTTGGAGTACGAGGTACTCTACTATGGGAGAGCTTAGAGCCGTCCCGTGGGCCTCGAACCAGCGTCTGCTAGCCTTCGTAGTCGCAAGCCTTATCGAAAAGTTTCACATTGCAACTTCTTCTCATGCATTGCTCACGCTTTCCCGTGAGCCAAGTTTCAACGCTGTGCAAGGCTCTACAAGTCAACAAAAGTGACAAGACATTGAAGCTTTCTCAAATCGCTGGATCAGATGAGGAGAAGTGAGTGCTCGCGTGGCCTTTCTGGTCACGCTTTTTCTGGTCACGATTTTCACAGCTGCATTTTCTGCTAACGCGTTCATCATGTGCACCGGTAGGCAACGTCCAAACGGGGAGAAGAGCGTTCTTAAGAAATGCAGTATTATTTGCTACATTTAGAGCTAGCCAAGCTTGGGCGAGTACAGGTCACGGTTCTCGGCTACGTACCTGAAGGTCACGGTATAGAATCCCGGACATTGTGGCCTCATTTCCACAGGATGACACGCCTGAGGCCCCAGTATTTATGTATTTAGGTGCACGATAAAGAACACCGCGTGGTCAAAATTTCGGGAGTCTTCAAGTACGGCGTCTCTCATATTTATAGTGTGGTTTTGAAATGTAAAACCTAAACAATTATGCATTACCAATGCCGAGTGCATTATTTATTGGTGCGTCCTTGCCTTCTCCCTCTTACTTACACAATTGTATATATTCGGTCGTTCACTTCAACATGAACGCTCACTATCTTGCCGCGTTTTGATTCACGTTTCAGAATATCGCTGATACGTCAGCTGCTTCAGCGCGCATGTTACGAAAGAGTGTGACTCTTGGATCTGCGTGCAGCGCCGTATTTCGAAGTCCTGCGACGAGAGCTGGCGTCCTCCGAAGCTGGCGTCAGCGAGCTCTGGCTATCGAACATTTCTGAGCTGTCGTATGACACCGCCAGCGTTTTGTTCAGCGCCCTTGCCTCCAGCGAGAAGATCCAGCATCTAATGTTGTGATCTCGCGCGAGTTCGACCACGGAGTCACTCTTCTGTGCAAGACACTGAAGAACAATCGATCGATTCAATCACTGACCATACAAATCTGCAATGGCAATGCAGGCGAACCAGATACTACGCGCATTAGCTGTGAACGCATCCTCAATCAAGCTTAAGCTGAAGATCTGGGTAGAAGACGCTGCTGAGGAAACATGTGCAGCATTGTCCGAAATTTCGCCAAGCAACAACGCAATAAAGAGCATTTTTGTGGATTTTCCAAGACGTGACCCTCAACGATACCTGGAGGCATACGCTCAAGAACTGTCAAGCAACAGGTTGATCCTAAGTTTTGGGTACTGTGTGCCAGGCGGCACGCACAATTCGCTAACTTTTTGGGCACCGGTGCGAAGAAATAGAGCTGTGCTAAATCTTGCCTTGGACTTCATCCTCGAGCACCCAAATGACAGGCACTGTGCTCAGTGCTTCGAGCTGTTTTTCGGCCACTTCTGTCCGATAGCCGACCTGACCAAAATCGCTGGGATGTCGGGGCACGAGTTCGCATCTTCGCAGCCGAGAACCGACGGCGAGAGAAGTACTTCGTCCCTGCGAGTGTCGTTCGGCATTCCGTGGTTTGCTGGCCTGCAGACGTCACGCAGATTGTGTCACTGAACTACGACTGCTGGCATGCCATTATGTGTTACCTGAAAGTCGCTGACGTTTGTTGTTCTCGGTAACCACATTGGCGTTTCTTTTTTATATTTTCGCTTAAGTTACAATCCTTACGTATTGCAGGGAAAATGCATCCGTACTGCATTTTGTTTTATTTGCACAGCACTTTAGCGCATAGGCATAAGTGTGTGCAGATTTCTCCTTCAGGATGGATGAAAAACAGTAATAATAAAGGCTATAATAAATGCTTCTTCATTTGCAGACAGAGGTAGGTAAAATACAGCTATTACTCACTTTGCAGAAGTACCTTCTTTTAATTTTCCTTTCTCATCTTCTTTCTTGAGACGTTATATTGGCCTTCTCGAAAGACAAGACGTTGTGCAAAACATCGTGTTAGCCCTCTCACAAAACATAGAACTCAGTGACGTGCACAACGTTAATTGTTACGCATCGCTTTGTAGGTAAAGCTCCTTCTTCTTTATTCTAGATAGCACCACCTTTTCAGCACATTCATTTTCCAAAGTAAACATGGCGTCAGTGACGTCGTGGGCGAGTGTGCGTCCGCAATCGCACTGTTTAGTTCTTCAAGAAAAATACGCTATAGTAATAGGGCATTAAAACGTACACTGAATAATCAAAATGTTTCTTCAATCCACCTTGTCGTGTATGTAATTTTGTAAACGCGTTAACGATGCGAGCGAACAAAACCTAGATCAGTTGGAAGGTGCCGCACTACTTTGGACCAACAGAAATGTGCGGGAGCCCCGCCTCCATAACCGTCACTCCTATGTCAAGATAAGTCGTTGAATGTATCCTCTATTCATCGTAGTGTAACTGTTTAAATCGAGCAGCTGCTGACACCAAGTTGTATATAACCTTGTGCAGTGTCAATGATGATGATTCTCATATGTTGAGTCCTGATCCGATCATTTAACGGGGGAGGGGGGGATTTTTTTTTTTTTTTGTATCCGCTGCACAAGTGTCTCGTGCAGTTCGCTGGCGACACGACGCTTGAAAAATGCAGATTCGGCCATCACGATGTGAACGTGCGTAGAAGGAAAAGCTTAGACGTGTTAGTTGGTTTTTTTTTTTTTTTGTGCTGTGTCCTGGCACAACTCAACTTGGCGAAGAATAATATTGGTCTTGTCTTCTTCAAGGCAATGATCTTGCTTTAAGACAAGGCAGGATGACTGTTCAAAGACATCAAGACAATTCAACTTGTACGAACACTTGTTGCAGCGACACCCCGTGTCCTAGAATTTTTCATCTCTTCATGGTTTCATCCTCACCTGTTTTTAATTTGCGTTGTATAGAGAAGGGGTCGGTAATCTTTTGAGGCGGAGGACCAAGTTTTCTATGAAGTCGGCAAAGCACGGAATGAACGGCTTATCGGAGGATGGAGGGAGATAAATTTGGCGACAAAAACATCGAGCGAATTGTCAATATTGTGCAAAAATTTTAATAGCTATCGTGTTTATTTTCTGTACGTTTGTCACAAGGTTGCAATTTACAAGCGTAGGTTGCGAGCGAAAACCCCTTTTGAGCTCGAAACCGCAATGTCAGCCTTCAGGTAAGAGTTCTCATATCGTGCCGGGGCCTGCACATAACTGTCCCGCGGGTCGCATGTTGCCGACCCCTGGTGCACAGTGAAGGAAATGTCGAATGCTACTCAAGTGCTGCAGGAAAGACGTCGTGAAGGAAAAGAAAGAACATGATTAGATCAACCTTATCATTTTTTTAGGAAAACAGCACGAAATACGAGGACAGCATAGGGGGACACACAATTAACGCGAGAGATAATCGAGGCTCACAGGATTGCTCGGGTAAAAAAAAAAGAACGTGTAAGCGCTCCATTAGTTTTGTTATCCGACAAAAAAAAATGCGTGCCAATCTGCTGCTGCATCAAATTCGCAATTGACGTCACCTGCTCTAATTTTCTAACATCGGCGTCCGTTTGCACCCTTACTTTTGACGTTTTTGATGATCGTTATTTTTCATGTGCTTGATTTTATTGACGAGAGCTGATACGTGGGTGTGCATTTATTTACGTTATTCACTGCAATACAGGTTCAGTTGCCAGTCAGCGCATCATCTGTTGTGCTTGTGCCTCTGTTGTCCTCATCTATCGCGCTGTATCACGCTATCTTGCAAGATATGTTAAACCAAGTAGCCAACAAGTTCACCCTTTTTTTTTTACTTTTGCAGCTGATGTTGTCCTTCAAGTACGGCTCGCACCGGCTTCAGAAGGCGTGGACAAAATCGACTGACTGTATTACAAATAAACAAATATTTTGCAACATAAAAGTTGCAGGATGCGTAAACAAACATTCATATACAGACGTGCAGTGCGGTTCATGATGCTATGAACACTGCGAACAAAAAAAAAACACTGACGTCCTACACTTACTCATGCGACCTTTAGTCTTCGCTTACTGAGGAAAGGGGAAAAAAACTTTAATGCTTTCATATACTACACTCAGAAATATAGGCTGGCAACAGTAAAAAGTTGGTATTAAGGCGTGACACAAATGCAAGTCACCAATTTCACTAGCAAATAATATTGCAGTGACCACTTGAAGTACTCAGCAGCATATTAAGGTATATCGTCGAGAACTAATTAAAGAAGTAAACTCCCAAGAAGGCAGCGATTTTTCGTAGTGCGTTCGGGAACACTACCAATATCTCATAACGTTTTCCGCGAGGAATGTTCCATGAAACATCGAGACGTATTAACTTGCAAGAACACAAGAACGCAGTAGTTTTTCGCATAAATTTCTGGAACGCTACATAAATTGTTGATACAAAGTTTTCTACGCGGAATGTTCCGTGGAACACCGAGAGGTACTTCCGATGCCTGTCTGTCAAGATTCCACGGTGTTCACTTGAAGCACTCGGCGGCGGAGAGGAGCATGAACTTCTCGAACAGGTTCCTTGACATCAGGGCACACACGTGCGACAAGCTCGGGAACACCGGTTCCAGGTATCGCAGTCGACCGGTGTCGTAGAAAATGTCGAAACGCCTCAGGTTTATATCCTCGCGCTTCAGCAGCGGACCCAGGAGGTTCTTGACCATCTCGTCGTACGTCTTGCCTGTTGGTCGTCGCATGGACGCAGGTTAAGATAACAAAATTAGCTTAGCTTCACTGACTTAACGTCGCGGACACTGCATGATGTTAACAGCGAAACTGGCTGGAGTGCCGTAATCGAAAAGCCCGACTTCATAGAACTTCTCAAAGCCAGCACATCGATTTGCACAACTTAAGATGGCTGAGGAGTTTCTGTCCATACCACGTCCTCTCCCACATCTGACCACAAGAACATTTTTTTTTTATTTCGACAGAAGCATGCTTTTAAAAAGCACAAACTTTTGTTCTTAACCAGAGTTTATCAGGATGACTAAAAACCCTTGAGAGTGATGAACTTTTGTTAAAATAATTCTTTATTTACTTCGTTACCTTCCAAAAGAAAGAGCGAGGTCAATTTGTACCAGCTGTTATTAGTAATTTAACTTATCTACTTTTTTGGAGTAGTTTTGACATATGTAGTTTACTTTCTTTAACAGCAGTGTCTAGTGGTCGCGTTTGACAGCAATGGGGCCTGACCCAGTTCCACTTTTACAACCGTCATTGGGTGCTTCACGCAAGCTACAGATGGGAGCAAGGCCGCAGCCAGGAGTACCCCGACACCCTTCCCCCAAAACTTTCGTGGGTGTTTTTTACAAGAAAAAATGAAAATGGGTAGTTTTCTCTACTAGTCCGATACTAATAACCCCCCCCCCGCCCACTTTCGAAAATAAGTACTGGATAAGGGCCTGTACAGGAGCCAATCAGAGTTGACCAATTTGATTCTTATCAGGCTCAATCGCGATCAGTAGTTTACCACGTGGTATCAGTACAAGAAATATTTCTAAAATAACTGGTGCATTTGGGGCTTCTTTGCGTGTCACAATAATAATCGTCGTCTATTCCTCTTGCCTTCCCATACGACTGAAAACCAAGACTTGTGTTCCAGAGATGCTATTCCGGACACTGTCAGACTCCTCCCCCTGCTTAATTGCGCAATGGCGGCATTCTAAACCAATCAGGGATGTCTTAGTAGCCCTCTGGACCAATCACAGTTGACGAATAGTCGAATTTGACAACATGGCGGAATTCGGAAATATCCATAATAGCACCCCAGGTCCTCAAAGAGGCACGCGCTATCAGCGTGACACGGCATAGGAAAGTGCCGAGCGCAGAGTTTTTGTAAAGGCCAGATGACAATTATTTTTGTGTGACAAGAGACGCCTCAAATACGTCTTTATACCAGAGCGACGCGAACGCTGATTGCGATTACCAGAGCGACGCGAACGGTAAAATTTATTTCAGAAAACGTATTCACTTGCATCTTGATTTGATTTGTGACACGAACAGAATAAATCCCAGTTTCGAAGAAAGGGTGAAGCAGTGAATGCGATGGCACTTAATTGCGATGTTATACGACGCAACTGTAGCAGCTAACTCTTTCCGATCCGTGCTCGCAGAACTCTACAAAACGCCGGTTCGAGAGAACGTGCGGCTGCTCTAGCGACCAAAGCGGTTTCCTTGCTGCCTGTCCTTTAGAGGACCCGTTTGAGCAGATAATGGCTGCCGACTGGGCTGCCAGCGCCTTGAACCACCACGAACTGAACGCTTGAGCTCAGTGGGATCGTACGAGGGCACTTGTGTTTAAAAAAAAGTTTTTCTCCTCCTCCCTCCTGTCAGCGTGAAGCAGTGACAGCACAGCAAGTTAATGAGCCGTCGTCTTCTGATGCCGGTCGAGATATCAGGCGCGTCAGCGGTCGCTACCACGCCCTTATGAACAATGTTCTAAGTTGGTTTGCCAGCGCGTGGCCTCCGAGAGTAGCCGGCAGCGCGCCGTAGCAACGGTGCACCGCCGACTAATCTCGGAGGCCATGGCCGGCGACGTATCCCCGCCTCCCTACCCCTTACCTATGCCCCTTCGCTCTTCTGTGCGACAAAAGACGACCGGCGCGCTACCTTTCTGCTTAAGGAGCGCAGGCATGTGTACAGGAAGAAAGAAGGGGGGGGGGGGGGGGCAAAGTTAGTAGCACACATTGACACAATATGGAGGGGAGGCGCTGTGCCTGGAGAGGAGGGGGGCTAAGCCAGAGTTATACATTGACCTAATGGGAGGATTACCCTGCGACGTACCTTGCCCCCCCCCCCCACCCTTAAAAGGAACCCTGCCCCTAACTGCCAGCCTCGCACACGCGGGTTGACGTTATTGCATGCACCATATGGGCGACGGAGATGGCCTGCTCGTTTCATTTCCGCTTCAGCCGTGATAATCCCCAGTGTTTCCATGATTTTTTACTAGCGCGTGTAACAAACGATGTACCGATGTGCTGTCATCAATTTAGACTTTATACAGAGCATGACGGTGACGCCAAACAACAGCCAAGAGGGTTTATATAGTTGCTACTAAATAAAACATAGTCTTTCCTTGTATGATATAGCCTAGGGTAGCACATAGTGAGATGCCGCGCTGCTCAATTTTGTCACCCCGGATAAGTTTCGGGCCATCTATCGGGCCAAAGACCTTATCAGAGCCAAAAAGCCCGTTCTTGACACTATACACTGGGGGTACTGCCCATCCCTTTCATTTGCCGGTGATTAAGTAAAGTTGTTTTTCTCTCTCTGCGCAAATATACATCCTAGCAAACTTCTTCAACAAGCTCATTGCTTTGCTCAAGCTAATTTCATTACTACTGGTTGTATTGGTTCAGAAATATATACTTATATTGTCGTTATATCAAAAATATTGTACCCCGCCTTTATAGCAAAACTGCCAATTTCATTCATTGCATCATTGATTTATTTGTATTAGTCCTCACGAAAACCACTATTCAAGCAAAGCAAGCAACCAATGATGACAGCAAACAAAAGCGCACCTACGACAGTCTTGTCGGCAACCGATGCCGAACAGTGCTGTATGTTGGAGGAATTCACCGGAACGAGCTTGTCCTGGGACGAACCGACGAGCAAGACGTTCTTGAAGTACTCAAGACCTGCGAAAACGCGAGAAACCTTAGTCACTCGAGATGCATCCTTTCGTATAATTAACGAGCATTCACAGAGCGTTCCTTTCAACTGGCCGCACAACGTTTTTCCAAGTAGTAGTCGAATGACTTCGATAAAAAAAGCTCACTGCTTCAGAAATGAACAGCCGCAAATTAATTTTAGAATCCGTCAAGTAAGAGCGCAGTTACAGGAATTCGTGGCACGCTCCAAGAGCTTTATCTCTCGTTTTATACCAGCGAGCGTGCCGAAAGCTACGCAAGGACGGGGTTGACAAGGAGGCAAAAAGTTACGTCACTTCGCCAGCGCGCGCCACGACCCTGAACTGTTTCAAAGAAAATAGTATTTCTTGGGATACTTGAAAGCAGAAATTTCGGTCTATCTGTCTGTATATCTGTGATCTGTCTGTCTCTCCCTCTCTTTATCTGTCACTCCCTCTGTCTGTCTGTCTATCTGTCTGTCTGTGTTTGTGTCTGTCAAACGATTGAGCCCCACCCCCCACCCGACGAAAGTTAAAGTACTTGATCATCGCTCAGCCATCTTGATCTGGTGGCTGCGTTTGTACTAGTGAACATTGTCGATCAAAAGGCAAATATTACGCATATATGAGGCACAACCTCAATGCGTAAGTATTAGGTGGTGTGCTCCTTTACTAGAAAATCTGTAGATGCGTAATTCTATAGACCCTAGTGTTTTTTACTCTGCACTCAAACTGTGACGCTATGCCCGAAAAAGCACACTGCCGACAATGTGGTGCTGGTGGCCCTAAGTTCTGCACAATCCCCTGCACAACTACTGCCAGATGGCGTCCATATTTCAAGCAGCGCCACCATACAGAATACTAGTGTCTTTAGACGTTTGCCGCAAAGCACGCAGATACGCAGCCGTTTTTTTTTTTCGTTTTTTCTTCGAGCGCAAGGCTCGCCAGACGACTCTCGGTGGCCTCCCGCGGCGGCCAAGGTAACTATGCAGCTCACGACGCTCAAATCAGGCAATGACCACGGACATTGGTCTGTAACGTGGTCATTTGGTTTCATTATATCATTTGTCAAGAGAATGGTAGACTATTTCTCGCCGATTTTCAGAATCCATTGTAAATTGCAGGCCGTGTGCTGTTCTATAATGCTTCGCTCGAGTGTTCGCAGGAGCCTCGAATACCTATCGGCGGCTTTTCTATGCTGAAAAATTGTTGCAGGGCCTCTTTCAAACACAACTGCAACGGAGTTTACAATTCACAAAAGGCCTATAGACCAGAGTTTCTATCGCTTGTAAGGGCGAGCCATCTGTAGCAGGGCGCTGCAGGTCAGGCGGAGCCATAAAGTTTCCTACAATATTTACCAGAGCAAAACTGTGGCGCTACGATCGTTCCGCCACTATGGGAAGCATGAGTACAATGCGTGGATTGTCTTATCCTTCGTGCTTGCGTTTTGAAACGCACGCGTGGCTTTGTTTATCGTTGCATTTTGACTTTTCTTTTCAGATAAAACAATGGCTTTTTGTGAACCTCAGTGAGCTGGTTTGCATTGATCAACCTAAAAAGGTCAAGATTGTGAAGTGGCACTGCTCAACTTTAGCAGAACCTGACGTGCCAACAAAGCGGCTATAGGCTATATATGAAGTCACGCACAATCGAGAGAACGAAGTTCAAGAAAATCCATGTTCTAACCATCGTTTCTGTACTGGCTGAATTGTAAGGTTGTGTGGCTCCAACATTCACTAGGCGACAGTACTATAATTAAGCTCTATGAACAGAGTGATCGACCACGACAGCGACCACCTGTCCCGACTGCATGCTTGCTGCCAGTGTCCGTGCACCATCAGCTGTGACGAAACCAAACCCGCGGCGCCTGCGCTGGCCGGGCCCACATTTTGATAACTGGCTGTCAAGGACGTGTTTCTTTTGAACGTGGGTGTAAAAGTAAAACGATGTGGTCTGTAGTTCTGAACAGTGTTAACACACTTAAACATGCCGCCCAACTACGAAGTTAGGCATACGAACGAAAGCGTCATGAAAAGCTCGGAAAAATAAAATTATTTATACCAATACTGAAATGATGGAACTACAATAAGAGGCCTGAGGTGCGGCCTCACCGGTAACCACCGCCGGGAACGCACTCCCTCACCAGAGAAGGATTGGCCACCCTGGTGCAGTATCTGGCCACTACCTCCCACATGGATACGCCAAATAACTCACGGCCCTCAGTCCACAGCAGCTGCGAAGCAACTGACTACGGCGGCGGTCAGATCTGCAACGCAGCAGAGGGTGCTAAGAATCTCTGGACTACAGGCCGCCATTGGAACCTGAACTTGGCAACGTTTAACGCTAGAACCTTATCTAGTGAGGGAAGTCTAGCTGTACTATTCGAAGAGCTAGAGGGTGTTAAATGGGATATAATAGGGCTCAGTGAGGTTAGGAGGACAGATGAGGCCTATACGGTGCTACAGAATGGGCACGTCCTTTGCTATCGGGGCTTGGCAGACAGAAGAGAACTGGGAGTGGGGTTCCTAATTCACAGAAACATAGCTGGCAACATAGAGGAATATTATAGCATTAATGAAAGGGTGGTAGGTATTGTAATTAAACTGAAAAAAAGATACAAGATGAAGGTAGTACAGGCTTACGCGCCTACATCCAGCCATGATGACGCTTCAGTTGAAAGCTTCTATGAAGACGTCGAATCGGCAATGAGTAAGGTAAAAACACAGTATACTATAGTGATGGGCGACTTTAATGCAAAGGTAGGGAAGAAGCAGGCTGGAGACCAGGCAGTAGGAGATTATGGCATCGGCACTAGAAACGCCAGAGGAGAGCTACTAGTAGAATTCGCAGAACGCAATAATTTGCGGATTTTGAATACCTTCTACAGAAAACGAGAAAACCGCAAGTGGACATGGAGGAGCCCTAATGGCGAAAATAAGAACGAAATAGACTTTATAATGACCGCACACCCAGGAATCGTGCAGGATGTGGAAGTGGTTGGCAAGGTACGATGCAGTGACCATAGAATGGTACGGTCTCGAATTCGCCTAGACTTGAAGAAGGAACGACAGAAACTGATACGCAAGAAGCCAATCAATGAGCTAGCACTGAGAGGGAAAGTACAGGAATTCAGAGTGTCGCTGCAGAACAGGTACTCGGCTCTTAGTGAGGAAACCAACCTTAGCGTAGATACAATGAATGATAATCTGACGAGTATCATTATGGAGTGTGCAGTGGAAGTTGGAGGCAGGGTAGTTAGACAGGACACTGGCAAGCTTTCCCAGGAAACGAAGAACCTAATTAAGAAGCGTCAAACCATGAAAGTGTCAAGTACAACAGACGAAATAGAACTGGCAGAGCTTTCGAAGTTGATTAATAGACGTAAAGTATGCGATGTAAGAAGGTATAACATGGAGAGAATTGAACACGCTCTGAAAAACGGAGGAAGCTTCAAAGCAGTGAAGAGGAAACTTGGGATAGGCAAAAGTAGGATGTATGCACTAAGGGACAAAGAAGGCAAAATAACTACCAATATGGATAGGATAGTTAAAATAGCGGAGGAGTTTTACAGAGATCTGTACAGTAGCCGAGACAACCACGACCTTAATACTATAAGAACTAGCAGTAACCCAGACGACACCCCACCAGTAATGATAGAAGAAGTCAGAAAAACTTTGGAGAGCATGCAAAGAGGCAAAGCTGCTGGTGAGGATCAGGTAACATCAGATCTGCTGAAAGATGGAGGACAGATTGTCTTAGAAAAACTAGCCACCCTGTTTACGTGGTGTCTCCTGACGGGAAGGGTACCAGAGTCTTGGAAGAACGCTAACATCATCTTAATACATAAGAAAGGAGATGACAAGGACTTGAAGAATTACAGGCCGATCAGCTTGCTCTCTGTAGTGTACAAGCTATTTACAAAGGTAATTGCTAACAGAGTAAAGAAAACATTAGAATTCAATCAACCAAAGGAACAAGCAGGATTTCGAACAGGGTACTCAACAATTGACCACATTCATACTATAGGTAATATAGAAATGCTCAGAGTATAACCAACCACTATACATAGCCTTCATAGATTACGAGAAGGCGTTTGATTCAGTAGAAATATCAGCCGTCATGCAGACACTGCGGAATCAGGGCGTAGATGAAGTATATATAAACATTCTGGAAGAAATCTACAGGGGATCAACTGCTACCATAGTGCTTCATAAAGAAAGCAACAGAATACCAATCAAGAAGGGTTTAAGGCAGGGGGACACAATCTCCCCAATGCTATTTACCGCGTGCTTACAGGAGGTTTTCAGAAGCCTAGAATGGGAACAGTTAGGGATAAGAGTTAATGGAGAATACCTTAGTAACCTGCGGTTCGCCGATGACATTGCATTGCTGAGTAACTCAGGGGACGAATTGCAACTCATGATGACGGAGTTACACAGGGAGAGCAGAAAAGTGGGTCTTAAAATTAATCTGCAGAAAACGAAAGTAATGTACAACAACCTCGGAAAGGAACAGCGCTTCGAGATAGTTAATGCACTTGAAGTTGTAAAAGACTATGTCTACTTAGGGCAGGTAATAACCGCAGAGCCTAACCACGAGATTGAAGTAACTAGAAGAATAAGAATGGGGTGGAGCACATTCGGCAAGCACTCTCAAATTATGACAGGTAGATTGCCATTATCCCTTAAGAGGAAGGTATATAACAGCTGTATCTTGCCGGTACTTAGCTACGGAGCAGAAACCTGGAGACTCACAAAGAGGGTTCAGCTTAAATTGAGGACGACGCAGCGAGCAATGGAAAGAAAAATGGTAGGTGTAACCTTGAGAGACAAGAAGAGAGCGGAGTGGATTAGGGGACAAACGGGGGTTAAGGATATCATAGTTGAAATAAAGAAGAGGAAATGGACATGGGCCGGGCATGTAGCGCGTAGACAGGATAACCGCTGGTCATTAAGAGTAATTAACTGGATTCCCAGAGAAGGAAAGCGGGTTAGGGGGAGACAGAAGGTTAGGTGGGCAGATGAAATTAAGAAGTTTGCGGGTATAAATTGGCAGCAGCAAGCACAGGACCGGGTTAACTGGCGGAACATGGGAGATGCCTTTGTCCTGCAGTGGACGTAGCCAGGCTGATGATGATGAAATTAACGCCATCATTAGCTTTTCTAGTGAACGAAAGGAGGAGAATAAACCAATGGGTTGATTTTGTTTGTCAGTTTGTTTGTTTGTTTGTTTGTTTGTTTGTTTGTTTGTTTGTTTGTTTGTTTGTTTGTTTGACAAAAGTTAGTAAAAGAAACCGACAACAATGTGTAAAAGGAATATGGGCGTTTATGTAGTCATCGAACTGTAACGTCGTAATTACGATATGTGTGTAAACAGCTTACCGGCTGGTAGAGAGCTATCCGAAGCATGTTGTCTAGCGTGCATTACCATACATTTGCACTAATTGAAAGAAGCGCTTCATTGCGTATTTCGTTCTTGTATATCTTTGTGCGCTATCAGAAGCTGTGGGGTCAGTGTACCAAGCAGTCGAATCTCAACACTTCCTCACTTATAGGCAAACTGACATTCAGTCGCAGCTGGCCTTTCATTCGCAACCGATGAAACGAAATTCATTCAGCGTTAGGTCGTGGACTTTTGCACGCCAAGCTCACCTGGTGCCTGACTCAGTATGTACAAGTAGCACCTGCGCAGGTCCGGCGAATCCTGAAGCGTGAGCTCCTTCAACGAACTCTTCATGTGTATCTTGGACAAGACAGAAATCTCTGGAACCAAAAGCAACACAACCTCGTCAAGCCCAAACCAGTATTGTGAATGCTGCCTGTATCATCTCACATGCGACCGTAAGAGGCTGCGCGAGGGAAACAGCGAAGTCACATCGTCCGCTTTCCGGTAAGGTTCACACACGGAATAACACTTCTCTATAGACTATATTTTCCGTAAGACAACTCCATGTTTTCTTTCTGGTAACTTCATATTGTAATCTGAAGTATCAAGGCCACGAAACATCTAGGCACAAACCCCACCGTACATATTCATGCGTATGTAACACTGTTCCTTTCGCTGTTAAAGACACAAAGTGCAAAGATTAAACCCCTAATATGGCGGCTTTTAAACACATCCGTTATGTACTCTATAGCGGCGGAGCACGTGGACGCTGTGGCTGTCCGAAGCAGGTCCCTAACGTTAGCTACAAGCTTTAGTTCATGTTTCATTTATATTACAATGACCTGTCATACAGTATGACAATGTTCAGTATCATTACAGGTTCATACTTTTGCCTACTTCTACAGGAAACAGCAGCTCAAGCTGCCGGCTGGCCGCTTATGCAAGTGTGATTACGTCTGTATACTGTCGGTGTCAAATGAAACACGAACAACGGTAAGCATTAGAAACGGCACAGGGCACACCATCCAATCATCCTTGTGGACAGGTGCGCAGCACTCTGGTTTTGAAGCACATGCGCATGTCCATCGTGATGACAGAGCGCCAGGCATACGGTAGCTAATGCTAGCAGCTGTTCGCGTTTCATGTGACGCCGATAGCGCAGTCCTAACAGACTAAGACGTAACATCAGAACTTTCAGTGTGACGACCGGCACCCGCATTTGCGCAAAATAACCCCGTCATTTTACTGCAAAACTGGCCTGATCGATTGATTGATTTGTAGGGTTTAACATCCCGAAACCACCATATGATTATGAGAGACGTCGTTGTGGAGGGCTTTAGAAATTTCGACCACCTGGGGTTCTTGAACGTGCACGTAAATCTGGGCACACGGGCCTACAACATTTCCGCCTCCATCGTAAATGCAGCCGCCGCCGCGCCAGGATTCGATCCCGCGACCTGCGCGTCAGTGCCGTCGTGCAAAGTCAAGTTGCGAAGAGGGTGCCTGTGTGCGCATTTCGACAAAGCGCGCTCAGCTGTGGTTATCTGCTAGTTTGTACCTTCTTAGAGATGTCACACCACACCAGCGTACTTCAGACAAACAGACACCGCAGGAGTGCATAGAGTTCCCCTTCAGGAAGTGGAGGAGGCGTGGCGAAGCAGCCTCCTCTCGTTCCCTGTTATGTCAATGTATGGGGGCTGATATTGCGCCTCCCCCCTCTCTTAAGTGAATAGGAAGCCCCCCCCCCCCCTTCCCTGCCGCATGCCTACGATGTCAATAGTTTTACCGGAAATTCGTGTTTCTACAATGAACGCTGCCAGAAAGGACCAAGAAAATAAAATCTAAATATACGTCACATACCTCATGAAATAAGCCAAAAAAAAAAAAAACACCATTCCACGAAAGTGCGCTTATATGGGCCAGCTGAGCGCCTTGAGTGGGTTTGCGCTAACCCTATAGCTGTGTTTGTAATTCCACTCCGTCACATTGTGCTGAACGCACACACACACAAACACGCACATGCAGATAAAGGTTTTGCTCGAGCACATCATATAGAGATTTTGACGGCTGCATTATCCCAGCGCCGATCACAGTAGAAACGTAGGCGAAGAAACGTAGGCAGTAGAAACGTAGTCTTGCTCACCAAACGTCACCTTTTATAAACTTAATTTTACTGGGATCAGCGCTGTATTTTCATTTGTTCATGTTATTCCCCGACCAAGCGGGGCTCCGTCCAACTCTGAGTAATAAAAACATATGGCGTCAGAACTGACTCTGAGGCTCGCCGTAGTAGAGTGCTCCAGAAATTTCTACCATATGGTGTTCTTTAAAGGACACTAAAGAGCTAAACCATTGTTTCTTTCCTTATTAGTAGAGAACAATTTCACAATCCCAAAAACGCCGATCGTATACCTCTACCCCACGCTAGGTAAGAGAGAAAACGCGCGAAAAACAAATGCTGCTGGAGATGCCACCACGAGATTGCCGCACCAAACACCATGACGTCATACATTTCGAAAGCGCTTACTGGTTTCTACGTAGCTTCTAATCAATAAAAACGAAACACATTGTCATCTGTAAGTGCCATAAACCTACATACGATGTTTCAGAATATTTCATGGAACCAATCTTGCGAAAATGCGAAAAATATATTTCGGAATTTTTGACATACCACGTGGCAGATTCGGCGCAAAATTTTGAAAATGAAACTTCAACCTTCGTTTTCTACGCTAATAATGAACTCATTATAGTGAAACATACGGCACAATATTTCTCAGAGTTCAGTTTGTCAATTTAAAGAAATCCATTGTTTCTCTTCGGCGTCCTTCAAGGTGCGTTGACGTGGCACAGTACGCGATCGTCTGCCATATATCCTCCATCGAAATTCCGTTCAATTCTCGACCACCTGTAACACTTGCGAGAAACTGCGAGATGCATAGGAATGGTGGACACTTACGAAACCTGAGAAACCTGTTCTTGACGTACGCAACGCCGAGGTGCGGACCGTTTATGGAAAAGAAGGTGTGAAGATTCTTCACGTACGGTCTCATTTGGGGGCATGTGAGGGCGGCGCGCACTATGACACATCCCAGGGAGAAACCGATAAAGCTGAAAAACAAGAAGCAATGACAGGGTACGAAGTTTACATTAGGATAACAACGTCACATTGGGACGACAATGACACATTAGGATGACAAATGGTACATTAGGATCACGCATTAGGATGACAATGCCACATTAGGATCACATATTAGGATGACAATGGCACATTAGGTTGACCCATTAGGATGACAATGGGACATTAGGATCACACAATAGGATGACAAATGGCACATTAGGAATTGGAAAACGGTAAGACTAGCGATCAGGGCGTATCGGTATGTCGTTTTCATTTGGTAATACCGTAGTAACGGAGAAGGACACACAGGAATTGAGACGTCTGACGAAACCGCTCGCTAGCCTTACGCCTTAATAAACGAAGCAAAACGAAGAGAACAAATCGATGAGTGAGTTGATTTACATTTCTCACCTGAGCTTGAAATCGGTCGTTCCTATGTTGTCGAGGTAGGATGCCACCTCAACAGCCAATCTCAAGCCGCAAACAGATATTTCGTGAAACGTCTGCTCCTGCTAGAACACAACAGGATAAAAAAAAACAGTTCAAATTCCAGCACCCTTTTCTAACACTACCATATATTCGGCATGTCCGTATTCACGTGAGCGATGTGGGAATAGAAATTAACATCAAAAAGAAAATCCTCACAGGCAGTGGTTGCCACCTTGTCTTTAAAAACAACCCCGCGTTCCTGCATCGCCTGTTGTGAAGGCGGAAGCTTTAAAGAGCCACTCACAAGGTTCTCAAAATACAAAAGCAAAAACGAACGCGACATTCCCTCCTGATATTTCTTGTCGTTCTAGCACACTTCTCTGACGCTTACAGTAGCGGGGATGCTCTCGATCGGCCCATAAGCAAAATATCAAATGTAATTTGTCTCCTACACTGCTTTGCCATGCTGCCGCTCATCCGTTTTTCTTCGTATCGAATGAATATCGTGCAGGATCAATCAGCCACACTTCATTTCAAACACTATATTCAGATCTTACCTCAAGTACGCTTCATCAATGCATTCTTGCACCCTTGTTAACGCACTAGAAGCCATTCAGAATCGTTCAGCTTGTTTCACCGTCACTAATTACTCTCGCACTGCTAGTATCTCAACAATAAAACTACCAAGCGGCTTACTTTCCAGTCGTCAGGAACATTGCCATCCTGCCACGAGATGTTGTAAAGGCTCAACAGTTCTCTCCTTGCACCATCCCCAAGTTTGCACAAGGCTCGGTACGGAATACCATCTGAACCCGGAGAAGTTGAACGCCTGCAGAGAGCGAGTGCCACCTCGAGCTCCTCCACTGTAAAAGGGAGGTCCATGTGGTAGTCACGAGAACCGGGGACGTCACCTCTCAGTGGAGAATCTGGACGAGTGGCTTGGTTGGCGATTTGCGCACAGAAATCCTCTGCGACATTGATGTTTTGCCGTCCTTGAAAGAGCGCGAACGCTTTTAACGAAGAACGCTGCTCTTTAGGGTGACGCAGACCTTGCACCATTTTCCAAATGTGTGAGAGTGTCCTGCGAGGGTCTAGTGACTGGCAGAACGTTCTCCATCGTTCCGACGCTAATCTATCTATGCGACGCTGAATCTTCTTTTGCATCCTTTTTGCTGCCCTAAGATCGTGAATTCATTTTGTGCGCCGATACCGACGCTCGGTAGTCATAAACCATTTCTCTAAACAAACAATGGGGCGGCTTACTGCTCCCCAGTAGTAGAGTACATAAGGTACTCGAATCGTCAACCATTTCTCTAAACAAACTGTTGCACTAAAGCTGTTCCGTATCTCCCTAGATTTTGTTCAGATGAAAAGCAGCCTATGGCGAAGCTCAATCAGGCGTGCGTAATCACCTTTACTGCGCACCACAACAGCTGGCCCAAGCACTGCCAAAACGCACTCATGTGCCAACGCGTTTTGGTCTGTGTAAGCATCTCGCTTCTACCGAGGAGGTGGCTTCTACCCCTTACGCTTTCTAAGCAATCATGTGATGGCGTCATAGAATTAGATTCTGCCGACGCGCACTGAATCCACGTGCTCCTGCGAGGCGTAGTGATCAACTCGCCTGGAGTGCTCCAACAAGAGTTCGGGACGAGTAACAGCAACAGAAAGTATACAGTGACTATGGTGTCCTCCACTTGCAAAGGTGCGTTAACGTCGGGCAAGGTGCCCGTTATAAACGAAAATTTAGGTCAACCAATGCGCGGCTTCACATGCAAGTCATGGCTCTTTTTTTTCAGTGGCAGAGGGTGTATGTTTAGAGGCGAAACTCCTCTTAAACTAGCCTTGTCCTATGTCAGCCGTAACCGGCGGTATATCCTGAACAGTACAATAGATGGCGCTGTCTAATCACCACTTCTCATCTCATTTTCTTGATTGCGTTGGTCTAGTAGAAGCATGTGCAATATGACGGATGGACGCATGAATGGAAGCATGGAAGGATGCACGCACGCGTGGACGGACAGATGGATGAACGTACGTTTCGCCCCACTCATCCTCATTCACTGCGTGGATATGCTGTGGTTTTTTATCTTCGTTTTCCCCTTACGTAGGCGGGCTAATATGGCCAATTTTCTAACCAGTTAAGAACGCGCCCAGGTCGATTCTGTAATAGCAGTCTCCAATGAGCCACCTAGGTTATTACCTTAAAAGAACTGCATAGCTTTCTGTTGAGCTGAATCGAGCGCATTTCGAGTAGTCTTCTGTGAATGCTTAAGGAGCCCTATGAGGGTTTTCAAAGTCACAACGAAGATGTCCTTAGCTACTTGCTCCCTACCAAGCCTGTAACGAGCGTGGTTTCCCTATTCGCCCACAGGAGGGCGTGCACTTCTTGTGAATTCTAACACGCACGCATGGACGCACTACTCGAAATAAAGGGTTTCCCGCGAAACTCGTGAAGGTGCTCGCCCCAGGGAAATACTGCGCCTTCAACTGCCTCCCCCAGCAGCCCCGGGCTAATCATTAGACGCGTTCACTAAAGTTCTTTGAGCGGCACTTCTTTGATCGACTAAACACGAGAAACGAGGAAACGAAAACGACCAGCAGCACGCAGCGTTCCGGTACTTGCGGCGCCACGGAATGTTTTGAAACACTTCAATCATCCTGCCAAAGCACCTGCACGTACGTGTACATACGGCCGTAATGCGTTTGCTCGCAGCAAACGTTGAAGCATACGTGACTAGACGTAGTGAAACAATTCGATAAAATTCTGAAAGACGTCGGCTCATGCGATGAGGGCGTAGGATCGATTTTCGTCATTGTGCTTGCAAATACGGCCACGAGAAGAAAGCCAGGTCATCAAAAAAAAACGACTTTGTGATGTCCCGACTACTAAGAAAACACACACACACACACACACACACACACACACACATACACATACACATACACATACACACACACACACATACACACATACACACATACACACACACACACATACATACATACATACATACATACATACATACACACACACACACACACACACACACACACACACACACACACACACACACATACATACATACATACATACATACATACATACATACATACATACATACATACATACATACATACATACATACATACATACATACATACATACATACATACATACATACATACATACATACATACATACATACATACATACATACATACATACATACATACATACATACACCACTGGCTTATCATACAGAACAGAAGGTTTTATTGTGCTAAATGAAGAAGAATACATCTGCATGATACACCACTGGCTTATCGCGACGTCAGCCAAGGGCCTTACAACGAGCCGTGGGCCCCGGCTTCCAATCCGCCGCTGCCGTATCCACAGCCTAACGTACCTATGCAAACTTCGCCGACGTACACTCCGCCGACATCTGCATCTTGGTCGCAAAGAATGCCCGCCAGTTGACCATTCATTCGTAGGACGGACTTGTGGCGCACCGTCGACCGTCGACCACTTTGCTTCCACTGCGGAGAAGCCGGCCACGTTTTCCGCATTTGCCCATACCGTGACCATAGACATCAAAACTTTCTACAAACCTCCATTCGTGCTTATTTCGACAACCGCCGTGACAGCAGTGCAGCCCCGCTAGCCCAGCAACCTGATGTGCTGTATCGTCGACCCCGCTCTCCTTCTCCTGCACCTAACTCGCCGCAGCAGCGCAGTTACGCCGAGGTGACCCGAGGCAGATCCCCTAGCCCTCGTCGGGGAAACCAACAGCAGCGACCTTTTGGGGGAAGGCTGCCACCCGTCGTGATGCTATCACACCCCCAACATCTTCACTACGACGCGATACGACGGATGATACCACGGACCGTACGACGGACGATACCAAGGACAATACGACGCCACCGACATCAACGGAAATCGTAAGCGCCCATCTAGACATTTGTATAGACGGACGCCCAGTAACAGCGCTGGTAGATACTGGCGCGGACTTCTCTATTATCAGCCGTAAACTCGCCGACTGCCTAATGAAAGTCAGAACCATATGGCCGGGCCCGAACATAAGAACCGCAGGGGGTCAATTAGTAACGCCGACGGGCAAATGTACCACTTGAAATAATATCGGCAGTTCAGATTTCGTCGCTACTTTTGTAATTTTATCAGAGTGCTGCGAAGACCTGATTTCGGGCAGGGACTTCCTGCGTGAATACGGCGCCGTTATCAACATTCCAGAGAGATCGGTTACGTTCTGGATGGCCCCAGGTCAAGTTTCGAATGAGCCCTGTACAGACCAGCGACGTAAACCTTTGCGCGTCTTCGACGACGACGTGGCCATCCCGCCGCAGTCGAGTGCACTCGTGGCTGTGACATGTGACACGTCGAGCAATTCCAAAAACATCGCTGAGCAAATTCCAACACTATTCAGTCATGGTTTATCTATCGCAAAGGGCGTCGTGAGCATAAAATGCGGACACACGCACGTCCTTGTTACGAACTTTAGCTCTGAACGCCGACATCTGACGAGGGGCATGGCAGTCGCGTACATTGAAGAGCTCGCCGAGATGACAGACTGCCTAACTCTTGAGAAAGATAATTCAACTGATCTGCACCCCGTACCTCTATCTGTTGATATTGGCCCAAGTTTGCTGCCGGCGCAGAAGTAAAGTATCCTGCAGCTTATTAATCAGTTTGAAGATTGTTGCTCTTCGACGTCCAGGGTCCATCAAACGCCACAGACGAAACATCGAATTATAACGGACGACATGACCAGACCCATCAGGCAAAACCCGTACCGGGTAGCTCCGAGGGAACGTGAAGCCATCGAAAACCAAGTGCGACAGATTCTTGAAGATGACGTTATTCAGCCGTCGAAAAGCCCTTGGGTTTTGCCGGTTGTATTAGTGAAGAAAAAGGATGGCACCTTACGTTTCTGCGTGGATTACCGCAAGCTGAATCAGGTGACAAAAAAGACGTCTACCCTCTTCCGCGTATCAATGATTCACTCGATCGACTACGGCATGCGCGTTATTTCTCGTCGATGGATCTAAGGAGTGGGTATTGGCAGATAGAAGTCGATGAAAGAGACCGGGAGAAAACAGCTTTCGTGACACCTGATGGCCTTTTTGAATCTAAGGTACTTCCATATGGCTTGCGCTCAGCACCGGCAACGTTTCAGCGGCTAATGGATACCGTACTATCAGGCTTCAAGTGGCAGACGTGCTTAGTGTATTTAGATGACGTCATCGTATTTTCTGCCACATTCGACGAACACGTCAGGCGGCTGCACTCAGTATTTCAAGCTATTCGTTCCGCCGGACTAACACTTAAGCCAGAAAAATGCCACTTCGGCTGCGAAGACCTTCTGTTCCTGGGGCATCTTGTCAGCATTGAAGGTGTACGGCCTGACCCTGAAAAAATAGCTTCCGTTACAAATTTTCCTGCGCCAACTGACAAAAAGGCGGTCAGACGATTTTTTAGTACTGTGTGCGTACTACCGATGCTTCATTGAGAACTTCCCGCGCATTGCCTCGCCGTTTACCCGCCTTATCAGAGAAGACGTCGCCTTCGTATGGAATGAAGAGCATCAAAAAATCATTCGACGAGCTGCGGCCACACCTTCAGAAGCCACTTGTCCTCGCACACTTTGATGATGACGCCCCGACAACAGTGCACACCGACGCTAGCAATGTCGGCTTAGGAGCTGTACTCGTGCAGTGTCAGCATGGCGCTGAACGAGTAATTGCTTACGCGAGCAGAACTCTTTCACGAGCGGAAGAAAATTATTACACCACGTAAAAAGAGTGCCTTGCCGTAGTGTGGGTCGTTATGAAATTCCGCCCATATCTGTATGGTCGTCCTTTTAATGTTGTCAGCAACCATCACTCCCTCTGGTGGCTGACAAATTTAAAAGACTCTTTAAGACAGTTGGCGCGCTGGAGCCTGAAGCCTCACGAATTTGACACGACGGTGGTCTACAGATCGGGGAAGCGACATTCTGACGTCGATTGCTTTTCTCGTGTGCCATGCGAACTTGCAACGGCAGAAGATGATACAGCATTTGTCGGAGTTGTAAACAAGGCTACTGTCGCACAGCTACAACGGGATGACCTGGAACTAGAACCCATATTTCAGTTTTTGGAGGGTAACACTTCAGCTGTACCTAGACAGCCTGCGAGAGGGCTTTCGTCATTTTGCTTGCGCAACGACGTCCTGTATAAGATGAACTACACGTCACACGGAAACGACTACTTGCTTGTCGTGCCAACATCTTTAAGGAGTGAAGTACTATAGGCATGCCACGATGAACCAACATCCGGCCACTTGGGTTACACGCGCACGCTGTGCAGAGTGAGGCAGAAATACTACTGGCCAAGACTGGCGGCCACCATTCAACACTATGTTTGGACGTGCCTTGATTGCCAGCGCAGAAAAGTCCCACCTGTCAAACCAACAGGCAGCCTCCATCCTATTGACGTGCCTGTAACTCTACTCGCTCAAGTCGGAATGGATATTTTGGGCCAATTTCCTACCTCATCGGCAGGTCGCAGATGGATTATAGAAGCCACCGACTACCCCACTCGTTACGCCGAAACCAGGGCTCTGGAGAGGGGCACGGCAAGTGAAGCAGTCCGATTTTTCGTGGAGAATGTAGTGCTGAGGCATGGCGCTCCGTCAGTGGTAATAACTGACAGAGGAACTGCATTCGCAGCCGAGCTATTACAGACAGTTTTAAGACTTAGTGGCACATCCCACCGGCGACCAACGGCGTATCATCCTCAAGCGAATAGTCTTTCGGAACCTCTCAACAAGACACTTGCGAATATGCTCTGCATGTACGTCGATGTGGAGCACAAAAACTGGGACGAGGTATTGCCGTATGTCACGTTCGCCTATAACATGGCTCACCAAGAAACAACAAGAACAACGCCATTCCGCCTTCTTCATGATCGTGAAGTCACCAATATGCTCGAAGCTATGCTGCCACACGAGTAGGTAAACGTCGAGATGGATGCTGATTATATCACGCAGCTTGCCAAAGAAGCCCGACAACTTGCACGCCTACGTATTGGTCACCCGCAGGACTAAGATTCAAGACGGTACAACCTTCGTCACCGACTAGTCTCATACGAGCCAGGAGAGAAAGTTTGGGTATGGACTCCTATTCGGCGCCGTGGCCTCTCAAAAGAACTCATAAGACGGTACTTTGGGCCCTATAAAGTTTTACGACGTCTCAGTGACATAATTATGGGGTTGTACCTGATACTGCGCACTCATTAGGGCGTCGATGGTGTGCTCCAGAAATCGTGCATGTTGTTCGGATGAAACCTTATTTCTCCGAATGAACTCGTGCGTTTCCAGCACGTACGAACCACTTAGACTGTAAAGCATCGGGACGATGCTTTCTTGAAAGGGAGGCTAATGTCACGGCTAAAGGCCGGGCAAGAGGATGGCGAAGTAGTGAGCGTGGGCAGCACCCACGGTTGCTCCAAGAAAGACGACGTCGAAGCGGCTGCTCCTTTGTTCTGTCAATACAGACCTTGCTTTTCCTGGTCGCACCCACGTCCTGTATCCTGCTACTTTCACGTCGCGACAATACATACATACATACATACATACATACATACATACATACATACATACATACATACACACACCCATACATACATACACACACACCCATACATACATACACACACATACATACATACATACACACACATACATACATACATACACACACACACATACATACATACACACACACATACATACATATACACACACACATACATACATACACACACACATACATACATACATACACACACATACATACACATACATACATACATACACACACATACATACATACATACATACATACATACATACATACATACACACACACACACACACACATACATACATACATACATACATACATACATACATACATACATACATACATACATACATACATACATACATACATACATACATACATACATACATACCAACGAGAACCACGGCATCCCGTAAAGCGTACTTTGCCTGTAGAGCTACTCTGCACATAGAAGAAGCCACATTCGCAGTCCTGGGCCGGACATGTGGGAAAAGAGGCGGCAGTAGTAGTAGTTGACTCTGGGAGTCAAAAAAGCAACACGCACGGGTGCTTTAGAAGTCCCAACGTTAAAACTAAAGATAAACTACTTCACGACGTATCGAGAGCGAATGGCGTGCTGCGCAAACAACATCGCTCAGAAGAGCTTACAAAACACAAGCAAAAAACGGACAGAATGAGTGAGAAAAACATAACAGTGGACAGACTTCCAGCAGACTAGTGAGCTTCTGGTTTTACAAAACACAATAAGCTCAGAAGGATAACCAGCGGAATGACCCGTTAAGCAGTCAAAAAATAAGTGGGGCGTAAGCACGCTTTGCTGGTATATCCTGAAGCCCTCGCGCTACATCGGTCTGCCCGATCCTTGAATTCTATGAAATAGGCCCAAGCAGGGAAAGTGTGCATGCGGTAGTATACGTAGAACGGAAAGGCGGTATTTCGTGGCCATTCTGTTAGTAGTGTGGTTATAGCCAGAACTGGACATTTTTCCCGTAAATAATGGACGATATATATGAGCATATAGGTATTCAAAACAAGTCGCGGCTTATATATTTCAACTCTGTTCAGGAGGTAAACAGGCAGAATGTTAGTCTTTTGAAGACGAAAAACCTTTTTTTCTCGCTTATTGTTTTATAAATAACATTTCTCGCACAGTGGCACTGCAACCTTACTCTATTGGTATACGTTTAGTGCGTTTGTATATATTCATGCAGGAAAGTTTTTTTTTCTTCAACAGGCAGGGTAATTTTAAACTACTATTTGATCGTTAGTGAGGACACCCATTTTTTCTTGCCCATCATTTAGTGCGTCTCTGAATAAGCATTACACAGTAACATCACTCAAACGTTCATGTGTGGCTGCTACGGCTAACTTATCTGTCAGCTCGTGCAATAGCACCCGAAGGTACAGTGCGACCGTCTTTCCTTACTCAGCGCACTGGTGGTGCAAGCTTCACCGTGTATTGGGTGCACAGTATGGGCAGAGAGCATTCACAGTGACTGTCATCCAATGAAAGCAACAACTCGAGTTGACGACGTCAACGCGGGACGGCGATGTCACCGACGGCCAATTTGAGCGTTTGGTGAAGTATCAAAAGCTTTAATAATGTGTCAGAAGGCGCACAGTTGATACATTCAAACAGCTGTGGTTGGTTCGTGAAGTGGCTAGACGCTCCAATCATTTTTCAGAAGTGCGCCTTGTGGACGTATTATATCGCCTAAGGAATAAACTAGCGTATGATTCTACTAGCGTGCCACCATACGTGATTACTTTGCGAGAGCTCCACTTGCTGATATAAACCGTAACACGAAACAGCAACTAAACTATCACGCAAAATGGCATGTATGTGTGAGGTTCCTAAACGATGCACGCACCCAATGACTTGAAGGCATGCACGCTTTGCATAGCTGCGTGCACTTGCATGACAAGTCCCCCGGCTAATCGATCAACGTAGAAGAGACACAGAGAGCAATTTCCTCTGAAATATACGAGCATGATACAAAATCCAATGGAGAGTACCAATCTTCATTTGAATTGCTGCACTCCAGTTTTGTTTATTCAAAACAACAACGCGAAATCTTTGATGTCCCGTAATCACAATTTTGAGCGACTTTCCGCGTACATTCTAAGCGCACAAGCCAGTACCGTAAACTCAAACCAGTCGGCGCGTAACGGCGAGCAGAACGCGTAAGCACGTCTTGTAGAAAAAAACAGCCCCCCAATAAGTGTTAATGAACCTTAAATGAGAGATCGCGATGTCCTCCACTCGCTGAACTGCGACTTGTACCAGAAGGCGCCACAACCACTCAAGGCAACGAACCACGACGGCATTCTTGGGTGAAAAATATCTCACAGCACAGCGCGCACAAAAGGACAAGTCCGTATCCGTCAAAACAGATGCGCCTCGCCCCAAGGAGTCCGCGCCTCCAGAGCAAAGATGGCAGTCGCGAGCGATTGTAAACAAACGAACACTGCGAGAGATCCCAAGAGACGGCATCTGTCCAATACCGGCGCAACGCCGGCCTCGGAGAAGTGGCAGGAGAAGGAAAAGAGGGAAGGTGCGTGAATAACCAAGTACGTCGCTACTTTACTAAGTTTTAGGGGTTTAGTTGCAAGTGGGCGTATATAGGAGCAACACCTATGTGTGTTGGGAGGAGCCGGCAGCTGCTGCGGGCGATAGAGAGTAACGTCAACGCGCAGCTCCGACTTGACCTACTTGGCATCGTTCCAACAACTGCGGTGGGATGAACGTGGTGTGGCGCGTTGGCACGGAGACACGGACGGACAGCGCTACACAGGCTACTCAAAGTGCTGCTTCGCATCTAATAAATGGAGTGTTTCACAAGCCAAACTCTTGTCCCATAAACATTTCTCCTTTCTTCTTCTCGTTCCTATGTCATATCTATTCGTTTCATTCTCATTCTTGGTCTCTTTCTCATCCTTGTTGATTACACGCCTCTCCGACCACGCGTACACAATCTAGGGTTGCCGGAAATGAGACTGCGCACAGTTCTCAATAACGTAGAACGGAAGCGGGGAAAGCTGATAGACAAGAAAGAAAAATGAAAATGCTCAAACGACAAGGGGCTTCAAGAAAAAAAAAAAGAGGCACCCAGCAACACGCTTAGAGGTGAGTTCTCTCGAAGAATGTTTTCGGCAGCCTCTCGCCTTTTTTTTACCCCCAGCGTTGCCACCCTACCACGTCGGACGTCCTGTCACGTTTCCTGTGCAATAACCCTAGCCTGCGGGAAATCTGTCGATCACGCCAGTCCTGGTTGTCTAAACTATACTTACCGTTAAGCTATATGTGGACGCGGCTTTTTCCGCTATACGTCGCCGAAACAGCATCCCCATTTCATGCATGTTTAAGCTGCGTATGACATTCATCAGAGCCCCCTAAACCACCGCCACCTAAAAAAAAAACGAGACACTGGCTTCTTTCTCGCTTTCACCAGCATTCCCTATCGGCGCCGTCTCCTCCTCGCCACTCATTTCTTAATAAACCACGTGCACAAACCCGGCACTAAGCGCCAACCCTACAAAGATTTCGGTCTCTTCGGCTACACGCTGATAATATCCGCTGGCACAGTCGGAAACGTACTACCGGCGTCAAATGAAACGCGAACAGTGGAGCACGTGGCCCAAGCATTAGCAACAGTAGGGTGCTGCCAATCCAGTCAAAAAATTGAAAGGAGCGCACATCCGGTTTGGGAGATCTGCGCGATGCCACTATATAATGTAATGTTTTTTTTCACGTTCCAGTTCTGGTATGGTGCTGATAGGGGCCGGCATGGGCATGCTGAGCGCTTTTAGTTGTTTCACTTCTTTATATTTTATTTTTTGTTTCCTTACTTTGGAATACCAGAAGTAGAACAGAAGCGAAAATATCGGACCATAGTGTAATCACGCTGTGTTGTCGTATCCGGGTGTGAGGAGTTTACGGTGATGACAGGAGAGCTCGCACTACACCTTTTTCAAAGGCCAACTCCGGCGATTTTACGACCATGTCAAGGTAATGGTGTTGATGTTCTTGAGACACTCTTGTCATGAGCCAAACAGCTTAAATTCTCAGAAAATTTGAAAATAATTTTTAATGAGCAAAAAAGTGCAATACCGAAACCAAAACCAAACCGGGCACCCTGTGTTCTTATGACGTACTATTTGGTAAGAACCGGAGTCCCGCCGGCACGGAGTATGAAAACTTTGAAAGCCAGACTAGCGAAGCGCCAGCTAAAGAGAACAGAGGAAGGAAAAAAAAAGCTTTCCTGTGCTATGCCCGTGCCAAATGCCACCGTCGTCGCCTTGTGGCCGCACAATAAACGCTGTAGCTGCCAAAATAGCGATGCCATCGGCTGTGTCACTTCCATTGACAGAGTTGTCAATAATTCTGGCAAGCGAGGTGAGCTTTTCGAGGCAATCTTTGAAATTCATTTGCAAACAATCAGTGCATCTCTCAAAACTAATTTGGCATAAATGACGTAATTGTGCAAAGGAACGTACCCATAAAGTTTCATTGAGATCCATTGACTTCGAAAAATTGTCGGAGTTGGCCTTTAATGATTTTGGCACACGCTTCACCGTTAGTGTTTCATTCGATGCGGATTGTGCGAGGCGAAGTGAAATCAGTTGATCACGCACAATAGTCGTGCGAGACGAGGAGTAACCGGCGGGAGACAACATCACAAAGCAGGGTAGAAAACAACTCACAGCTGATAACCCTTGCATGTGGAGCAACAGAGAGCTCTTTTTCTCATGACGTCACGTGAACGGACTGCTGGCTACGCGAATTGTGCGCCGTAAAGATGGGAAATTGTAGGAGATAATAACGCACTGATTATTAGTATTTCCTGAGGTGATTGATTGATTTGTGGGAATTAACGTCCCAAAACCACGATATGATTATGAGAGGCACCGTAGTGGAGGGCTCCGGGAATTTCGACCACCTAGGGTTCTTTAACCTGCACCCAAATCTGAGTACACGGGCCTACAACATTTCCGCCTCCATCGGAAATGCAGCCGCCGCAGCCGGGATTTGATCCCGCGACCTGCGGGTCAGCAGCCGATTACCTTAGCCACTAGACCACCGCGGCGGGGCAGTATTTTCCGAGGTTTCTAAGGGGTTCTTTCAAGATAATTTATCAAGGCAAGAGAGTGGGGCATCTTGAACACGTCTGTCATGTCAGCTTCTGCAACTCTGAAAACACTGCAGCAGAAGTTGCGGTCCCCACAACATGCGAGACAATCATGCGATATAATAAGTATAGCGTGAGATGCATGGCGTGGAAGAATGTGGCGTAGGCAACGAAGCCACACCCGGTAGGGATGGCTTCGTTATGCGTCGCTTACAGTAAACTAATATGGGAGAGTTATAAGCTCGGATTTAACAAAGCCTTTCAAAAGACTTGGGCACAGTGGTAGATATGCATGTATGTAGAGCGAAAGGGTTTTGCGGAGCTTTCACTAGATTTCAAACAGTGCTGTCATTGCCAGAAAACTTTGCTCACAATATACTGGACTCTGCCCTCAGAGGCGTTCTTTATATGTGCACACAAAAATTATTGGATTTATAGATCGCGAAAATAGGGTATAATTAGGAGGGACGCATTAGCTTAAGGCTCCAGAAAATTCGGACCATCTGGTGTGTTTAAGAGGCACCGCCATGGTACCGTACACGATCGTCCAGCATTTCAGCATCATCTCAATTCGACCAACGTGGTCGGTATCGAACTTACGATCTTCGGGTCACCAGCCTAGCACCGAAACCACCAGACCACAACGGTGGACGTAGGCGAGAGAGAGAGAGAGAGAAAAGGAAAGGCAGGGAGGTTAACCAGGTTAAACCCGGTTCACTACCCTTCAAGGGGGAAGTATACAGGGGAGGAAAGTAATAGAAAAAGAAAGAGGTAAAGTCATTAGCATGAGACACGGTATGTGATTCAGGTGCTTCTGATTATATATTTTTCTATATTTTGCTCTTCTATTACTTCTTATATTTCCGGTCAGGTACGTGTTTTAGTTTTTTTTTATCAGTATTAATGTTCGAATGACGTAGTCAACCCTAACGTAGTCCATTTTTCATATTTTTCATATATAACTGAAAATTAGGCTGCCTTTATTTTGCAGTTCAGCATGATCGGCAGGAAGCACTACCAATTCGAACAAATATCACCCATCAAAGGCATCCTGTTTCGAATGGTTCAATTCAAATTCTGATCAATACGTTTGTGCAGTTAGAGCATTCCACAAAGAGCTTGCAATGCTGGTGTGTTCTTCACGTCTGAGCGCATAATTTCGCGCCCTTATTAAAAAAAATGTGGCGCCTCACTCGCCCATGTTTTTCTATTGCGCGCTGAAAACGCATGCGTAGTATTAAGTCTTGACGTCAATGATGGCGAAACCAATTCAGTGGACGCAGTACGAGCCACATAAACCTCAACTTGTCTATTCTCGCCATCCTTTCTAAAAACAAAGAAATTGAATTTCCGGCAGCGCGGCCCACCACGGTATGATGCTGCCATCTACGTAGAAGACTCGAAGTTCACCGAAGAGAATTCCTCGTTCGGCAAACTGGAGAAGCCGCGAAAAATCTCATACATGCAAAATATTTCTGTAGTATAGAGGCCTGAGCGCTAGCGTTCATCAGGGTCTAAATAAAGTTCTGTATCTGTCTGTCTATAGCTAGAATATCTTTATTGTAGAGTGAATAGTTGTTATATTCTGTCAACATAATTTCTTGTCAACCAAAAGATTCACAAGAAACGATACACAAATTCTAATGGGTGAAGAATGCTGATGTGCCAATGTACCGCATGTTTATTTGCTTTTCCAGCTTTAAGCTTTTAATTAGACCTACGCAAACGAACGTGAAGATAATCATTTGACCATCAAGATTAGCGGCCATTGGATACGGAATAATTTGCACAATATTGCGCCTAATAAAAGATCCTTTGTCAGCTCTTGCTGTTCTTTTAGCCATCTTATACGAGCACGCTTCATGGGAGACGCTGTAATGGAGAGGTCCGCAAATGGTGACCATCTGGTGTTCTTTAATGTGCACATAATTTAACTACACGGGGCTCTCTGATGGCGCTTGTGTCTAACGTGCCTCGATGCGGTCGTTCGCCTCCGCTACAGACTCGAAGCACTCTAGCGCAGCTCCTCCATAATACCATTCACCGATTTTCTTGTGCAGAACATCAAATAAACGTTTTGTTCACTCTCTCCAGACGCAAGACTATCGTCTTTCGACGACATTTGGGGTGTAACATGCAGATTTGGAACCTTTTTTTTTTTAAGAATACGCTTTAGGGGGTGCGAAAAGCGCCTATGTTTCTAAAGAACGCTCCTGTGTTTCTATGGCCTCTTCTCTGTCTTCGTCTTTAGCGCTTTCGCCCTGTAGATGCCAAACCAACAAGCCCAGACAGCTACCCATGTAAGAAGATGCTCGCGCACAAATTAGGCGTTGGCTATTGATTGGCTCTTAGTTGTGTCTAACAGAGCTTATACCTATTGCAATCACCAGCGCCGTTCCAGTGTATCTACAGCTTGATAACGGTACGCTTTTTCGCACTCTAACCGTTTATGGAACACTGATATACGCTCGGATTTACTGGTACTTCGGTGAGTGCACTCGAAAGGAGCCGGGTCGTACTGACGTTCGATTCGGCACTTTGATGCCGGAGCAGACTGGAAAGGCCTTCAAAACGCTTGAATCGCAATATTTGTGGCAGTGCTTAGCACTGCTTTCAGTATCATGCTTGACGAAATGTATCAGTACCATTGAATATCGAATGTTTGATTTGACAGTAGCATTAGATGCTATCCTAACAGCTCTCAAACATTTGTCACGATTTCTACCATCACAAAGAAAGAGAACAGAGTGCTTGCCTGTCGTTCAATGTACGCTGAAGATTTTCCGTCCATTGTTCCTTCCTGAGGGGGGTCGCACTGTTTCATCGGTCCGTCGTCGACACATTGCAAGAGCACTCAGCGTTAAAAACACGAGAACTTCGTTGTTCATTATAGGCATCCGTGTTTGTTTGTGCACAGTGCACAAACAAACACGGATGCCTATAATGAACAAGCATCACGCTCTGACATGTGCTCGTGACTGCACAGGCGACACCCACACCGATAACGCGTGGTTCGACATAGACCCCATCTGAGCATGCGCGGTAACCGATGACGCACCTGCCTGGCATGTTCTCTCCTTTTAATAATCATCGCGGCCACAACAACTTTGTTCTGCTGTCACAAGCACTGACTGTGGTAGCACCATAAATGAAAAAAAAAGCAAAAAAGGGCGTGGAATGACTCAGCATGGCGCTTGATGAAAGGTATGATAACAGCACGAACAGAGTAATTTTGCCGCGTCATTTGCATCGATACCTAGATCACTACAGCAGAAGCGATAAAATACAGCGAAAAATACTTCCCCGCCCCCCACAACAAGCCCACAGCTTCTCTTCTTACGCATTTGCCTAAAATGCTTCTTAATATTTTCTTTTTTTTTCTTTCGAATTGCGTCCTACGTTTTTTTTTATTCTTTTTATTGTACACCCTCACATTTTTGTATTTTAACCGAGGGTCCCGTTTTGAGTCACTGACTTTGCGACCCTTGTCTGCATATATGTACATTTTTGGTGCCGACAATTGTACGTTCAATTGCACTGAACTGAAACTGACATGAAGGATTCCAGGTGCCGTGGTGAGCACTTTTAGTGTGAAAACGCGAGCGCATGGCCAACAGCCCTGTCAGCACCCCGTAACAGGAATCGTAACCCTCACCTCGGCTATCACGTCATGGGTATGCTCGTTCGCCGTCTGCTTGACGGCTAAGCTGGCCCATCCTGTGCATCAAGGACCATCTGGTTTAAAAATTGGTGTGCGAATTCAAAAAAATGAGTTTAAAAGTATTTGCATTTGAACTGTTTAATGAAGAAAACTGCAAAGAAAGAAATAACTTTAAATTGAGACTTCATCAGCTTAGCAGACAAAAATGCGGCTAGCAGACGACGAAAAACCGTATCCACGGCGTAGTGCGCATGGTGGAAATAGCATGAAATAGCCCCGTATTCTAGAACGTCCCTTCACTCAACGCTTTGCCTTCACTTGAAACAGCCGATGGGAGCGCCGTCTCTAGTCACGACAAGTCACTGCATATCAGCGATAATCTGCTGCGATTCTTGAGTAGCGCAGCGCTATTCTCAGCCGAGCAACGGCGCAGTGCTCAACTCTGTCAAGTGAAGGTTGAAAGTTGTGAATACGGGGGATAGTGTATCGCCGAGCACATGCTGTGCATGTGCACTCCCACGATGGCTGTTACACGGCGCCGATAGTGCCGTTGGTCACGTGCTTGCCGCTGTACCATAGAGTAACATGAAAACTTTTTTTATATATTACCCTTTGTCTGCACCTTTTTACTTTTGTTATCGGTTGGTTGTAACGCTCCCCCTACCCTCAGAAGCTTATCAGCATCTCACGTGGTTATCCACTGCCTCTCACACTGGAGGCATTTAAGGGACACTAAAGTCAAATAACAATTTACGTCAGAGAGGGCTCCATGTATGACAACGTCTGAAACGACAATATTATCAACAGCAGCGCCCTACTTACAGAGAAATTAAGGTAAATGCACGCGTGAACAAATGAGTCCCAGTTGGACGTTCGCAAATTGATCCCGATGACGTCAGACGTTCCGCCTACAATTAATCTCTAGTAATCGATCAAGCTGCCCTACATAAAAAACTTTTTGTACATCAAGAGACGTAATAAAATGTTGCTTGTTCATTTCTGTTTGATTCGTGGAAAAAGAACCACCGAACGTTACTATGGGAAATGGTGCGAGTGGTTCGAAAATTCAATTTTCACCTCGTTAAGCTTATGTGTATGCTGCCTTTCGGTAGCATGGTTGCGCATAAGTCCGCCATATTGAGCGCTGTGAGGTCCATGTCATGCAGGGAAGCCACCCCTTTCGAGTGAGGAGCCGACGCAGCCCAGCGGCTCCGCACGTTTACTCGCTCGTTCATAACCCTTCGCTGGCGCAGTTACTTTCGCTTCGAATAAATATAAAATGGAAAACTCGAACAAATAATCACTTTAAATAGTACTGGTGCTCTATCTTGTTCTATGGCAGTCGCCATAAAAAGATATATTTGCTTCAGTTAACGAACAAGAAAGCCTTGACTTAATTTGTCGAGAATCGTGTACACAATTCGCGACAACTTAGTTCCGCAAATCGCTGGTTTCACGTAGTTTATGGCCACTTTAAAAAACTAGGTAGATGGATCGATGAAATAATTGCTAGAACTATTCTTCCCTGTTTTATCAATAATGCAAGCAAACAAGAATTTTCGGCATATCTATACGTGACTGTAGCATAATGTAAACACCCGGTGAGGCTCCAAATTCGATGCCGCACAGTGCTCGGAGTGAAATAAGCCGTTTTGATAGACCTGTAAAGTGCATATTCAGCCATTCACTCACGCACAATTTTATCGTTCCGTCCCGTTCGATGTTTGTCAATGAGTTCACGCAAAAGAATACATACCCTGCTTGTTATCGCTAGCTCTAGTCGAAAGAATATCGCCACGAGTATAAGTACACTTCATAACCATATGTCCGTCAAACATGGCGTCCATGGTGATCTGAATTCCGGAACGTAGTGTAACGCTGGAATAAGTAGCGAGTCGTATGGGACTGCCGACACATTCTACCTGCAGTGAAGATTTCGATGGTTGACGGATGTACTGTCGAGAGCAATATATGAGCTGGAAAGTATATTTCATGCTTATTCGACTAATTGCCATGTAATGAATTGAGCTGTGCGTACATAATTGACAGAGCTACCTTTCGCTTGAGCATTTAGTGTCATGAACATTTTTGCTGATGCCAACTACTATGAATGGGCTCTATAAAACGGGAGAGCCACAAACCGCATTGTAGCTTTTTTTTCTGACACATGTTCAAAAAGGCACATTTATCTTGAACTTCGAAAATGCGCAGCAGTCACTTGAGACGGCAACGAACGACGGGGATGGACTTGCCACATGAAATGGTGAAGAAAGCCTTTCCGTTCTCTCGTCGATTCGTGCAGTGCGGAGCGCAGCAGCCTGTCATCGTGGCAATTACGCAGCACGGAGTCATGGCGAAGTGTGTCAGCTTGGGCTAGTTGGTATGACATAACGATAGTTATAGCGCAAGAACAGAATGATGACAAAGAGAAGTGTCCTTCGTGTCCTTCTTGTCTCTTTGTCGTCGTTCTGTTCTCGCGCTATAACTATCGTCAGAGACATGGCGCTGCACCGCACAGACACCATCACACTGACGTTCACTAAAAATGTATAACACAATACGCAATCACTACACCAACGAAGTAGCACTTCCGCACTCAGCGGGATAGCCTCGCTGGACTGCTTGGGGAGCGGTGGTGGTGGTGGCGCCAGTGGCACGGCGGGCGGCGGCCGCCAACACCCACGTGGCTGTAAAGTTGGCTTTCCCTTAAATGAACCTTTTTTGTGCAGGTGAGTGCGCTTGACGAATGGGGGCGCGAGCGGCGAGTTTTACCTAGTTCTATCTAAGGTCCCTAGATGATACAAGTTTCCAAGGTAGCGACACCTTTCCCTTTCCTGTTAGGAATGCTGGGTCTCATGCGGTGGTCGTCTGCATTAAAGGGAGCCGTCGTGGAGCCGGTATATGCGCAGCAGCTTGTACTCATCGCCAAAGCCCTCGAAACGAATCGCTGGTTGACGAAGCTTGCGCTGCAGGTACAGTGGCATCACTCGATCGAAGAACTGTTCGGAGCGCTTCAAATCAACAAACACCTGAAAGAACTTTTTCTGTCCAGCCTCACATGGGTAAGCCTTACCACAAGATGCGCGCTAGCCGTGGCTTCAGCCTTGGAGGGCAACCATTGTCTACAGACTCCCAGCATGAAAGAAATGCATTTTTCTAACGGGGGGATCGATCAGTTGTGTGTTTAGAAAAAGTTGTTAACGATTTGGAGTACGAGGTACTCTACTATGGGAGAGCTTAGAGCCGTCCCGTGGGCCTCGAACCAGCGTCTGCTAGCCTTCGTAGTCGCAAGCCTTATCGAAAAGTTTCACATTGCAACTTCTTCTCATGCATTGCTCACGCTTTCCCGTGAGCCAAGTTTCAACGCTGTGCAAGGCTCTACAAGTCAACAAAAGTGACAAGACATTGAAGCTTTCTCAAATCGCTGGATCAGATGAGGAGAAGTGAGTGCTCGCGTGGCCTTTCTGGTCACGCTTTTTCTGGTCACGATTTTCACAGCTGCATTTTCTGCTAACGCGTTCATCATGTGCACCGGTAGGCAACGTCCAAACGGGGAGAAGAGCGTTCTTAAGAAATGCAGTATTATTTGCTACATTTAGAGCTAGCCAAGCTTGGGCGAGTACAGGTCACGGTTCTCGGCTACGTACCTGAAGGTCACGGTATAGAATCCCGGACATTGTGGCCTCATTTCCACAGGATGACACGCCTGAGGCCCCAGTATTTATGTATTTAGGTGCACGATAAAGAACACCGCGTGGTCAAAATTTCGGGAGTCTTCAAGTACGGCGTCTCTCATATTTATAGTGTGGTTTTGAAATGTAAAACCTAAACAATTATGCATTACCAATGCCGAGTGCATTATTTATTGGTGCGTCCTTGCCTTCTCCCTCTTACTTACACAATTGTATATATTCGGTCGTTCACTTCAACATGAACGCTCACTATCTTGCCGCGTTTTGATTCACGTTTCAGAATATCGCTGATACGTCAGCTGCTTCAGCGCGCATGTTACGAAAGAGTGTGACTCTTGGATCTGCGTGCAGCGCCGTATTTCGAAGTCCTGCGACGAGAGCTGGCGTCCTCCGAAGCTGGCGTCAGCGAGCTCTGGCTATCGAACATTTCTGAGCTGTCGTATGACACCGCCAGCGTTTTGTTCAGCGCCCTTGCCTCCAGCGAGAAGATCCAGCATCTAATGTTGTGATCTCGCGCGAGTTCGACCACGGAGTCACTCTTCTGTGCAAGACACTGAAGAACAATCGATCGATTCAATCACTGACCATACAAATCTGCAATGGCAATGCAGGCGAACCAGATACTACGCGCATTAGCTGTGAACGCATCCTCAATCAAGCTTAAGCTGAAGATCTGGGTAGAAGACGCTGCTGAGGAAACATGTGCAGCATTGTCCGAAATTTCGCCAAGCAACAACGCAATAAAGAGCATTTTTGTGGATTTTCCAAGACGTGACCCTCAACGATACCTGGAGGCATACGCTCAAGAACTGTCAAGCAACAGGTTGATCCTAAGTTTTGGGTACTGTGTGCCAGGCGGCACGCACAATTCGCTAACTTTTTGGGCACCGGTGCGAAGAAATAGAGCTGTGCTAAATCTTGCCTTGGACTTCATCCTCGAGCACCCAAATGACAGGCACTGTGCTCAGTGCTTCGAGCTGTTTTTCGGCCACTTCTGTCCGATAGCCGACCTGACCAAAATCGCTGGGATGTCGGGGCACGAGTTCGCATCTTCGCAGCCGAGAACCGACGGCGAGAGAAGTACTTCGTCCCTGCGAGTGTCGTTCGGCATTCCGTGGTTTGCTGGCCTGCAGACGTCACGCAGATTGTGTCACTGAACTACGACTGCTGGCATGCCATTATGTGTTACCTGAAAGTCGCTGACGTTTGTTGTTCTCGGTAACCACATTGGCGTTTCTTTTTTATATTTTCGCTTAAGTTACAATCCTTACGTATTGCAGGGAAAATGCATCCGTACTGCATTTTGTTTTATTTGCACAGCACTTTAGCGCATAGGCATAAGTGTGTGCAGATTTCTCCTTCAGGATGGATGAAAAACAGTAATAATAAAGGCTATAATAAATGCTTCTTCATTTGCAGACAGAGGTAGGTAAAATACAGCTATTACTCACTTTGCAGAAGTACCTTCTTTTAATTTTCCTTTCTCATCTTCTTTCTTGAGACGTTATATTGGCCTTCTCGAAAGACAAGACGTTGTGCAAAACATCGTGTTAGCCCTCTCACAAAACATAGAACTCAGTGACGTGCACAACGTTAATTGTTACGCATCGCTTTGTAGGTAAAGCTCCTTCTTCTTTATTCTAGATAGCACCACCTTTTCAGCACATTCATTTTCCAAAGTAAACATGGCGTCAGTGACGTCGTGGGCGAGTGTGCGTCCGCAATCGCACTGTTTAGTTCTTCAAGAAAAATACGCTATAGTAATAGGGCATTAAAACGTACACTGAATAATCAAAATGTTTCTTCAATCCACCTTGTCGTGTATGTAATTTTGTAAACGCGTTAACGATGCGAGCGAACAAAACCTAGATCAGTTGGAAGGTGCCGCACTACTTTGGACCAACAGAAATGTGCGGGAGCCCCGCCTCCATAACCGTCACTCCTATGTCAAGATAAGTCGTTGAATGTATCCTCTATTCATCGTAGTGTAACTGTTTAAATCGAGCAGCTGCTGACACCAAGTTGTATATAACCTTGTGCAGTGTCAATGATGATGATTCTCATATGTTGAGTCCTGATCCGATCATTTAACGGGGGAGGGGGGGATTTTTTTTTTTTTTTGTATCCGCTGCACAAGTGTCTCGTGCAGTTCGCTGGCGACACGACGCTTGAAAAATGCAGATTCGGCCATCACGATGTGAACGTGCGTAGAAGGAAAAGCTTAGACGTGTTAGTTGGTTTTTTTTTTTTTTTTGTGCTGTGTCCTGGCACAACTCAACTTGGCGAAGAATAATATTGGTCTTGTCTTCTTCAAGGCAATGATCTTGCTTTAAGACAAGGCAGGATGACTGTTCAAAGACATCAAGACAATTCAACTTGTACGAACACTTGTTGCAGCGACACCCCGTGTCCTAGAATTTTTCATCTCTTCATGGTTTCATCCTCACCTGTTTTTAATTTGCGTTGTATAGAGAAGGGGTCGGTAATCTTTTGAGGCGGAGGACCAAGTTTTCTATGAAGTCGGCAAAGCACGGAATGAACGGCTTATCGGAGGATGGAGGGAGATAAATTTGGCGACAAAAACATCGAGCGAATTGTCAATATTGTGCAAAAATTTTAATAGCTATCGTGTTTATTTTCTGTACGTTTGTCACAAGGTTGCAATTTACAAGCGTAGGTTGCGAGCGAAAACCCCTTTTGAGCTCGAAACCGCAATGTCAGCCTTCAGGTAAGAGTTCTCATATCGTGCCGGGGCCTGCACATAACTGTCCCGCGGGTCGCATGTTGCCGACCCCTGGTGCACAGTGAAGGAAATGTCGAATGCTACTCAAGTGCTGCAGGAAAGACGTCGTGAAGGAAAAGAAAGAACATGATTAGATCAACCTTATCATTTTTTTAGGAAAACAGCACGAAATACGAGGACAGCATAGGGGGACACACAATTAACGCGAGAGATAATCGAGGCTCACAGGATTGCTCGGGTAAAAAAAAAAGAACGTGTAAGCGCTCCATTAGTTTTGTTATCCGACAAAAAAAAATGCGTGCCAATCTGCTGCTGCATCAAATTCGCAATTGACGTCACCTGCTCTAATTTTCTAACATCGGCGTCCGTTTGCACCCTTACTTTTGACGTTTTTGATGATCGTTATTTTTCATGTGCTTGATTTTATTGACGAGAGCTGATACGTGGGTGTGCATTTATTTACGTTATTCACTGCAATACAGGTTCAGTTGCCAGTCAGCGCATCATCTGTTGTGCTTGTGCCTCTGTTGTCCTCATCTATCGCGCTGTATCACGCTATCTTGCAAGATATGTTAAACCAAGTAGCCAACAAGTTCACCCTTTTTTTTTTACTTTTGCAGCTGATGTTGTCCTTCAAGTACGGCTCGCACCGGCTTCAGAAGGCGTGGACAAAATCGACTGACTGTATTACAAATAAACAAATATTTTGCAACATAAAAGTTGCAGGATGCGTAAACAAACATTCATATACAGACGTGCAGTGCGGTTCATGATGCTATGAACACTGCGAACAAAAAAAAAACACTGACGTCCTACACTTACTCATGCGACCTTTAGTCTTCGCTTACTGAGGAAAGGGGAAAAAAACTTTAATGCTTTCATATACTACACTCAGAAATATAGGCTGGCAACAGTAAAAAGTTGGTATTAAGGCGTGACACAAATGCAAGTCACCAATTTCACTAGCAAATAATATTGCAGTGACCACTTGAAGTACTCAGCAGCATATTAAGGTATATCGTCGAGAACTAATTAAAGAAGTAAACTCCCAAGAAGGCAGCGATTTTTCGTAGTGCGTTCGGGAACACTACCAATATCTCATAACGTTTTCCGCGAGGAATGTTCCATGAAACATCGAGACGTATTAACTTGCAAGAACACAAGAACGCAGTAGTTTTTCGCATAAATTTCTGGAACGCTACATAAATTGTTGATACAAAGTTTTCTACGCGGAATGTTCCGTGGAACACCGAGAGGTACTTCCGATGCCTGTCTGTCAAGATTCCACGGTGTTCACTTGAAGCACTCGGCGGCGGAGAGGAGCATGAACTTCTCGAACAGGTTCCTTGACATCAGGGCACACACGTGCGACAAGCTCGGGAACACCGGTTCCAGGTATCGCAGTCGACCGGTGTCGTAGAAAATGTCGAAACGCCTCAGGTTTATATCCTCGCGCTTCAGCAGCGGACCCAGGAGGTTCTTGACCATCTCGTCGTACGTCTTGCCTGTTGGTCGTCGCATGGACGCAGGTTAAGATAACAAAATTAGCTTAGCTTCACTGACTTAACGTCGCGGACACTGCATGATGTTAACAGCGAAACTGGCTGGAGTGCCGTAATCGAAAAGCCCGACTTCATAGAACTTCTCAAAGCCAGCACATCGATTTGCACAACTTAAGATGGCTGAGGAGTTTCTGTCCATACCACGTCCTCTCCCACATCTGACCACAAGAACATTTTTTTTTTATTTCGACAGAAGCATGCTTTTAAAAAGCACAAACTTTTGTTCTTAACCAGAGTTTATCAGGATGACTAAAAACCCTTGAGAGTGATGAACTTTTGTTAAAATAATTCTTTATTTACTTCGTTACCTTCCAAAAGAAAGAGCGAGGTCAATTTGTACCAGCTGTTATTAGTAATTTAACTTATCTACTTTTTTGGAGTAGTTTTGACATATGTAGTTTACTTTCTTTAACAGCAGTGTCTAGTGGTCGCGTTTGACAGCAATGGGGCCTGACCCAGTTCCACTTTTACAACCGTCATTGGGTGCTTCACGCAAGCTACAGATGGGAGCAAGGCCGCAGCCAGGAGTACCCCGACACCCTTCCCCCAAAACTTTCGTGGGTGTTTTTTACAAGAAAAAATGAAAATGGGTAGTTTTCTCTACTAGTCCGATACTAATAACCCCCCCCCCCGCCCACTTTCGAAAATAAGTACTGGATAAGGGCCTGTACAGGAGCCAATCAGAGTTGACCAATTTGATTCTTATCAGGCTCAATCGCGATCAGTAGTTTACCACGTGGTATCAGTACAAGAAATATTTCTAAAATAACTGGTGCATTTGGGGCTTCTTTGCGTGTCACAATAATAATCGTCGTCTATTCCTCTTGCCTTCCCATACGACTGAAAACCAAGACTTGTGTTCCAGAGATGCTATTCCGGACACTGTCAGACTCCTCCCCCTGCTTAATTGCGCAATGGCGGCATTCTAAACCAATCAGGGATGTCTTAGTAGCCCTCTGGACCAATCACAGTTGACGAATAGTCGAATTTGACAACATGGCGGAATTCGGAAATATCCATAATAGCACCCCAGGTCCTCAAAGAGGCACGCGCTATCAGCGTGACACGGCATAGGAAAGTGCCGAGCGCAGAGTTTTTGTAAAGGCCAGATGACAATTATTTTTGTGTGACAAGAGACGCCTCAAATACGTCTTTATACCAGAGCGACGCGAACGCTGATTGCGATTACCAGAGCGACGCGAACGGTAAAATTTATTTCAGAAAACGTATTCACTTGCATCTTGATTTGATTTGTGACACGAACAGAATAAATCCCAGTTTCGAAGAAAGGGTGAAGCAGTGAATGCGATGGCACTTAATTGCGATGTTATACGACGCAACTGTAGCAGCTAACTCTTTCCGATCCGTGCTCGCAGAACTCTACAAAACGCCGGTTCGAGAGAACGTGCGGCTGCTCTAGCGACCAAAGCGGTTTCCTTGCTGCCTGTCCTTTAGAGGACCCGTTTGAGCAGATAATGGCTGCCGACTGGGCTGCCAGCGCCTTGAACCACCACGAACTGAACGCTTGAGCTCAGTGGGATCGTACGAGGGCACTTGTGTTTAAAAAAAAGTTTTTCTCCTCCTCCCTCCTGTCAGCGTGAAGCAGTGACAGCACAGCAAGTTAATGAGCCGTCGTCTTCTGATGCCGGTCGAGATATCAGGCGCGTCAGCGGTCGCTACCACGCCCTTATGAACAATGTTCTAAGTTGGTTTGCCAGCGCGTGGCCTCCGAGAGTAGCCGGCAGCGCGCCGTAGCAACGGTGCACCGCCGACTAATCTCGGAGGCCATGGCCGGCGACGTATCCCCGCCTCCCTACCCCTTACCTATGCCCCTTCGCTCTTCTGTGCGACAAAAGACGACCGGCGCGCTACCTTTCTGCTTAAGGAGCGCAGGCATGTGTACAGGAAGAAAGAAGGGGGGGGGGGGGGGGCAAAGTTAGTAGCACACATTGACACAATATGGAGGGGAGGCGCTGTGCCTGGAGAGGAGGGGGGCTAAGCCAGAGTTATACATTGACCTAATGGGAGGATTACCCTGCGACGTACCTTGCCCCCCCCCCCCACCCTTAAAAGGAACCCTGCCCCTAACTGCCAGCCTCGCACACGCGGGTTGACGTTATTGCATGCACCATATGGGCGACGGAGATGGCCTGCTCGTTTCATTTCCGCTTCAGCCGTGATAATCCCCAGTGTTTCCATGATTTTTTACTAGCGCGTGTAACAAACGATGTACCGATGTGCTGTCATCAATTTAGACTTTATACAGAGCATGACGGTGACGCCAAACAACAGCCAAGAGGGTTTATATAGTTGCTACTAAATAAAACATAGTCTTTCCTTGTATGATATAGCCTAGGGTAGCACATAGTGAGATGCCGCGCTGCTCAATTTTGTCACCCCGGATAAGTTTCGGGCCATCTATCGGGCCAAAGACCTTATCAGAGCCAAAAAGCCCGTTCTTGACACTATACACTGGGGGTACTGCCCATCCCTTTCATTTGCCGGTGATTAAGTAAAGTTGTTTTTCTCTCTCTGCGCAAATATACATCCTAGCAAACTTCTTCAACAAGCTCATTGCTTTGCTCAAGCTAATTTCATTACTACTGGTTGTATTGGTTCAGAAATATATACTTATATTGTCGTTATATCAAAAATATTGTACCCCGCCTTTATAGCAAAACTGCCAATTTCATTCATTGCATCATTGATTTATTTGTATTAGTCCTCACGAAAACCACTATTCAAGCAAAGCAAGCAACCAATGATGACAGCAAACAAAAGCGCACCTACGACAGTCTTGTCGGCAACCGATGCCGAACAGTGCTGTATGTTGGAGGAATTCACCGGAACGAGCTTGTCCTGGGACGAACCGACGAGCAAGACGTTCTTGAAGTACTCAAGACCTGCGAAAACGCGAGAAACCTTAGTCACTCGAGATGCATCCTTTCGTATAATTAACGAGCATTCACAGAGCGTTCCTTTCAACTGGCCGCACAACGTTTTTCCAAGTAGTAGTCGAATGACTTCGATAAAAAAAGCTCACTGCTTCAGAAATGAACAGCCGCAAATTAATTTTAGAATCCGTCAAGTAAGAGCGCAGTTACAGGAATTCGTGGCACGCTCCAAGAGCTTTATCTCTCGTTTTATACCAGCGAGCGTGCCGAAAGCTACGCAAGGACGGGGTTGACAAGGAGGCAAAAAGTTACGTCACTTCGCCAGCGCGCGCCACGACCCTGAACTGTTTCAAAGAAAATAGTATTTCTTGGGATACTTGAAAGCAGAAATTTCGGTCTATCTGTCTGTATATCTGTGATCTGTCTGTCTCTCCCTCTCTTTATCTGTCACTCCCTCTGTCTGTCTGTCTATCTGTCTGTCTGTGTTTGTGTCTGTCAAACGATTGAGCCCCACCCCCCACCCGACGAAAGTTAAAGTACTTGATCATCGCTCAGCCATCTTGATCTGGTGGCTGCGTTTGTACTAGTGAACATTGTCGATCAAAAGGCAAATATTACGCATATATGAGGCACAACCTCAATGCGTAAGTATTAGGTGGTGTGCTCCTTTACTAGAAAATCTGTAGATGCGTAATTCTATAGACCCTAGTGTTTTTTACTCTGCACTCAAACTGTGACGCTATGCCCGAAAAAGCACACTGCCGACAATGTGGTGCTGGTGGCCCTAAGTTCTGCACAATCCCCTGCACAACTACTGCCAGATGGCGTCCATATTTCAAGCAGCGCCACCATACAGAATACTAGTGTCTTTAGACGTTTGCCGCAAAGCACGCAGATACGCAGCCGTTTTTTTTTTTCGTTTTTTCTTCGAGCGCAAGGCTCGCCAGACGACTCTCGGTGGCCTCCCGCGGCGGCCAAGGTAACTATGCAGCTCACGACGCTCAAATCAGGCAATGACCACGGACATTGGTCTGTAACGTGGTCATTTGGTTTCATTATATCATTTGTCAAGAGAATGGTAGACTATTTCTCGCCGATTTTCAGAATCCATTGTAAATTGCAGGCCGTGTGCTGTTCTATAATGCTTCGCTCGAGTGTTCGCAGGAGCCTCGAATACCTATCGGCGGCTTTTCTATGCTGAAAAATTGTTGCAGGGCCTCTTTCAAACACAACTGCAACGGAGTTTACAATTCACAAAAGGCCTATAGACCAGAGTTTCTATCGCTTGTAAGGGCGAGCCATCTGTAGCAGGGCGCTGCAGGTCAGGCGGAGCCATAAAGTTTCCTACAATATTTACCAGAGCAAAACTGTGGCGCTACGATCGTTCCGCCACTATGGGAAGCATGAGTACAATGCGTGGATTGTCTTATCCTTCGTGCTTGCGTTTTGAAACGCACGCGTGGCTTTGTTTATCGTTGCATTTTGACTTTTCTTTTCAGATAAAACAATGGCTTTTTGTGAACCTCAGTGAGCTGGTTTGCATTGATCAACCTAAAAAGGTCAAGATTGTGAAGTGGCACTGCTCAACTTTAGCAGAACCTGACGTGCCAACAAAGCGGCTATAGGCTATATATGAAGTCACGCACAATCGAGAGAACGAAGTTCAAGAAAATCCATGTTCTAACCATCGTTTCTGTACTGGCTGAATTGTAAGGTTGTGTGGCTCCAACATTCACTAGGCGACAGTACTATAATTAAGCTCTATGAACAGAGTGATCGACCACGACAGCGACCACCTGTCCCGACTGCATGCTTGCTGCCAGTGTCCGTGCACCATCAGCTGTGACGAAACCAAACCCGCGGCGCCTGCGCTGGCCGGGCCCACATTTTGATAACTGGCTGTCAAGGACGTGTTTCTTTTGAACGTGGGTGTAAAAGTAAAACGATGTGGTCTGTAGTTCTGAACAGTGTTAACACACTTAAACATGCCGCCCAACTACGAAGTTAGGCATACGAACGAAAGCGTCATGAAAAGCTCGGAAAAATAAAATTATTTATACCAATACTGAAATGATGGAACTACAATAAGAGGCCTGAGGTGCGGCCTCACCGGTAACCACCGCCGGGAACGCACTCCCTCACCAGAGAAGGATTGGCCACCCTGGTGCAGTATCTGGCCACTACCTCCCACATGGATACGCCAAATAACTCACGGCCCTCAGTCCACAGCAGCTGCGAAGCAACTGACTACGGCGGCGGTCAGATCTGCAACGCAGCAGAGGGTGCTAAGAATCTCTGGACTACAGGCCGCCATTGGAACCTGAACTTGGCAACGTTTAACGCTAGAACCTTATCTAGTGAGGGAAGTCTAGCTGTACTATTCGAAGAGCTAGAGGGTGTTAAATGGGATATAATAGGGCTCAGTGAGGTTAGGAGGACAGATGAGGCCTATACGGTGCTACAGAATGGGCACGTCCTTTGCTATCGGGGCTTGGCAGACAGAAGAGAACTGGGAGTGGGGTTCCTAATTCACAGAAACATAGCTGGCAACATAGAGGAATATTATAGCATTAATGAAAGGGTGGTAGGTATTGTAATTAAACTGAAAAAAAGATACAAGATGAAGGTAGTACAGGCTTACGCGCCTACATCCAGCCATGATGACGCTTCAGTTGAAAGCTTCTATGAAGACGTCGAATCGGCAATGAGTAAGGTAAAAACACAGTATACTATAGTGATGGGCGACTTTAATGCAAAGGTAGGGAAGAAGCAGGCTGGAGACCAGGCAGTAGGAGATTATGGCATCGGCACTAGAAACGCCAGAGGAGAGCTACTAGTAGAATTCGCAGAACGCAATAATTTGCGGATTTTGAATACCTTCTACCGAAAACGAGAAAACCGCAAGTGGACATGGAGGAGCCCTAATGGCGAAAATAAGAACGAAATAGACTTTATAATGACCGCACACCCAGGAATCGTGCAGGATGTGGAAGTGGTTGGCAAGGTACGATGCAGTGACCATAGAATGGTACGGTCTCGAATTCGCCTAGACTTGAAGAAGGAACGACAGAAACTGATACGCAAGAAGCCAATCAATGAGCTAGCACTGAGAGGGAAAGTACAGGAATTCAGAGTGTCGCTGCAGAACAGGTACTCGGCTCTTAGTGAGGAAACCAACCTTAGCGTAGATACAATGAATGATAATCTGACGAGTATCATTATGGAGTGTGCAGTGGAAGTTGGAGGCAGGGTAGTTAGACAGGACACTGGCAAGCTTTCCCAGGAAACGAAGAACCTAATTAAGAAGCGTCAAACCATGAAAGTGTCAAGTACAACAGACGAAATAGAACTGGCAGAGCTTTCGAAGTTGATTAATAGACGTAAAGTATGCGATGTAAGAAGGTATAACATGGAGAGAATTGAACACGCTCTGAAAAACGGAGGAAGCTTCAAAGCAGTGAAGAGGAAACTTGGGATAGGCAAAAGTAGGATGTATGCACTAAGGGACAAAGAAGGCAAAATAACTACCAATATGGATAGGATAGTTAAAATAGCGGAGGAGTTTTACAGAGATCTGTACAGTAGCCGAGACAACCACGACCTTAATACTATAAGAACTAGCAGTAACCCAGACGACACCCCACCAGTAATGATAGAAGAAGTCAGAAAAACTTTGGAGAGCATGCAAAGAGGCAAAGCTGCTGGTGAGGATCAGGTAACATCAGATCTGCTGAAAGATGGAGGACAGATTGTCTTAGAAAAACTAGCCACCCTGTTTACGTGGTGTCTCCTGACGGGAAGGGTACCAGAGTCTTGGAAGAACGCTAACATCATCTTAATACATAAGAAAGGAGATGACAAGGACTTGAAGAATTACAGGCCGATCAGCTTGCTCTCTGTAGTGTACAAGCTATTTACAAAGGTAATTGCTAACAGAGTAAAGAAAACATTAGAATTCAATCAACCAAAGGAACAAGCAGGATTTCGAACAGGGTACTCAACAATTGACCACATTCATACTATAGGTAATATAGAAATGCTCAGAGTATAACCAACCACTATACATAGCCTTCATAGATTACGAGAAGGCGTTTGATTCAGTAGAAATATCAGCCGTCATGCAGACACTGCGGAATCAGGGCGTAGATGAAGTATATATAAACATTCTGGAAGAAATCTACAGGGGATCAACTGCTACCATAGTGCTTCATAAAGAAAGCAACAGAATACCAATCAAGAAGGGTTTAAGGCAGGGGGACACAATCTCCCCAATGCTATTTACCGCGTGCTTACAGGAGGTTTTCAGAAGCCTAGAATGGGAACAGTTAGGGATAAGAGTTAATGGAGAATACCTTAGTAACCTGCGGTTCGCCGATGACATTGCATTGCTGAGTAACTCAGGGGACGAATTGCAACTCATGATGACGGAGTTACACAGGGAGAGCAGAAAAGTGGGTCTTAAAATTAATCTGCAGAAAACGAAAGTAATGTACAACAACCTCGGAAAGGAACAGCGCTTCGAGATAGTTAATGCACTTGAAGTTGTAAAAGACTATGTCTACTTAGGGCAGGTAATAACCGCAGAGCCTAACCACGAGATTGAAGTAACTAGAAGAATAAGAATGGGGTGGAGCACATTCGGCAAGCACTCTCAAATTATGACAGGTAGATTGCCATTATCCCTTAAGAGGAAGGTATATAACAGCTGTATCTTGCCGGTACTTAGCTACGGAGCAGAAACCTGGAGACTCACAAAGAGGGTTCAGCTTAAATTGAGGACGACGCAGCGAGCAATGGAAAGAAAAATGGTAGGTGTAACCTTGAGAGACAAGAAGAGAGCGGAGTGGATTAGGGGACAAACGGGGGTTAAGGATATCATAGTTGAAATAAAGAAGAGGAAATGGACATGGGCCGGGCATGTAGCGCGTAGACAGGATAACCGCTGGTCATTAAGAGTAATTAACTGGATTCCCAGAGAAGGAAAGCGGGTTAGGGGGAGACAGAAGGTTAGGTGGGCAGATGAAATTAAGAAGTTTGCGGGTATAAATTGGCAGCAGCAAGCACAGGACCGGGTTAACTGGCGGAACATGGGAGATGCCTTTGTCCTGCAGTGGACGTAGCCAGGCTGATGATGATGAAATTAACGCCATCATTAGCTTTTCTAGTGAACGAAAGGAGGAGAATAAACCAATGGGTTGATTTTGTTTGTCAGTTTGTTTGTTTGTTTGTTTGTTTGTTTGTTTGTTTGTTTGTTTGTTTGTTTGTTTGACAAAAGTTAGTAAAAGAAACCGACAACAATGTGTAAAAGGAATATGGGCGTTTATGTAGTCATCGAACTGTAACGTCGTAATTACGATATGTGTGTAAACAGCTTACCGGCTGGTAGAGAGCTATCCGAAGCATGTTGTCTAGCGTGCATTACCATACATTTGCACTAATTGAAAGAAGCGCTTCATTGCGTATTTCGTTCTTGTATATCTTTGTGCGCTATCAGAAGCTGTGGGGTCAGTGTACCAAGCAGTCGAATCTCAACACTTCCTCACTTATAGGCAAACTGACATTCAGTCGCAGCTGGCCTTTCATTCGCAACCGATGAAACGAAATTCATTCAGCGTTAGGTCGTGGACTTTTGCACGCCAAGCTCACCTGGTGCCTGACTCAGTATGTACAAGTAGCACCTGCGCAGGTCCGGCGAATCCTGAAGCGTGAGCTCCTTCAACGAACTCTTCATGTGTATCTTGGACAAGACAGAAATCTCTGGAACCAAAAGCAACACAACCTCGTCAAGCCCAAACCAGTATTGTGAATGCTGCCTGTATCATCTCACATGCGACCGTAAGAGGCTGCGCGAGGGAAACAGCGAAGTCACATCGTCCGCTTTCCGGTAAGGTTCACACACGGAATAACACTTCTCTATAGACTATATTTTCCGTAAGACAACTCCATGTTTTCTTTCTGGTAACTTCATATTGTAATCTGAAGTATCAAGGCCACGAAACATCTAGGCACAAACCCCACCGTACATATTCATGCGTATGTAACACTGTTCCTTTCGCTGTTAAAGACACAAAGTGCGAAGATTAAACCCCTAATATGGCGGCTTTTAAACACATCCGTTATGTACTCTATAGCGGCGGAGCACGTGGACGCTGTGGCTGTCCGAAGCAGGTCCCTAACGTTAGCTACAAGCTTTAGTTCATGTTTCATTTATATTACAATGACCTGTCATACAGTATGACAATGTTCAGTATCATTACAGGTTCATACTTTTGCCTACTTCTACAGGAAACAGCAGCTCAAGCTGCCGGCTGGCCGCTTATGCAAGTGTGATTACGTCTGTATACTGTCGGTGTCAAATGAAACACGAACAACGGTAAGCATTAGAAACGGCACAGGGCACACCATCCAATCATCCTTGTGGACAGGTGCGCAGCACTCTGGTTTTGAAGCACATGCGCATGTCCATCGTGATGACAGAGCGCCAGGCATACGGTAGCTAATGCTAGCAGCTGTTCGCGTTTCATGTGACGCCGATAGCGCAGTCCTAACAGACTAAGACGTAACATCAGAACTTTCAGTGTGACGACCGGCACCCGCATTTGCGCAAAATAACCCCGTCATTTTACTGCAAAACTGGCCTGATCGATTGATTGATTTGTAGGGTTTAACATCCCGAAACCACCATATGATTATGAGAGACGTCGTTGTGGAGGGCTTTAGAAATTTCGACCACCTGGGGTTCTTGAACGTGCACGTAAATCTGGGCACACGGGCCTACAACATTTCCGCCTCCATCGTAAATGCAGCCGCCGCCGCGCCAGGATTCGATCCCGCGACCTGCGCGTCAGTGCCGTCGTGCAAAGTCAAGTTGCGAAGAGGGTGCCTGTGTGCGCATTTCGACAAAGCGCGCTCAGCTGTGGTTATCTGCTAGTTTGTACCTTCTTAGAGATGTCACACCACACCAGCGTACTTCAGACAAACAGACACCGCAGGAGTGCATAGAGTTCCCCTTCAGGAAGTGGAGGAGGCGTGGCGAAGCAGCCTCCTCTCGTTCCCTGTTATGTCAATGTATGGGGGCTGATATTGCGCCTCCCCCCTCTCTTAAGTGAATAGGAAGCCCCCCCCCCCCCCCTTCCCTGCCGCATGCCTACGATGTCAATAGTTTTACCGGAAATTCGTGTTTCTACAATGAACGCTGCCAGAAAGGACCAAGAAAATAAAATCTAAATATACGTCACATACCTCATGAAATAAGCCAAAAAAAAAAAAAACACCATTCCACGAAAGTGCGCTTATATGGGCCAGCTGAGCGCCTTGAGTGGGTTTGCGCTAACCCTATAGCTGTGTTTGTAATTCCACTCCGTCACATTGTGCTGAACGCACACACACACAAACACGCACATGCAGATAAAGGTTTTGCTCGAGCACATCATATAGAGATTTTGACGGCTGCATTATCCCAGCGCCGATCACAGTAGAAACGTAGGCGAAGAAACGTAGGCAGTAGAAACGTAGTCTTGCTCACCAAACGTCACCTTTTATAAACTTAATTTTACTGGGATCAGCGCTGTATTTTCATTTGTTCATGTTATTCCCCGACCAAGCGGGGCTCCGTCCAACTCTGAGTAATAAAAACATATGGCGTCAGAACTGACTCTGAGGCTCGCCGTAGTAGAGTGCTCCAGAAATTTCTACCATATGGTGTTCTTTAAAGGACACTAAAGAGCTAAACCATTGTTTCTTTCCTTATTAGTAGAGAACAATTTCACAATCCCAAAAACGCCGATCGTATACCTCTACCCCACGCTAGGTAAGAGAGAAAACGCGCGAAAAACAAATGCTGCTGGAGATGCCACCACGAGATTGCCGCACCAAACACCATGACGTCATACATTTCGAAAGCGCTTACTGGTTTCTACGTAGCTTCTAATCAATAAAAACGAAACACATTGTCATCTGTAAGTGCCATAAACCTACATACGATGTTTCAGAATATTTCATGGAACCAATCTTGCGAAAATGCGAAAAATATATTTCGGAATTTTTGACATACCACGTGGCAGATTCGGCGCAAAATTTTGAAAATGAAACTTCAACCTTCGTTTTCTACGCTAATAATGAACTCATTATAGTGAAACATACGGCACAATATTTCTCAGAGTTCAGTTTGTCAATTTAAAGAAATCCATTGTTTCTCTTCGGCGTCCTTCAAGGTGCGTTGACGTGGCACAGTACGCGATCGTCTGCCATATATCCTCCATCGAAATTCCGTTCAATTCTCGACCACCTGTAACACTTGCGAGAAACTGCGAGATGCATAGGAATGGTGGACACTTACGAAACCTGAGAAACCTGTTCTTGACGTACGCAACGCCGAGGTGCGGACCGTTTATGGAAAAGAAGGTGTGAAGATTCTTCACGTACGGTCTCATTTGGGGGCATGTGAGGGCGGCGCGCACTATGACACATCCCAGGGAGAAACCGATAAAGCTGAAAAACAAGAAGCAATGACAGGGTACGAAGTTTACATTAGGATAACAACGTCACATTGGGACGACAATGACACATTAGGATGACAAATGGTACATTAGGATCACGCATTAGGATGACAATGCCACATTAGGATCACATATTAGGATGACAATGGCACATTAGGTTGACCCATTAGGATGACAATGGGACATTAGGATCACACAATAGGATGACAAATGGCACATTAGGAATTGGAAAACGGTAAGACTAGCGATCAGGGCGTATCGGTATGTCGTTTTCATTTGGTAATACCGTAGTAACGGAGAAGGACACACAGGAATTGAGACGTCTGACGAAACCGCTCGCTAGCCTTACGCCTTAATAAACGAAGCAAAACGAAGAGAACAAATCGATGAGTGAGTTGATTTACATTTCTCACCTGAGCTTGAAATCGGTCGTTCCTATGTTGTCGAGGTAGGATGCCACCTCAACAGCCAATCTCAAGCCGCAAACAGATATTTCGTGAAACGTCTGCTCCTGCTAGAACACAACAGGATAAAAAAAAACAGTTCAAATTCCAGCACCCTTTTCTAACACTACCATATATTCGGCATGTCCGTATTCACGTGAGCGATGTGGGAATAGAAATTAACATCAAAAAGAAAATCCTCACAGGCAGTGGTTGCCACCTTGTCTTTAAAAACAACCCCGCGTTCCTGCATCGCCTGTTGTGAAGGCGGAAGCTTTAAAGAGCCACTCACAAGGTTCTCAAAATACAAAAGCAAAAACGAACGCGACATTCCCTCCTGATATTTCTTGTCGTTCTAGCACACTTCTCTGACGCTTACAGTAGCGGGGATGCTCTCGATCGGCCCATAAGCAAAATATCAAATGTAATTTGTCTCCTACACTGCTTTGCCATGCTGCCGCTCATCCGTTTTTCTTCGTATCGAATGAATATCGTGCAGGATCAATCAGCCACACTTCATTTCAAACACTATATTCAGATCTTACCTCAAGTACGCTTCATCAATGCATTCTTGCACCCTTGTTAACGCACTAGAAGCCATTCAGAATCGTTCAGCTTGTTTCACCGTCACTAATTACTCTCGCACTGCTAGTATCTCAACAATAAAACTATCACGACCTCCATACCTTTTCTGACAGAAAGAAGCAGGCCTGCATATATTCTTCTTCCAGAATTTTTTTTGAAAATCCTGAACTAAAACACACATTATTCTCGCCCCCTTCTTTTTCATCTAGCATTGACCACAACTTCAAAGTTCATGCGCCATTTTGCTATACGAACATCTACTTCCATTCCTACGTGCCTAAGACTGCATCTAAATGGAACCACCTTCCTTCCTACATCTCCAGAAACCCTGATCATGTATTATTCTAGACTGTCATCTGACTTACAACACCGCTTTTCTGTGTGACGCCGCAAATGGTATTGAGAGTATTTAAATAAGTTATTAATTAACTTTGTGTGTTTGAAACAGCAAAAGCGGCAATAACAGCATGAATTCGAGAAGCACGAAATTCTGATAGGCTTAGTGCTGACATTGTTCACGTGTTTTCAACAATCTAAGGGCAGAGGAGGATGCATCGCGTGTGTAAAGCGTAGTGAAGGAGAGTGGAAAACCAGCCCGTCAACCTGAAACGCGTGTTGGTGAGTGGCCCTTTAAATGCCTTATCGAACCCAAAAAGAGACCATAGGCGTCAACACGATGGATGGGGAAAAAAATATCGTCATCACGTCACGATGCCATCACATCACGTCAGCATAAAGTCACAGGTGACCAAATTTAGTGACGTCACACGATGGCATCATCGCGTGACATCGTCGCTTGGTCAAAGGCGAGCCGGTCTTGAAGGCTCTGCGAACCCCCGTGAGGTGCAGAAAGCCTCTGAGGCTTTCTGAGATCCCGGAAGCCATACAAAACGCTGAGCGCAGGAAGCCTATGCGGGAGAGGGAGTGACTACAATTGACTGGGAAGAAAGTCTGCTGTCTCAGACAAGTGCAATAGAGACAGTGTGAGTTCTTTCTTAGGTTTCTCATCTTCGCGTGCGGCCAACCAATCAAAACTCTTCTGGGCGAAATGGTTAAGCTTACCTCGTTGGCTTGGGACCAGATGAGGATATGTTTGGGCGCGCCTATCAATAGCTTCATCCATCTCTTAGCCCAGAAGAAGTCGCTGCTTTTGCCTTGGAAAGAAATGAAGTGATGACATCTACAGACTCTCAGCACAATGAGAAATTCGTGCTTTAGCCTCACTTTATAGTTAACTGCAACTATAGTTAGCTTCAAGTCTCCAGTACTCCGCATGCCACTTCGAAAGTAATGTAAAGAAAACCTCCTGTTACATGCGGCTACAGATGTAACGAAGCGTTGTAGCGCAAATATACTACATATGGTAACATCTGGTTACGGAATCGGTTACAACTTGATAAACTGCATACGGTAACAGCCAGTTACAGATTCGGTTACATCCTGATCCAGTATATGAGGTAACGTTCGGCTACGGATGTAACTGGATGTACCCGGGCGTATAAATGGCCGTGTAAGAAAACGTCCAGTTACATCCGGTTAAAGATGTAACTGGTCATTGCAGCACAATGGTTCATCCGGTAACATCTGGTTACGAATCTAATTAAATCCTGATATCATTTATATGGTAACAGCTGGTGACGGGTTCAATGACATTCAGGGGTTTGATTACATTCCGATTCGGCGTAACCGGTATCATCGGCTTACGGATGTAACTAGATGTATCCAGACGTGTGGCCGTGTAAAAAGACGTCGGGTTTCATGTTTACCCGTATGTAAAATATTCTGAAGGCACAGTTCAGAGGCACGTTTGGATGGGTATCATTCGTTTCAAAGCGAGTTTCTTTGCAAGCTTCCCTGTATTTGCGGATCATGGCTTATGCTGATGTTCGGCGTTGCTATTTAACCAAGCAGCTCACTCTTAAAAATAAAAAAAATATGTGCAAGACTTAACGCGGTCACACATGTGACTGGACTTACTTTGTTCCAATTCAAGTCGGCCAAGCGATTCTTGGGTAGGCATTAGCTAGTCTTGAAAGGGTAAACTACCTACTACCAGTTTAATACGTAAAGACACAGGGAAATCAATATGCCTAAGGATTTCTAAGCAGGAAAGCCTCTTACTTGGCTAAAACTTGTACTGGTCCTGGGTTTGAAATAGAGACTGACAATTTTAACCCAGTTGTTGGCCACTGTCACTCCCCTTAGTACTGGCTATAGGACGCTTCCTCGTTAGCACAGCTTATGTGGACTTCACTGGAAAAGCGTTCTTCCGGAGTCGAACCCTGGACCAGGGCGATTTTTTTGTCAACTAACAAGCCCCCTTTCTGACAAACTTTACGGATTTTTTGCGACATAGTGCCTGAAACAGCTGAGTGTACTTTTCCATAACCCTTGCGCCACCCAGCGGGAATCTGCAGAACTGTTTTTTTATTATCGGATCCTATGATTGATATGTGGGGTTTAACGTCCCAAAACCACCATATGATTATGAGAGACGCCGTAGTGGAGGGCTCCGGAAATTTTGACCACCTGGGGTTCTTTAACGTGCACCCAAATCTGAGTACACGGGCCTACATTTCCGCCTCAATCGGAAATGCAGCCGCCACAGCCGGGATATCGGATCCTATGCCTATACACCGAAAATGGAACCGCTGCATTAGGAGTAACGTATCAAAAGTATGTCGCGTGGGAGACAGGCAGGCGTCACACGCATACCTCCGAGACCATTGACGAACACGACAAAGTGGATTGGCTCCGAACTTCGGTAGACGGCTCCTATTGACTCGCAGCTTCCCTGGAGCTGCCGGAACACGAGCGTCCGATCGGCGAGACCGACAAACTCCGGTTCCGGCCTGCGCATTCGGATTGAATGTAGATCAAACACTACAGCCCCCGCGATCAGCTCCGGCAGCGGTAATAACGGAGGCCATCGTTAAACAAGACATGTTCTTTGCTGCTTTATTTAAAGGAAATCAATGTGATGCGAGGAGCATCTATTGATGTCAAGCAAAGGTGTGCAGCACCCCACAAAGTTAATAAAATCAAATTTTATAAAACTTTAATTCTTTTGTTATAACAGCAGACAGCCACCATCAGACTGACACTCGCGAACAACCCGCCAATACGAGCCGGTATTGCTAAATAAAGGTAATATATGAGAGGCTGTAAAATTTTGTATTTTTGAAGTTAATTGGTGTGAAACTCTATGCATCGTCGTAATTAGACCTACAAATGATAGCTTACGCCCCTCCTCCCATTTCAACAAGAAGCTAAAGGCTTTCCGCGTGTAATAAAATGAGAAATCGCGTTCCTTTAAGTCTCCCAAACTGCTTGTCACAACACAATTTTCCTCTAATATAGAAAAATTCGCCATGAAAGCTTTACCCTACAACATGCAGAAAATCTTGTTTTCCGAGACTGAAGCGCTATTTCGCTTACATGATCCAATCCGTTCCCTTGTAAACGCTGATACGGTTCTTGAGTTTTAAAAACCTGAAACGAAAAACAAATATCGTCGGTCAACAGCGTAGAATGCCGCGAACACTCCGACTGGAGGAACATACAACCCCGCGTAGTTGGTTATTTCCCGCATTTTTTACGTGCCGGTAGTCTCATCGGTGAATCATCTTAGCCGAACAGATGAACATCTGATGTTCTGATAGATAAATTTGCTGAACATTTCGGTTTTGCACTTACAAACAGTGTGCCAGTTTTTCACGAGCAAAGAGCAGGACAATTAGAGGCCACAGGTGCAGGTATTTCACGCGAAGTATTTGGGAAGGGTTCAAAGGGAGCGCGAACTTTCGACTGTTTATTCCAAAATTACCGCCGCGTTATATATATATATATATATATATATATATATATATATATATGGACAGCAAGGCAGAAATCGCACAGATAACGCGCTCAGTGCACCACAAACATAGTTTAGAGGTGCGCAAAAAGGGAAAGGCCCACATCAAACGGATACCATGTTAATCAAAACCTGCCATCCAAAAACGTGCTCTCTGCCTTCGAAAGGAACTGTTGTGGAGAAAAGGTCAAGCGCACCGTCCCCGTGGTGCAGCTCACCCCTCTTCTTCATTCCGAACAATGATCTAATTCCCGGATAATGACAATGTCGCTCCTCGCCCTCTACACAATTTTCAACATCCTCCATGCCCCCCCCCCCCCCCAGAGTGGCCTTGTGATGAACCATATCACAGTTGCTATAAACACTAAATATACAATGTTCTTCACTAATAGTATGAGGTCCAAATCAATCCACGTGGAACAATCCGTGTTTGCTCTTGCGCCGGATTTTCCAACGGTACGTCCAACGCTTGTTCCATATACGTGCCTTCGAACGCATCGCTTTCGGTGAACTCGCACTCTCTATGATCGGGTTTCGTTGACAGAAACACGGTTTCTTCTGCGAGCTTCCAGTGTAGCCTATTTTGAGAAGTTTTGCTTTTGAATTTGTTGCCTTTGCTGTGTTGACGTTGGAAGCACCATCCTTCTGCCTCCACCCTGGACTTTATTGCTTCATTCAGCACTGTGGTGCTGTCTCGATATACTTAATCGGCAGTGAGGTATTTTGTACGGTCCGCATTTTTCTCTGCCATGATATTTGCAGCTTACTCGCAGAGCTCTTAGGACTAATACAGGCAGCATGGCTTCTGTGCCCTCGCAATTTTTCTGTTGCTTCTTTTCGCTTTAATGCACCTTGATTTGCTTCTGTCAGACATTTCTACGCGTGGCTGCGAGGACTTTAACACATCTGAATCAGTTGGCTTTGGCTTGCACCCATTACTAATATCGCATAAATGCCCTTTTAGATCTTCAACGGCTTCCAGCTTTTCATTAATACAACTTAGTACCTCCACCATATGCACTTGAGTTGTTGTAACTGTCGTGTCCTTTGCTTCATTCGTATACAGTGTACGCTGACGGGAGTTCTCAACGCGTGGGCCAGTTTCTTTAAAGTAGCGGTTCTGTGCATACTTGGATGCTTGTTACGGTGGTGAAATCGGCGACCTTTCAACTTCCAGCACGTTCAGCCGTTCGTCGTGAGTCGGAGTCGTCTAGCTTCCGTAGTGCGAGATCGCTACTGGATAAGCAGAGGCTAGATGACGGCGCCACAGCTGGTGAGTGCACGTTAGCTTGTGCTGCTGTCCTAAGTCTTTGCCTCATGGCCTCCAAGCGAGCATTTAATACATCCGCGATCTTACATTCCACTCTGAACTTGGCTACAGTTATCTGGTGTTCATAAAGCTCTGCTTCGCTCATCTCAGTTTCCAAGCAATTGATATGAACTGTGTCTTCTACTTAATAATAATAATAATAATACGTTTATTTCATCATCATTGTGTACATGATGATAGGGGCCCGCAGTAAAAGCTGCAAAATCCGATGATCGTACAGCTTGACTGAGCTGCTGACCCCTAACTTGGCGAACAGCAAGGATTCACCAAATGTGCATAATATAACACAACCAAATGTGCATAATATAACAGAAAAAGAAAAATGAAAGACACAATACAAGGAAGTACACTTTTAAGGCACAGAAATCGCGAGCAAACAGATAACAGGAATTATGAAAGAAAAAATGATAACAACTCTTTATTTGTCAATGTTTCAAGGGGTGCGTTTTTAGCTGCGAAGCTATTGAGCAGTCGCGGAAGCTGGTTTTTCAGGGTTTGCGTGCCGTAAGTTGTTCTGTATGTTTGAACGTGCCATATATCTGTATTTCTTGTTCTGCATATATGTTTTCGCGGCTCTAGCAGAGCAATCTTACGAAGTAGAAATGTACTATACTTGATTTCACGCTTGAAGGAATGACAAAGACGATACTCATATAATTTAGTTACCCGCACAATTTTGTGTTTGGTAAAAAGTTCGGTTGTTGTGTGCCAGCGAGGAAGGTTTTCCATTACGCGTAAGAAGCTTTTTTGTAGGACGTGTAATTTGTTTAGGTTTTCTTGTGTCGTGGTACCCCAGACTAAGTGACAGTAGTTTAGATGAGAATAAAATAAAGACTGATAGATTAGGATCATCACGTTCAGTGGCAGCATCTCACGTTTTCTGTAAACAATGCCTATTATCTGCGACAGCTTGCTACCAAGATAGCTTACATGGTCGTCCCAGGACAGTTTTTGATTTATCATAACTCCTAATGTTTTAATCGATGGCACTATTTCTAGGGGAATACGCTGAAAACATATATCTCTTGTTAATGTGACTTTTTTGTTTTTTCCTCTAAAGATGACAACTTTAGTTTTTGAGCTGTTTATCTGTAATGCGTTCTTTCGTGTCCAGTTATCAAGTTTGTCTAGGGCGTCATTTGCTTGTTCTGTCAACTCGCCTATATTATCTCCAGCTAGAAATATGCTCGTGTCGTCAGCGTAGCATACAATTTTTGCGAAGGGTATAGTCTGCACAATATCATTTATAAACATGTTAAAAAGAAACGGGCCCAAAATGCTGCCTTGTGGAACGCCACACTGAACAGGCCGTGTATCGGATAAGAATCCGTTTACAACAACTGCCTGCCTACGGAATTCAAGATAAGATTTTACGAGTGCAGATGCATGTCCACGAAATCCGCAACGCTCTAACTTGCGCAGCAATAGTTCATGGTTTATTAAGTCGAAAGCCTTCGTAAAGTCGACATAGATCCCAATAACTATTTTATTTTTGTGAAGTTCCTTTAAAATGTGTTCTTTTTGTTCCAGCAACGCGAGCTCTGTCGAACAGTGTTTTCTGAAACCAAATTGAGAGTCGCTAATTAGGGAATGCTTAGATTCAAAGCTCACGAAGCACTTATGAATAACTTTTTCAAACAGTTTTGAAAATATTGGTAGTATAGATATTGGCCTGTAATTTCCCAATTGAATTCTGTCACCCTTTTTATAAATTACTGATACAACGCGAATCCTTGTCGATTTCTTTAAAAAGCTCGTAATGCTCAATCAAAATTCTATGACTATCTCGTAACTCACTTAGTGATGGACGCTCTACATGTATCAAACGTTCAATGTTGGCGATGGCTTCTGTGACGGCCTCACGCACTTCATTCCGCCTTGCGAATAGGGCCTCCATTATCCAGTCCAGTGTCGGAAACGTGAGAAATCACTGGCTGGTCACATCACTAGGTGAAGTCGCAGTATACGTACAGTATTCATCACCAACGCTTCCCAGCACTGACATGACTGACATGTGGCGTTTAACGTTCCAAAACCACCATATGATTATGAGAGACGCCGTAGTGGAGGGCTCCGGAAATTTCGACCACTTGGGGTTCTTTAACGTGCACCCAAATCTGAGCACACGGGCCTACAACATTTCCGCCTCCATCGGAAATGCAGCCGCCGCAGCCGGGATTCGAACCCGCGACCTGCGGGTCAGCAGCCGAGTATCTTAGCCACTAGACCACCGCGGCGAGGCAACGCTTCCCAGCACGAAGTCTTAAGCAATGTCGAGGTGTCGTGCTTCTTCATCTGGTTCTCGAGAACAGTTTGGCTTCGCACATGAGCTTAAACCAACGGCGGCATCAGGACAGTCCCCCGGGCTTCAAATGCGGTTGAAAGTCGTAAACTTCGCTTAGTCTCACTTCTGAATGTCCCGTTTCCCGGGTTTCGGCACCAAAATCTTGTGGAGAAAAGGCCGAGCCACCGTCCTCATGGCAAAGCCCACCCGTTGACCTCTTCTTTATTTCGAATGCCCTCCTCTAATCCCCGATGATGATAATGTTGCTCCTCGTCCTCTACAAAATTTGCAACAGGAACAATTAGGTGTCACTAATGCATAATGAGCCTCCTGCTTTTATGTGATAAGCATTAACAGCTTTCGACCAGCGGTGTCCCTGCTTCATTATTTCTTTGCGCAAAACAGCCGCATCTGTGGCTCTTGATTGAACAGGAACCGACTAGCCCAACAACGTGAACTTCAAAGAACAAGGTAAGATTTAGATTCGTAAGCGCACAAAAAAAAAAGAATACGTGAGCGCAATGCTTCCGACCCGTTTTTTTTTTTTCATTTTGGGCGAATCGGTACATGAATTTCCCATTCCGCACATAGGCGTTGCCGTATAGGTCTGTTGATAATAACGATAACAACAACTGCTGGGGTTTTACGTTCCGAAACCAAAATAAGGTTATGAGAAACGCCGTAGTGGAGGGCTCTGACAGTTTGGACCGTTCGCTGTTCGTTCACATGTACCTAAATCTAAGCGTATACGGTCATCTAGCCAGTTCGCTTACATCTAAACGCGAACACCGGAGCCGGAATCGAACCCTCGACCTTCGGGTCAGCATTCGAACATCATCAGTACTCAAATATGCACAAGAAATACACAGTAAAAGATGCATATTTCATTATTCCTGTATTACAAACCTTATCTCTCGCATTTTGCTATACTGTATAGCACCTGTTATATATAATTGTTTTTGTCTATTTTTGTACTCTTGCTAAAAGGTAATGTGTAGCCCTGACCTACGAGACAGAGCTCGATGCCGACGCCAAACAAACTATGGTCTACAAGTGCTGAAAAGTTCACTTCCACAGATTCTAAATAAATTCAGTTTTTCATTGCAGCGATTGCGCCTTCTTTCGCGACAGATCATGACCAATCTATTGTTAGCTACATGTCTTAAGACAGAAAAAAAAAATTGTATTTCGCCCCTTTCTACTTCTCGTAATTTTTTTAACGAGTGCGATCCTGTCTACATGTATGAAATATTTCAAATTGTGTCACATTCAACTATGTATTTGTGTCTCTTTACTTGTTTAGTTGACCTCATGAATACTGCCACTTTTTCTTCCTTGTCTTGTTGGGATGTGGGGGCTAGTCAAGCTGCGTTTGTATCGCAGCTTTTTTTTTTTACCACATTCCACGTCACATACCGTATCTCTGGTGTGGCTTTCAAAAAATGTAAATGTGTAAGTCTATTGGGAAAATAAACTTCAAACTTCCAATATAACACCCCGGCGTGGAGCCAGTGAGATATTTGTAAATAGAGATGAAACTATAGACACCTTTTATGGGCCGATTTGTCGCTTTCGACCGGCTTGTTCCTGACCGGCGCTGCCTCGGCGTCCTCCACCGTCGAGTCCGTGAAAAGCATGGGCGTGCAGTACAGCAGAGGATTCGCGTTGTCCGCCGTCCTGTGTGGAGTGTGGACCGCAGCGTTCGCCACGCCGGTGCCATGGGCGACGCTGGATTGGCCGCCCACGTGCGCCTCAGACCCTGCTGCAATTCGTAAGACAGTGCGGATGGGGCTCACGTTAAGCCGTACTAACACGACGGACGAAATCGCGATACGAACCCGGGGATCGCGTACTACGTCACCATACGTCACCCGTTTTAGCGTCCTCACTTCGGTTCGCGCGGAGCGATTTGTGAAACAACGGAAGATCCGAAATCATATTCGGGATCCTTGGGGATCAATAATGCCGAAATCCTCGCTTCTGGCATGAATCATCCCCTGTCGTGTGAATGCTGGCTGGGTAGGGATCAGAATCACGTCGCATGTCACGTGACTGATCTGTCCGCAATCACGTGAGTCCGTGGTGTGACTAGAGCTTTAGAGACAGCGTGTGAGGTTAGTGGCTCCTATAGAGGCTGCGTTGGTGCAGGTAAGTGCAAATTACGTAATGAGGAATTTTAATGGCAGATTTGATTTCGGAGGTTGTGGAGAATTCAGATGAAGCTCTGCGCACGCGCAGGGCGCTTGCGACTTTTCCTCGAATCGGACGCTTTTCGCGGTGTAGAGATCTGCTCCGTGGAGTGGACCTGGTGGCGTTGCTTCTCCGTATCTGCTAATGAAGCATACAGGGAGCACTTTCAATTTGCTAGTGAAACACGTTTCTTCCGTAAGGAGCAGAAGAAACTGCTACCGGGAGTGCTCCGAATCTGCCTTTCGAATCCACCATTACACTCGGTGAGACTGTTAGCGTTCGCTGTTTAAAGCAGAGCAAAAGACGGAAATACAAGACAAAGAAGGCCGCAGCGCAGGGTCTTGCCCTGCTGTCTAATTTGTCTTGTGCTCCAGGCTTTTGCGCTGCATTAAATATGGGGTGCAAGGATGACGGGTCATTCTACCAAAACTGATCCAGAGGTGGCGAAGAACGCCGTCTCTTGATGCATGAATGTCCAAGGTTTCGTGGACGCGCACGATAATAACTCACTACACCTCAGTTCATTGACTTGGCTAACGTAGGCATGTGTGTCAGGCTGGACGAATAACTATTCTCGTAGGTATATGGTCTTAATATTTCTGTGCATACTTATTATGGTCCTGACAATCACGTTTCTAATAATGATTTGGCTAATTATTTAATTAATAATTATTTAATTATGTACGTTTATCGGCGTCATCACTGATTATTCTCTCCATTTTATTTGAAGGTTATGGTATTGGGACTAAGCAGCAAGACATGAAAGAAGAATAGATGACATACGATACGAAAAAAAAAGCGATTTCGCACATGCCTTTCGAGAAAGGTCACCAAAACTATAGCTTTCCAGTAGGCTTTGAAAAATAAGCTTCTGGGGCATCATTATTGGCCAATTTTATAGGTTAGCGTCGAATAATGCTCCGAAATACGGAAGGATGCCTTCAGAGTCAATCCTCACCGTCGTGGTTTGAGATTCCGCACAGTGGACAAATATCACTGAAGCAGTCGTACTGTTCTTCGAATATGATCACGGGACGCGTGGGACACTCATCGACCTCGGGGCAGAACACCTCGAGCGGTGGAATCATGGCCGGAAACTGGAGCTCGCGGATCGCCCTGGACAACGGGCGATATGATCCAGTCCTGCAAGGCAATGAAGAAATTATTTCAATTATACCAGAAAAAATATATCCAGCCAATAAAATACCGAACTCAGAAAACGAAAAGGAGACAGGATAGCAGCTAGTGGCAGACAGGATAGTGGCAATTACACCCAGTGTGAAATTTGCAAAAAAAAAAAACAGATGAGCTAAGAGTGTCCTGTGTTCTAGATGTGAAGCATCTTATGGCGGGGATGTGTCCCTCCCTCGTCCTTCCCGTGGCGTCCGCCCACCACTGCGCATAGGCGTGCCCTCCTCTCTCTTATCCTACGCATTTTCCTTTCTCCCTTCACGTAGCGCCCACACCCCTACCGCGCATGCGCACCCCTCCCCCTCTCTCTCATCTAGGAATCCTCTACTCTACAGAGAGGGGCGCATGACGGGTGGCTCGATGGCTACATACTACACTGGGAGCGACATGGTAGTTCCACGGTGTAAAATGACAGAAAGCGCGCACCTCATACTCTGCTGCGCAACGCGACGACGAGCGCCAGCGTCGACGCCAGCGCCAGTTGTCTCCCGCTATAAAGCGAACCATCTCTCAGCTACTTCGCATCCACAATGGTTCCCTTTAGCGGGAGATGGTATACTTTCTTGTAATTTTCTGTGATTTTGTGTGGCTCTCTGTAGTTACGCTACTTCGAAAGTAGAGATGCAGGGGAAAGCAAACTGCAGCGGCTCCTGCCACGCCCACCGCTGCCATGGTGAGTTTAGTCCTTATTCACGATCAAGCCACCCTCGCCCAATTCACTGAGTGTACCCAATACTCACCGTAGACTGCTAAATATACAGCTAAGTGAACGGCGGCCATCTACAGTCCGATTCCAATTCTCACGTAGCCGGCAAATGGTCAGCTTCTAGAAGACCGCATTGTAGACAAATACGATGCAAGCTACTTTGCTGTGCAAACAAGACGTCGGCTCAGCAAATTTCTCGGATAGCTCGGATCTCGCCGGAATTGTCGTCTTCGCCCAAGCAAACACTTCTTTACACAGTCAGTGTGAGTAAAGTTCAAGTTTTTTTCATATTTTAACTCGAAATAAGCTAAGGAATCAACAGTTACAATTGTTTATTTTAGCTTTCTCTTCTCGACGCGAGGTGGCGTCTCGTCATGTAGAAACCGTCCAGACATGTTCCATTTCTCAGACAACTTAGACTCAGTGTTGTCTTTTAAGCTGTCTCCGTAGACTGTCTACGACTCTGTCTTAGAATTGGAACACAGCCACTGTGTCGCTACCACTTCGTCCACGACCAAGTTAGTAACGCCATCTATGGGGGTATCTGGAAACAAGAGCATGGCATTAGCGGCGTGGACCCTCATGTGTCATCAAGCCCAGCCCCAGAAAACATCTGCTGTTAATGTTCTGTGCACCTACGGTCGATCAATCTTCACCGTTCTCCCGCGATGAACCATCCCCAACGTTGGCGCTATGTGCCAATCACATCGCCCTATCCGTAAAAAATATGCGTCCCCTCGCAAACACGCAGACGAGGTTAAATACTCATAAACTGGTACAGACATGTACTTCGCGAAACACAGTATAGGCTGGTCTACCTTATCAATAATGATTGATCGATATGTGGGGTTTAACGTCCCAAAACCACCATATGATGAGAGACGCCGTAGTGGAGGGCTCCGGAAATTTTGACCACCTGGTGTTCTTTAACATGCACCCAAATCTGAGCACACGGGCCTACAACATTTCCGCCTCCATCAAAAATGCAGCCACCGCAGCCGGGATTCGAACTCGTGACCTGCGGTTCAGCAGCCGAGTACCTTAGCCACTAGACCACCGCGGCGGGGCGTCTACCTTATCAAGTTTCTTTAAAAGGTGGACATCTTTACATAGGCTGGACAGGTCGTTCTATAAGTCGACGATTAATAGAACGTAAGAGGCAGGAGGACTACCATGTAGTCTTTCGTAGCATTTTCTCTATTGCAAATGCATACCAATGCTCGATTGACGTGCCGTTTTATAAAGACACGAGAACGAAGACGCGCGTGTAAAGGTTGAGGCCCGGCTTGTCATTATTAGTGGTAGTGTGTGGGTGAACTAGACATCCGCTGCCTTGTATGAAGAAGAATTGCGTTGCTTAAACATTTCTCTCACGTATACCTGGCCTGCACGGTTGAAGATTAAAGGAAGGCGCTGTCGCTGACGAGCATGCGCAGATAATTTCGTGTAGATAGACTTCCACTGGGAGTTCCAGCTGCCAGGCTCACTACTGTACCCGCTTGCACGCCTGAGTTTCTTTCACAATGCATAGCAATCAATTAGCTAAACAATTAGCACTCATGACAATATTGCCACAAGTGCTATTTTGGTAGTATCTCGGTTTAAACCCACAAAGTGTATGAGTAATCCTCGGCACAGATTACGTCTCAGTGTTCAAGACTATTCAAGTTAGTTGTGAACAAGAAGTGCGCACAAGAAGTGAACACTCATGATTATTTCAGAGTTGCTGCGACCACCACTGATAAGCCTGGAAAGTTCAACGTCTGATGTATAAAACAGGGCGCGTCCGAACGATGATCAGTTGATCGACGGCCGCGCTCTGTTCGCCGTTGTCAGTGCCGAAGTGTATCACTCTGTAATGTGTTTTTCCGCTCACAGACCACAAGTTTGGTCAAATGAACAGTTTCAACTTGAATTCACGGTCTGCTCCCTTCGTCCACGTCACGTTCCCGTGACAATGTATGCAGGAGGTGTTTTAGGGTCGAAGCTCCTAAAGCCGTGAGTCTGTCCCTCCTAGCTCGTACCTGACTGCTCAATTCGATGACTCACTCAGCAGGTGCGAAGGGACAGACAGAAACACAGACGGACGGACGGACGGACATACGGACGTATAACGGCTTACCGAAAAAACTTCCAAAGCTTCGCCCCACTCATTATCGCTCACACCGTGAATATGCTGTGATTTTTTGTGTTTTAAACAGCACCATTGTATTGCCTCGTGTCTCTGTAGCATAATTCTACTACGTGAGTGAAATTACTGCAGCAAACACACACTATTTTCTCAAGACATCAAAACAAAAACTCTAACGATTACTTTCATGTCTCTAATATCATTCACACAGATGTGCTTGGGTACATGCAGCTACATCTGAAATACAATGGTGACTTCAAAAGTGTCGTTCATTCTGGAACTGCAAGTTGGGCTTGTTGGTTTTGAATTGCAAACATTTTAGCAGTGAGAGTAAGACCGGGATAGAGAGAGCAGCACACAAGACTAACGCTGGGGTGGTCACAGGACGAGCACAAAGGACGCGCACAGGACAAGTGCATGGGACGATCGTGCAGGACGATCCCTAGAACGTCCTGTATGCTTTCTTTTCGTGCCTGTCTCAGGCTCACTGATAAAATATTTTCCCTATGCGTCCGAAAATTTCGCTTGCTTCAAAATATGGGCTCTTTTCGATGAATGCGATGTCTTTTAGATTTTTTTCATTCCTTTTACTTTTCTTTAGTGCAAATGGGTAGTAAGACGTTTTGTTAAAAATACAATTGCAACGACAGTGCATTTCCGCCATGAAATTGATAATATCTGTCTCATAATGTGGCCTTAGCTTTAAATTTTTTCCCAGTGGGTGCGTCTAACTAGGCTGGCTGTTTGGGCTTGTTGGTTTGACAAGATACAGAATGAAAGCGCCTAAGACGAGGACCGAGAACAACAGTGTGACACACGCAAGCACTGACCTACAACATTTTGTGGTTTTTGTGTGGTTGCTTGTATCAAAATAAAAATACTGTTGTAAGTCAGCGCTCGTGCGCGTCAAGCCTCTTCTCCGTCTTAACGATCTTATGGCGCGAAAAAAAAACACAAAAGATTTGGTTGATTTATTTGTGGGGTTTAACGTCCCAAAACCAGCATATGATTATGAGAGACGCCGTAGTGGAGGACTCAGGAAATTTTGACCACCTCGGGTTCCTTAACGTGCACCCAAATCTGAGCACACGGGCCTACGACATTTCCGCCTCCATCTGAAATGCAGCCGCCGCCGCCGGGATTTGAACCCGCGACCTGCGGGTCAGCAGCCGAGTAGCTTAGCTACTAGACCGCTGCGGCGGGGCCAAAAAAACACATACAAAAGATGGACAAGCGCAAAGGCAGGTTTAGACACTGAAAAGAGCCCAAAGAACTAGTAGTGTAATTCCGCAGAGTGACTTGTTGGCCAAGTTGGTTCATTCTTAATGAGCTTATGGCGCGAAAAAAAACACGAAAGAAGGACAACTGCAATAGGCTGGACAGGCCGTTCTATTAGTCGACGATTAACAGAACGTAAAAAGCAGGAGGACTACGACGCAGTCCTTCTTTCGTGTTTTTTTTTCGCACCATGAGCTCATTAAGATTGAGCCCGCTCGCCCAACAAGTCCCTATTCTGTGTCCCTGTCTAACGCGCCCTCACCCTGTACCATGCGTCTAACGTACACTCTGCCAAGGGTACTCAGTGTATCCGAAAGTATTGAATGGCTATGCACACTCACAGACAGTCCTGGGAAGTGAGGACGCAGGAGCAGCGGTTCTTCTCGCAGCTGAAGTACAGCTCCTGGAAGTGCTCGGCCTTCTTGCGGTAGTACTCGGAGCAGAGGAAGCGCTTGGCCCTCGTCCTGCCGACGACGAGACGAAGGAAGGCTTCCCACAAGAGGGCGTTGAGGCAGCACAGCGTGGCCACCGTCCCTCGAGCGAATTCCACGAACGCCCGCTCGCTGCTCACAACCTGCGAGCGATTCGAATCAAGTGAAATCAAAATGAGTTCATTAAACATTAATTACAAAATGCGTACAAAAATATTTGGACCAATGGTCTACGTGGCTAGCAGCTGGTTCAAATAAAAGGGCCCTTAAACATTTTTTTTTTCAAATAGACATAAAATGATTTCGCTGGAAGAGCTTATTGCCTCACGAATTCAACTCCGCAAAAGTCTTAAGAATCCGTCCAGTGCGAGTGGAGTTACAAAGGTTTGTTGCCCGCTGCCATTGCGTTCTCTCTTCTTTCGTCCCGACGAAAGCAATGGAAGCTAAGCAGGGAGGGGTGGTAGGGCCACATAAAAAAAAAACGTGCCGCGTGCTTCGCGACCTTCAGCACTTTTTTTCTTCGAATGCGCGGCTTCTCAGTGCAATCGCGCGCGCACGCGTGGACAAGTAGCGGCCTCCCATGGCGATCTCTGTAACGAACAAGCGCACCATGTTTAAATCAGCCAGTAGCTAATAGATGGGTCGTTGACGTGTGATGTTTGGGCATATAACGTGATTTGTCAAGAGAAGATAAAGTAATTTTGAGCTGATTTCGATAATTTATTGTAATTTCCAGACAGCGTGCTGTGCTAGTGTTGTCGAGAGCCTTTACTACTGATCGGCCGCGTTTTCTGACCATGCTCAAAAAGTGTTGCAGGGCCCCTTTAAGAAACTCATAAAGGTTATAAACTCCAATGACTCGTCACGAAATGAGCGTTTTTTTTTTTTTGCAGATAGAAGTTTATACATATTAAAAATAGGCCTTGTGTGCCCGAAAAGGTGCCCGTTTAATGTTTCATCGCTTTCCTTGTTTCAGCTGGTCAAGCAGTTGTAGATTGGGTATTTTCTTTCCAAATCCGCGTTGCAGTGTAAGTGACAAAATCCACGAAGAAATACGCGTTCACATGGCACTTGAGTCCAGATGAGCTAAGCAGTTTATATGCATGTTTGTTTCTTGCAAAATGTTTGTATACTTATGACATACCCATCACTATTGTGACCTGTTCAACACTTAATATTGTACTTATTGTACACTTATAACGAACACTTTCCAAGAAAGACACGTGCCACCTTCTTTAATTACTGCTTCGACATATGCCCTCAAGCGCAACCTGAACTCGGATATTCTCTCGCGCTTTCATGCTCACACCGCAACGCACTTGCCGAAATGAAACGCCAGAACTTAGTACACACATTCGAGTTAAAGAGCAATTAGTAGCTTATACGTATTCTGACTTCCTTCCTGAGGCACTTTTCATACGTGGTAACGCAATTAGAAGACACCCAAAAATGACGAAATCACCTGGTCTCGCACCCCTCCTGAATGCTGCAGCCGCCAGACAATAACATAATAAGCGGTACAGAAATAACGGCTTAGCATTATTAGTTCAAACCTGCCCAGGCCGTGGCGGCTTAGTGACTGCGCCGTTGCAATGCTATAAGTGAAAGGTCATGGGATCGAATCCTGGTCCCTGCAGCCACATTCCCATTAGGGCTAAGCGCAAAAGAACAGCCATGTACTCCGAAACAAATGGACGGAGAACCCCCGAGGGGTTCATTCAAGCCACACTGCAAGGCAGTTTTACGCCAACAGTCTTATTAGTCAACTCACTCAGGCTCACCTAAAGGGTCCCAGACTCGGGACAAGTCATAAGTCTGAGTAAGTTCGTATGAGCAGTAAGTTGGTGAGATTGGGTCTGAATGAGTCCCGTTGAAGAAAATATTGCCGAGACTAAGCGAGCCCTCAGAGAAAAATACTTTTTCTGAGCGAGTCTGAGGGAGCTGTTTTTTTTTTTGGCTCTGTGAGCATAAAAATTAAGTATTTGAATAATATGCCACCCTTCGTCTCGTCCACTACCTTTTCTCCTTTCATACTCCCCCCGCCATTTTTTATAGGGTGGGTAATAATGTAAGATACATAACAAAGCCCCAGCAGCAATCATATCTGGAATGTTATTATCAGACAGTGGAATTACACAAGATCGAAAGCTCGAATATTCATATCTAACGTAGTATTACGTGATTCAGACTAGAGCTTATACCTGAGATACAGACTGTATCTTCGTAAACGTGTCCTTGGCGCTGATCTTGTCTGTAAGATAAAACAAAAAAAGACCAGCGTGATTAGCGTAGCACTTTCTGCGCGTAACGCGCGAACAGCAGGATATCAAGGTAAGGCGAGAAAATAAAATGCAATCATACCTCAAACGTTCGCTAGCAACGTCGATTGCTTAGTTTGTTCCGAGCACGTTCTCTGCGTCTGGTGTTTTGATTTTCGCAGAAATGCGGCCACCTAATAGACGCTTTTTTTTTATTCTAAAGTTAGCTTTTTCGCTCTGAACAACTAATGGCGCCAGTCACTCACTGTAAATAGCCTATTCAAGCGCAGTCCGCTTACGCAATGGCGTGGAAAAATGTAGAGCGGGCTCTCTTGGTATGAACAGTCCTGTATACAAGCCCTAGCACGTTCATAGGACCTCGTCTTCGCTTGAAGTACGACAGGTGCTGCCATTATTTGGGCAAATGTGCACTGTCGAGAAGGGAAACTCGTGAATTATGGAAAGAGTTCTTTGACTCGGCTTCAATATAAAAGGGCCCTGGAACGCTTTTTCGCATGAATTATAAGGAAACGCTGCCCGTTGGTAGTCGGGACTCGCGAGAACACGCCAGCCAAACGCTTTAGCGCAGCACGCGGTCTAGAATTCACACATAAGTCTCAAAGTCGGCTAGAAATCCCCCCCCCCCTCTTTTCAACAAATGTATGCGTGTGTTCATAGGATCACTCCATATAACCGAATTGACGGTCATTGGCTGATCTGAGCCTCGTGGGCTGCGTAGTTACTGCGGTCGCCTCGAGAGGCCGCCACGAGGCCACGCGCGCGATCACACAGAACATAAGCTGTGCGTTCAAAGAAAAAAAAAGCTAAGTGCTTGATATCATGACGCGCGGGTGACGAGCCTTCATTACCCTCAGCTATCTCTCCCTTAGTTTCCAGCTCACTCGTTGGGATGAGAGAAGAGAGATACCATTACAACATGCGAAAAAATATCTCTAACTCCATTTGTACATGGCAAAGTCTAAATATTTTTTGTGGCAGTCAATTCGTGGGGCAACGAACTTCTTTTGTTAAGCCATTGTAAGGTTACTTAGAAAAACACTGAAGGGCCCGCTACGGTCGTTTAGCTGTTATGTTGTGCTCGACTACTGACCCGCAAGTCACTGGATCATATCCCGGCCGCCATGGCCGGGAGGCCAAAATGTTTGAAGCATCTGTTCTGGAAGCCTCTGTGCTCCCCAAAACGTTCTTTTTTTTTTCATACCAGACAGAGCACAAGGCCACACTGGACCTCATCTGCCTGTCGAAATAAAACGTGCCTCCCACCCCCCACCCCAAAAAAAGATTCATGTCTACGCCCCTGTCATATTGACGTCATGATGACGTCACCAGGTGATGAAAAATTTTACGCATTACTTTTGTTGACGTTACTGACGTGATACGCCAACGGTCAATGTTCACGTTTAACGAGGTGTCCAAGTCTATTGCATCGACATCAAAAAACGTTGTTAGTTAGCTCTTGTGTTATAATTTTCTCGTTATCCGTATCGTACGTGCTGTTATTCTTTCTAACTCAATGTCGACCGGAAGTAGTAATAAGCGCGATGGCAAAATAGTCGACATCGCTTTCGCAACCGCACGCCATATCGGGATGACACATCTTGCTTCTGTCGGCACCCACGGGTAGAGTGACCACCACGGGTGGCGCTCCTTGTGCCAGCCACCGGATTTCCCCCACTATCGCAATTGAATCCGCTAGTAATCTAGTCCAAAGTGTTTGCAATTCCCCCATAAGGCCACGGTACTCATGCAATACAAAATGAGTGTCCTTACCAAAGACGTCTGCGTCGTCCAACGGGTGCAGCACCTGGAACATGCCGAGCGCCGCAATGTGGATGTTTCCAAGAACGTTGAGCATGAGGTAGCACATCTCTCTGAGCACCAGTCGAGCACAAGAGACTCTCAGGCCTTCGTCCGCTTTTTTGTTCCTCTAGGAAGAAGCACAAAACTTTGTTTCAAAGGAAAGAATAGAAAAGGAGGAACTCTAAGGAACATTGGTTGGAGCCTCCAAGCACAGGTCCCACTGGCTTGTGCCACTCTCCTAACGTCACTTGGAAGCGCTGGTGCACTTCTCCGTGCAAGCTGGGAAGTTATGTCATCCACTGCTCCCAAGTGGTTACAACGTTGTTGCCTAAAATGATTTTAAATTCTCTGGCTTTCGGCCACACTTTTAAGATATGTAGTGTAAAGTTGGCAGACCACCACACCACGGGCAAGCGTCATGGTTCAACGTAGGATATATTTTGTCCACTAGAAAAAAGAAAAAGAACGCTGTTGAAACGAACGTTTCAAACAACCGTAAGAACCTGTGATTTATTATTTGTCTCCAAAGTACGCAAATAACGTGAGAGCTCTACGTAAACGTAGGCAGACAGAATGAACGTTTGCCAATTTTGCCTACCATACCATCCAAATCCAGACACCCTAATTCAAACTCATGTTTTCACAGTCGCTAGGAGACAGTTTATTCTTTCCAATTCAGCAATTTTCATTCAAGTCAGCAAAGTGGTCGTCTAAGCGCTAGATTTTGCAACTTCGCACATATTTCAAGAGTAAAACTTGTGTTTGCTTTAAAAAAAACGCTTACTCTCAAGGCTCGTGCATAGGACATGGCACCTATGGTGTGGGATTCGGCTGCTGCATATCTATTTCACAGTCTGGACGTACGCTGTTTAGTAAAGTAGTATCTGGGGTTTTTCGCCTCAAAATCAAGATATTGTCACGTTACTCTCGACAAACTCGATAAAAATGGGCTCGTTTAGTCGACTACTCAAGCAGCGGCTCAGAGAGATCGTCTTTGTCTTCTTTCACTCTTTGATCTCACCCAAGCAAACCATGTGGCAATAGTCCCCCCCTTTGAAAGCATCGACTCGATGCTCGTAAATAAAAAAAAATGAAGGTATACACACGCAGATATAGAGAACCAAACGAGGGAGAGTGCCACTACTCGCAGCGCAAATGAGGAAGTTTCGCCAACGCTTCCGCCAAGCGCAAAAAGAAAGGGCATAAAAACACAGGAGAACACAAACAGCAGCAGCAACGCAATGTCACGGCATATCGTAGCACGTGAAACCACAAGGGCTACTGTGTGAAGTAGGGCTTCAGCCGAACGACATGCACGGCTTCGGGCCAAAGCTGTCGACGAGAAGACGCTGCGCCGTCCGGAAATACCTCGTAGGTAAGATCTGTGATTCGTCTAAGAACCTTGTACGGTCCAAAATAACGGCTTAGGAGTTTTTTGGATAAGCCTGGTCGCCGGACAGGGATCCATACCCACACTCGGTCCCCAGGGTGGTAGGTGACATTTCGATGGCGGAGGTTGTAACGTCGTGCGTCTGCATCTTGTTGGTGACTGGTGTTTATGCGAGCTAGCTGACGAGCTTCTTCGGCGTATTGAGTGTATTGCTCAGCATCTTGAGCAAGTTCATTGCTTTCGTCGCACGGAAGCATAGCATCGAGCATGGTTCGCACGTTGCGTCCGTAAACAAGTCGGAAAGGCGAAAATCGCGTTGTTTCTTGCGTTGCCGTATTATAAGCAAACGTGATGTATGGAAGAATCTCATCCCAGGTTTTATGTTGTACGTCCACGTACATTGACAGCATGTCCGCTATGGTCTTGTTAAGCCTCTCTGTCAGTCCATTGGATTGCGGATGATAAGCCGTTGTTTTTCGATGACTTGTGCAACTCAGTTTAAAAATGTCCTCCATCATTCGTGCTGTAAACGACGTCCCTCTGTCCGTAATCACGCATGACGGGGCACCATGCCGTAGGACGATTTTGTGCACGAAGAACTGCGCGACTTCAGGGGCCGTGCCACGGGGTAACGCTTTTGTTTCAGCATAACGCGTAAGATAATCTGTCGCAACTATAATCCATTTGTTCCCAGAGGACGACAAAGGAAAGGGCCCGAGAAGGTCCATTCCCACGAGGTCAAACGGTGTCCGTGGTGGTGCGATCGGCTGGAGCAGGCCCGCGGGTCTCACAGGCGGAGTCTTGCGGCGCTGGCACTCACGGCAGCCTTTCACATATCGATGTACACTAGTTGATAGTCGCGGCCAGTAATACTGTTGGTGTACTCGGGCGAGAGTTCGCGAATAGCCCAAATGTCCTGACGTGGGCTCGTCGTGGCACGCCAGGAGGATTTCATCACGCATGTCGGTAGGAACAACGAGTAGGAAGGCTTTGTCGCTACCACGGGCGTTTTTCTTGTAAAGAATGCATCTTCTTAGACAAAAAGAGGACAGTTCGTGAGCAATGTGTTGAGGGACCTGAGAGTTGCGGCCTTCGAGGGAATCAATGACTGGGCGTAATTCATCGTCTGCCCGCTGCTTTGACATAAATTCGGAGTCACTAACTGCTCCGAGAAAGGCATCTTCATCTTCGGAGCCCCTGACAGCGTTCCCCACAGGTGCTCGAGAAAGCGCGTCGGCGTCTTCATGTTTGCGCCCTGACCTGTACACAATCGTAATATCAAACTCCTGCAAACGCAAACTCCACCGTGCAAGACGGCCGGATGGATCTCTGAGATTTGCCAGCCAGCAGAGCGAGTGGTGGTCAGTCACCACTTTGAAGGGCCGAACGTAGAGGTAAGGCCCAAATTTGGTCGTCGCCCACACGACTGCGAGGCATTCTTTTTCTGACGTAGAATAGTTGGTCTCAGCTCGAGAAAGAGTACGACTGGCGTAAGCTATCACATGCTCAACGCCGCCGTGTCGTTGTACAAGGACAGCGCCAAGTCCGACGTTGCTGGCATCTGTATGAATTTCTGTAGCAGCATCCTCATCAAAATGGGCAAGAACAGGGGCTGTTTGCATTCTCTGTCGTAACTCCGTGAACGCTGTATCTTGTTCTGCGCCCCAAGTAAAGGGCACGTCATCTCGGGTGAGTCGCGTAAGAGGTTCAGCTATCTTAGAGAAGTTCGCGATAAATCGGCGATAATACGCGCACAAGCCGAAGAAACGGCGTACTGCTTTTTTATCTGATGGGACAGGGAAGGCGGCGACAGCAGCAGTTTTGTCTGGATCTGGTCGCACTCCATCTGCACTAATGACATGTCCCAGAAATTTCAGCTCTTCATAGCCGAAATGGCATTTTTTGAGGTTTCAGCGTAAGTTCAGCTGTGCGAATGGCTTCCAGAACCTTTCTCAGACGCTTCAGATGTTCTTCAAAGCCCTCGGAAAAGATGACCACATCATCGAGGTAGACAAGGCAGCATTGCCACTTCAAGCCAGCGAGAACTGTGTCCATCATCCTCTGAAAAGTGGCTGGTGCAGAACAGAGGCCGAAGGGAACAACTCGGAATTCGTAAAGTCCGTCTGGAGTCACAAACGCGGTTTTTTCTCGGTCTCGTTCATCCACTTCAATTTGCCAATAGCCACTCTTTAGATCGATGGACGAAAAATACTTCGCACGTCGTAACCTGTCGAGGGAGTCGTCTACCCGTTTCCACGGGTAGACGTCCTTTTTTGTGACGCTATTAAGCTTCCTGTAGTCAATACAGAATCGCAGCGTTCCGTCTTTTTTCTTTACTAGAACGACTGGCGAGGACCAAGCGCTGCTGGATGGTTGAATAATCCCGTCATCGAGCATCTCTTTTACTTGTGTCTGAATAACCTCGCGTTCTTCGGCAGAAACGCGATAAGGCTGCTGCCGGATGGGGCGGACGTCATCGTCGGTAATAATTCGATGCTTCGTAAGGTGTGTTTGACGGACTTTAGAAAAAGAGGCGAAGCAAGATTTAAACTCCCTTAAAAGGTCGTGAAGTGCAGCCTTTCTCTCGTCTGACAGCGTCGAATTAATGTCGATGTGGTCTATAAATTCCTTATCCTCATGCGTTTCCTCGGACGCGAAGCACTCCGTGACGTCGGAAACAGGTTCTCCATAAGCTAGGGTGGTTCCATGAAAAAGATGCCGGTGCTCGTAATTGAAGTTCGTAGCTAGTATTGTTTACTGTCCGTCACGGACGCGCACAACACTTCAGGCGGCGCATACACCTTGGAGCAGCAGAAGTGATAAGTTGCTTTCAGCCACCACGTCGCCGTCTTGGAAGTCTTTACAAGTGACTTCGATGGGAACAGTTGCTCGAGGTGGCAGCGTCACACTGTCGTCAGCAACACGCAGCGCAAGTCAACGGCAGTTATCAGCGTCTCGATCTGTTGCGCCTTGAGTCGAGAAGGTCACGATGCGCTCACGGAGATTTATGATGGGGCCGTATTCCCGAAAGAAGTCCATGCGGATAATCAGCTGACGCAAACAGTCGGGAAGAATGAGGCAGCTGAGCACAAACGTTGACGCACGAATTTTCACTCTTGCGGTACAGCGACCCAGCGGTGTTACAACGTGTCCTCCAGCTGTTCGAATTCGCGTTCCATTTCACGGCGTGATCACTTTTCTGAGATCTTTCGCTAGCCTCCCGCTGATGATCGAATAGTCTGCACCAGTGTCTACCAATGCACTGACCTGAAGACCGTCAACCAGCACAGGTATGTCGAGCGACACGCGGTCATTAAGTTCAGATGCGGATGTCGGCGTTTCTTCGGCACTGCGATTATTCTCTGACGAATGGCCTTCGGCGTTGCGTGCAAGCATCGATGGGAGGTCTTCCGCACTTTGAGTCCCAGCGACCTTGCCCCCGAAGGCCGCTGCCTTCAGTTTTCCCGACGAGGGCTCGGGGAGCGTTCCCGTGCCGTCACCCCAAAACGTGGCCCAGTGGCTGCGGGTCTCCTCGGAGATGGTGACCGCGATTGCCGACGTGTAAAGGGTGCACGCTGTTGCGCGAGATATTCTTCGATATCCCTTGGCCTTTCACCAATTCGGGGGCGAGGGGAATTGACGGAAAATCCGCGCAGTCCAAGTTGCCGGTATGGGCATTCGCGGTAAATGTGACCAGCCTCACCGCAATGATAGCAGAGGAGTCGTCTGTCTGGCGTACGCCAGAGATCAGACTTGCGCGTCGGTGTACGGCGACTATCGATGTCCAAATCAGCGTGCGCTGACTGAATCGCGACTGACGGCATCATTGTCTGGATTGGGACGTATGGCATTGTCTGGATCGGGACGTGCGGCACTGTCTGGATCGGGACGTGCGGCACTGGCTGAATCGGGACTCCTTGACCCGAAAGAGGAGTGGCAGATCGCAAGGCTTCCGCGTACGTACGACGGCGACTGTCAGTAGACACAGGAGCCATTTCCGAATCAACCGACGTGGGCGGAAAACGATGGGCGTGCAGCACCTGCTGGACCTCGTCGCGGATGACACTGGTGATAGAACCAACATCGATTTGCCTTGTCCCGTACATCTTTTCCATTTCTTCCCGGACGACAGATCGAATGATCTCGCGAATCCATTCGGGGCTCTTGCTCCCAGGGGTGGCGAAAATTTCGGGAGTTGAGGCAGCATTCACTTGACGGTCAAACTGGGCAGACCATTGGTGCAGTACTCGCTTCATTGTTGCCGCTTCAGTAAGGAACTCAGCAACACTTTTGGGGGGACTACGCACCAAACCAGCAAAAAGTTGTTCCTTCACACCACGCTTGAGGTGACGCAACTTTTTTTCTTCCGCCATAGCAGGATCCGCTCGCTTGAAAAGCCGTGTCATGTCCTCGACGTACATCGAGACGGTCTTGTTGGGCGTCTGGATGCGTGATTGAAGTGCACGCTCCGCCCGTTCGCGGCGGTCGGGACTCCTGTAGGTCTCCAGGAGGCGACGCTGGAACTCGCGCCAAGATGTCAGAACATCATCCCTGTTCAAAAACCACGTCTTGGCACCGTCTTTTAGGCACGTGTACACATTCCAGAGCTTCGCGGCATCATCCCAGTAATTGATCGCTGCGACACGTTCGAACTCACTCAGCCAGTCGTCAACATCTTCATGCTGCTCTCCGTGAAAGGGGCTAGGCATGAGCGGGTTCTGGACGGTGCAGTAGATCGGCGTGGAAGGTGTCGGAACTTGCATGGGATCTTTTGTCGAAGTCATAGTCGCTGCGTCAGTGGTTGGTGTCTCAGGCGGTAGGCCTCGTTGGCGGCGGCTTACTCTATGAACAGGAGGGTCCACGAGTGCAGGGCTTGTGTTCCGGCTGCTGGACGGGGTCTTGGGCATCGGGTGGATTGCGAGACGTTGTACACAGCAACTCCACCAGTCTTGTCCCGTTACTCTCGACAAACTTGATAACAAATGGGCTCGTTTAGTCGACTACTCAAGCAGCGGCTCAGAGAGATCGTCTTTGTCTTCTTTCACTCTTCGATCTCACCCAAGCAAACCATGTGGCAATATATACGATTATGAGAGGACTTGGTGGAGCGACCCGGAAATTTTGACCATTTGGTGCTCTTTAACGTGCACTCTCATGACATAGTACACAGGCCTCTACTAAATGTCGCCTCCATGGAAATGTGACCGCCGCGACATAGATGGAACCTGTGGCCGTCAGGTCAGAAGCCATGCACCGTAACCAACCACAGCTTCCGACATATGCTGTATTTCTTGCATTCTGTAGACGAAAAAAAATATTCACGTACCACGTAAGCGAACAGGATGTCCTCGAATTGACAAGGTGTCTTGCTCCACGGCGCCAACCTGCGCGAAAAGGGCGTAACGATGACGGGTCTACTGCTACCGGGACTTCAATCTGTTCCAAGCGCGTTCAACCGGTGTATACGAATGGGAACGCGGATGCTGTAAAGGTTTTCAAGCTCACTAACTTACGTGGGAAGAGGAAAACACGCTCGCTTACGACGCCGGAGTATCACACTCAGTACAGCGCTGGTGAAAACTACCGGTGAGAAACAATTTGCTTCTGACCTGCAGATGTTTCTACTCAAAACACAGACCCTACAGAAGACAAGAGATGACATAGAACTTTCGTGCCTGTGTTTCCTGCATTACAAATCCTTTTCGATGTGCATAAATGCATCCAACAACCCCGGTTCACCGCTATCTATACGGCTAACACGGGGTTTGAGATAGGCCTTACCTTAGCGTGCATGACTTCCGGAGACGCACAAGCCTTGCAATATTTGCTTCGCTTGGTTATCACCACGTATACAACTGTTTAGGCTGTCAGCAAAGCTGCTGGTAATGCAATGCCACAGGAAAACAAAGAAAGTTTGGCATCCGACGCGAGCGATGGCGCAAGGTTCTGCTCGTTTTGTGACATGATCATATCCTACTATTGGCCCAATAAACATTATGAATTATCATTATTGGGAAGAAAGCATTAGGTGACGCATCATACGCGAAAATTGAATGCTGGCGTCAGCACGAGTGATATATTATTCATCATCATTTGACGACGTCACAATATGGCGTCATCAGGACGTGACAGATCGCCGAAATTTTGTGACATCACCGTGTGATATCGTCGCTTGGTTAAAAGCACCCCGCTGTGGTGGTCTAGTGGGTAAAATATTAGGCTGCTGACCCGCAGGTTGCGCGGTCGAATCCCGGCTGTGGTGCCTGCATTTCAGATGAAAGTGAAAATGCTGTAGACCCGTGTGCTCAAATTTGGGTGCACCATAAATAACTCCAGGTGGTCAAAATTTCTGGAGCCCTCCACTACGGCGCATCTCATAGTCATATGGTGGTTTTGGGGCGGTAAGCTCCACCCATCAATCAAATAAAAGCTTGGTTAAAAAGGTAGATCTCGGATACAATTCAAAACGGCGAGAGGTGCAGAAAGCTTACAAAGGCCCCGATCCCGGAGGCAATACTAAACCACCTTAGGCACAGACGGCTTTCGGTCGAGACCCAGAAACCTTTTTCAAGTATTCCTTATGAGTATAACGTCCAACTCTGGCATCTGGTGGTCGATGTGAAGGACCGTAAATATTTCGGTATCACCCGACAATTTAAAGCACGAAAAAATTTTGAGTGTGTCACAATCCCCTCGACTCCACCTTAGTTACAACCATGGATCAGTGCGTGGACCATAAAAATATAGAAAGACGGCTTTAACAGCATTAACAGCAGGTTATGTTGGGCCAATTGATGCATCATTTATAGGGAGACCTGGCGCAAGAATACAACTGAGAAGCTGAAACTTTGAAGCTCTTCTTGTTTATTCCCAGTTGTAAGCTTGCACCACATTTTTTTTCCATTTCAAGATGGCTTTCGCCTTCTGGTCATCTTAGACGAATATGCATAAGGAACCATGTCGACCCGCCACGATGCTCTAGTGCCTAAGGTACTTGGCTGCTGACCCACAGTTCGTGGGATCGAATCCTGGCTGAGGCGGCTGCATTTCCGGTGGAGGCGGAAATGTTGTAGGCCCGTGTGCTCAGATTTGGGTGCAAGTTAAAGAACCCCAGGTGGTGAAAAATTTCCGGAGCCCTCCACTACGGCATCTCTCATATTCATATGGTTGTTTTGAGACGTCAAACCCCACATATCAATCAAGGAACCATGTCGCTTTGTAGGATGAGTAAGTACCGCATAACTTAGTTTCAGCCGAGTTACAGCGCATGCGCAGGGTGGCTTCACCAGGCAGATGAATTGAATAGATACCTGGGTATCGGCGGGCAGATGTACACGAGCGCTGCGAACAAAGTGATGTTGAGGAGAGTGACGGGGCCGAAGCACATCATGAGCGGCACGTGCGAGCACAGGACGTTGGTCGGATCGAAGTTCAGAACGAGTGTCCTCGAGCTGATGCATTGGAACTTGTCGTAGTAGTTTCCTCTGCGACAAATGGAAAAAAAAACATACACTCGTTCATTCCCGACAATGGCTTGTCCGTAAAAATAAATCACCGCCGTATCCACAAAGTGATCACTGTTAGATGAGGTTTCCTCTGAGATGGTCGGGTGACCCACCAACCTTCGGTACATATCTCCTACCATCATGTATAGACGTGACAACGTTGTTATAAACCCTGGGCTGTACACCACAGGGTTTTGCCGGCGAGCCCGAGTGACTGCCGCGTTGCGAGACCACCACGCTACATGCGGCCGAATGCTAACGAATAGCGTTCACTGCGTGAGCTCTCGGCACTTGCGGCGACGCCCCATCAAGGGAGCGTTCTTGAAAGCACCGGAGAGGCGATGCTTTGAGCGGCGGTGCGCCATAGGCACCCGACAGTGAACTAGACGGCACGACGAAGCTCTTTGGGCCGCCTCAACATTGTTGGTACCGACCGCCAGGGATACTGAGAAAATAAAACACTCGCTTATCACAGTGACACGTTGACGTATCAGTGCCCCTTTTGGCACGTTTTCAAAGAACGCTTTCTGGGCGCTTAGATAATCAGCAGTGACCCCCCCCCCCCCTGGTCACCACTAAAAAAAAATGATTTGCACGTGCAAGTCCGGTCTTGTTGCGCCTACTCGCTAGGCTACGCATTCGAAAATTCGGTTTTGCTGCGCCTACTCGCTATAGGCTACGTGTTCTGGCGCTACAATCAGATCTCGTAAACTGCATTTCCGGGTGTCTATAGTGAGCATTTCTGAAATCACCGGAGAAGTGTAGACGCCACCGCCGCCGCCAGACAAAGCGAAAGCATATAAGACGCTTGTCAAACAAGCTCCCAAAAATGATACATAGCTAGCCATTCATCTACGGTCATGCACAATATACGGACCGCATGCCGTACGTTGCCGAGAGCACAGATGTGACCGCGCATTTGATTTCCGCGGCAGGATGCTCGCCGCAAGAATGCGCAGACAGTCATTATTGTGGCACGCGCTCGCATGGTCCGTATCATTGGAGAGTTTTAGTACTGCGGAATGGTGCTACGTACGCATCACGCAAGCGCCTTGCGTTACGTGCGTCGTTTGCCACTAATCGGCTTTTAGTACGCTGTAGTACCCGCGTACGTAATGAGCGTGAAGCGTGTTGCGCCATCTGGCAGATCAAAATAGAAGCACGTGTTGTTTACAGCCAATGTGAGCCAATCCAAATGTTATAGCCAGATTATGGCCATATTTTAAGCCACAGAGCCGGTCGGTGCTTGCCTTCGATGCCACCATTTTGCAAAACGAAGTCTCGCGCTTTCGCGAACTTGTTCGAGAGCGGCGCGATCACCTCATACGTACGCACGCACGCATCTCATGCGTGCGTACGTAGCGGCTGCGTACGGAATGCGATACGTGCGCGTTGCGGTCTGCGCATGCGCACTACAAAAAACGTGGCGTCCTTAAGTACGCAACGCCGCCACGTACGCAGCGTACGCAGTACTAAAACTCTATTTTGCGGCCGCATGTACGGCGCTGGACGACAGAAATGCGATCCTCGGAGTGCGTGAGCTCTGACAGTGAGGGTGACAAAGAGAGCGAACGCTTTCGTTTGATAAGGTTATCTTGGTCCTGAAAAGAATTGTTCAGTCTGTTTCTTGGTCACTTGGGGCGAGCGCCTGAAATGTTTAGTGTAATGCTCTGTGTTGGGGCCCATGCTGTTCTTAATTTGCATGAATTATTTGCCAGCTAACATCTCGTCAAAGGTATGCATATTCGCTGATGACTGCGCAATTTATCGAAAAATAAGTAACGTAGACGACGTTCTCTTTTTTAAGACGAAAGTAAAGAACATATTTTCCTGGTGCTAACTTTTGACGTTACTGTGTCATTCCGTGACTTGGCGTCACGTGATTACGTCATCACGTGGAACAGTGGCATGGTCAAAACTAGTCCAATCACGGATGCGATGCGAAACCAGGTGAGGCACCTCCGATCTTGGAGGCTGTGCAGAACCAGGCACCTATAGGTGCACATAGCTATCGAAGTACGCTTCCGCAGGACCAATATATTGGCTGAGAGTGAAAAAGAGTGCCACCATATCCACGAAGTGAATGATGACGAGTGGGCGAAGCTCCGGAGGTAAACCTGGTAAACCACGAATTCTCTGTACATTTTGCCCACACGATTTTATTACATCGCTCCCCCTAGCGTACGTCACCGCACTAAATCGAACGATTGCCTTCAACCAATGACACGCGCCATATGTGACATCATTCCTAATTTATAACATCTCGCATCTTTCATCAACTACAAGTACCGCCATCTAGTTTATAACATCTTGCATCTTTTCATCATCAGCTGCAAGAACCACCATCTAGTGAACACTACAAGAACTAAACGAGAGGTAGCTACATACAGGAGAAGGTACCGTCATCTAGTGAACACTGCAACAACTAAACGAGAGGTGTCTACATACAGGGGACGAGCAGCCCACGCCTTAAGGAGCTTCGCCCCTAAAGAATTGTCCCCACCTACCCGAAGAATATCGTGAGAAAATGCAAAGCAATTTCTTCCACCGAGAGTACATGGCGTAGTAATTTTAATGCCGTATATTAATGACGAGGGGAGGATTTCTACTGTATAACCATTCATTAACGTATTCATCACCCAGCGAACGGTCGAGAGTGAGGTACGCGCTTCACTCTATATATAAACGTACAAGCGAGCGGACAGGAGAGTAGGGCACAGGGAGGAGAGAGAGCGAACGGTGAGAGAAGCAGAGGCGAAGCACTGCACCTACCCTCTCCTACACTCTCTCGCACCACCTGCTCCGGTTGCCAGGGGCGAGGATGAGCACGCACGCCCGCAGCTGTTGCTACGGGAGAGGGTGTGAAATCGGAGAGATAACACCTTCTGGCGCGTGGACACCGCCAGACGCCTGACATTCCTCGACTAAGAAATGCATTCGCATTAAAAAAAAAGTCGCCTAAAGTGAATGCATAAGGCACTTTGTGGGTTCTTTAGTTGCTAGCCGACGCGGAACTACGCGACAGGTGCAAGAGGGCCAATCTGCGACAATAATACCTCGTTCTTGTTTGGATTGAATAAACAATAATATTAATAATTTCTGGGCTTTTATGTGCCTAAATAAGGACATGGTTATGAGGGACTACATAGTGATGGACGGCGGATCTTCCGAAGCTCTTTCACGGGCCCCTATATCTAATCCCCCGGTTCCTTGCATTTAGGACCCATCAAAATGCGGCCGAAGTGGCCATGAGAGTGAAACCAGTGCCCTGGTTTGAATTGGAGAGCATATTCGTGTTTGCGTCTTTTTTGTGTGTGTGTGTGTGGAGGGCGGGGGGTGTCTTGTGTCCTCCTCTGCGCTTCTTCATCGAAAAAAAAAGATATTTGCGTAGTTTTCTGCGCCAGTGAACATGAATCTAAAGAACAAAAACATACACGAATTTTCGTGCATGCAGTTTTCATCTTATATATGTTGATTATTTATTGATGAATGTGTGGGGTTTAACGTCACAAAAACACCATATGATTATGAGAGACGCCGGAGTGGAGGGCTCTGTAAATTTCAACCATCTAGTTTCTTCAACGTGCGCTTACATCGCACAGTACCCGGGCCTTTGGCGTTTCGCCTCCATCGAAGTGTGACTACCGCAGCCGGGTTCACACCTGCGATCTTCTAGTGAGCAACCGATCTGCTCCATCACGGCGGACAGTCCTCGCCGTTCGCGCTGCTTCAAGTTTGAACTGAGACAGCGTCCTTCCTGAGATTGTAGGGGCGAAACTCCTAAAGCAATGGGTCTGTCCATGCGTGTTTGTGACTGGTTCGTAACCACCTAGTTATATAACTCGCTCAGCAGGTGGCGCTAGTGTGAGTGACAGACAGATGGACGGGCAGACAAGCAGACGGACAGACAGACAGACATACATGGACAGACAGACGCATAGACAGACAGAAGCACGGACAGACGGACGGACGCTTCGCCCCCCTCATCATCATTCACTCCGTGCATGTTCTGTGATTTTTTTTTGTCTCCTTTCTACTCGTGATATGACTCATTCGTTCGTTCATTTTCCAAGCATGCACATTACTTGCACTACGACCGTGAATGATGACACCAAGATACCTTTATGCAGAGTCAGACTCACTTACTTGCAAGCCACAGGGGAGCGGTAGACTTCCACCTTGAAGGTAAACGTGAACGTTTCGTACACTTGTCGCAGCTGGAACAACAACAAAACAAAAGCCACTGGTATTGTCCGCATATATAGATACATTGCTAACGGCACATATGTACGCTAGATAGGTATTTAGTGCGGACCATGCTTGACTGATCCCGCAACGCGCTATCCTCGATGGCGATTGCGGGAAGTCAGCAAAAGGAATGCCCTCAAAAACGCGGTGTACTCTATACGTTCGTTTTTTCCTGTTTTTTTTTAAAAAAAGCTCCGCTAGCTGGAGAGTTCGTAGCTGAAGTGTCCCTTGCTCTGCTAAAAGAAACCTGCTTACCAGAAAATAAATGTTTGTCGCTATTGTCTCAGAAGTTTCTACTTTTGGCCGAGTGTTGAAATGGCCATAAGACTTGCAAACTTTTCGGGTTTCCATCTTAGAACCTGCTGCACAGTTCATGTAAGCACGGTTGAACTGTCTTAAAGAGTAAAACGTATTGACGCATTGTAAATTAGTGAACGCAATGGACTGTCTGACTCACTTTTAGAGACCTCGCTGTATTGATTGTAAAGCACCAACTAATTTAAACGCTCCATAATTTTTTTTATAACCACTGCCGTGGGCAATAATCGTGTTATGTCGCAGTACATCTGGCCGGCGAAGGCAATGTTGCCTCTAATGTAAGGCTTCGAATCTAAATTATTCTGATATGGCACAAACTGTAGGCGCCAGAAACGAAAGCACGTGCACTACCTGGCCTTAAAATTTCTTACTTTGCAATCTGTGAGTACTGTACGATGCGCTGTCACCACTGACTGTTCCTATATTGATTGATTGATATGTAGGGTTTAACGTCCCAAAACGACCATATGATTATGAGAGACGCCGTAGTGGAGGGCTCCGGAAATTTCGAACACCTGGGGTTCTTTAACGTGCACCCAAAAATTCCGGCCGTGGCCGTCGCTTTCCGAGGGAGGCGATGTGCTAGAAGCCAGTATGCTTCGGTTTGGGTGCACCTTAAGGAACACCATAAGGTTCAAATTTCCGCCGTCCTCCACTACAGGGAGTAACCAGGCATTGGCACGCCGGCCCGAGAACCCCCCCCCCCCCCCCGAATTTATTTTCACCATGACATAGAGAGCGAAAAATGAACATTTCATATAGGTTACCCATCCCCCCCCCCAAAAAAAAAAACATTTTTGCCTATACTCCTCTGCTTCACTACGGCGTGCCTCGTAATTATATCGTACTTTGGGCACGTCAAACTTCAAATATTACCACTACGTGTTTTTTTTCATAATTCGGCTCTCCTCACTTTCTTATCAAGAGTTCTACGTCATGCTCATAGCGCGCAATCCATTCGTGAACCTAAAGTAATTGTGATCGCGGCGATAATGCAAACCAGAGCAAGCAAGACAGAATACCATTATTTTTGCAGTGAACAAAAGACACAATATACACGCTTACTAATTTCAGTATGCCCTTTAAGACCCATGGTACACGAGAGAATGTTCGTAACTGATTGATTGATCGATCGAATATTTAATTAATTGGTTGATTGATTGATTGATTGATATGTGGGGTTCAACGTTCCAAAACCATCATATGATTATAAGACATGTCGCAGTGGAGGGCTTCGGAAATTTCAACCAATGTCAGCACACGGGCCTACAACATTTCCACCTCCATCGAAAATGCAGCCGCCGCAGCCGGGATTCAATCCAGCGGCCTGCGGGTCAACAGCCGAGTACCTTAGCCACTAGACCATTGTGGCGGAGCAGCATGTTTGGAACTGAAGTCAGGGTGCCAGAGTCATACGTCGCGGTTAATCTGCAAGGTAGCTTCACAAGCAAAGCTTGCTGCGGTGCAAAGAGGATGGCTTCACGGCAATACGCGAGAATCTGTTCATTTTGCATTTTTCCTCGGGTCACATTTGGAGTCGGCTGCCGTATGCAGAGGTGGGTTACACGCGAGAAAGTGCGGTATATAATGAATCTTAGAGAAATCAAATACGTATACGCACCAGATGCAGATACTCCAGGAGGTGGATGCGGAAGGAAAACGTGTCCCCGTAGTGAACCCTGCGTTCGTGTGGCTTGAGGTAACAAGTCTTGCTCACGCCGGTGCCGCTGTTGGTGCCGGCAGGAAAGCTGCACCCCTCCTGCACCTCTGGTAAAACAGCGCCGAAAAAATTGTTATTTATAAAGAAAAGTGAAAGACACCTTGTAAACTCCAAACTGTGTTCGGCGAAAGCCTGGGGCTGTTCGAACGTCTATTCCGTGTCTTTTTTTTTACACTTTCTTAGTAATGACGTGATTAATGAAATAGTATAAGCGACAGAGGGGCTGTGGTGGCGCAACTGTTGCTATGCGCCGCCTTGCTATCATGTCATTGCTGAAAGAGTGTGAGAGGGAGAGGCCTCAGCTGTCGCCGTTCCAGAGCACGGACGGACGCTCACCGCGAGTATGAGCCATAAGAGGCTTTTGCCTCAACAGATTGCCACTCTATATATGTATTCGTAACAAGAATGGCACTTTATTGCCAAGCGATACCGGCTGTCTAAACACACGAGTACGGAAACTAATTGTAAGCAACTCTAATCATTCTTTTAGGTGCATGGTAATGGTACTCTGATTTCAGTGTACGTGTACTCTGATGTGTACGGTATATTCTCCTGAACAACCCATGTAGCAACAAAGCATTCATAATGGCAATCAGGGTCAACTTTGTGTTTCGTCCCATTATCGAAACGGAAGGAAGAGGGGCGTAGAAGTGGTAGGATCAGCATGGAAGAGAGAGCGGGGACTGTAGCTCATGGGAATACCTTAAAGAACTTCTTATAGAGGGGTATAGATCTTTAAAAAAGAGGGGGGTGTTAGGATATCTTAAACCCTCTCCGCCGTATCCACCCTTGATTGTAACCATTTAGACAAGATGTTTTGTTTAGAAGCTAGTGTGTAATGTTACCTCCCTGAAAAACAAAAACAACTTCTAACTTCATTTGAATCTGCGAAATCCTTTCAACAAGTTCGGCAGCCACACAGCTTTTCTTTTTTTTCGTGGCAAAAAGAAGCCGTATCTACGCTCTTCAGTTCAAGTTGTCAAAAAATGTTTGTCACTTAGAACTCACCGCTCCCCGTGAGGAGGACATCCCACGCAATGCGATGACGGTTGCTCTTTTTTATGTACGGCGTTATGCGAACGTTGTAGTGCCTGAAATAAATAAACAAATAAGGCTGGGGTTATTCTGATGAGATGGAATAGAAGGGCTTCAATAAAAAGTATCAATCAAAACGCAAAATAGATTGTCGAATGCAATGTCGGTGTTGTAAAGCATAGGTCCTAATTGACAGACTTTTCAGAAACCCTCTTAAAAGCTCTGACTCTTCTTTTACACATGTGATACATGAGCAGCATTTCCTTTTTGAAGCACGTTGACTATCTTGAAAGAGTTACATTTACTTTCTTAAGTAGACTCAACGTTCCTGTCACATGGTTAGCCACACGGACAGACGGAGGGGCGCATGGATGGATGGATGGACAGACAAGTGGACGGATGCACGGATGGATAGATGGAGGAAAGCGCGCACGGGCAAGCGCGACGCACGGACGGCTCAGGTGATCATGTATTGTGCTGTCATGTACCTGATTGATGCACACATAAAGTCGGTTTTTCACACATGTTTTCATTGCGCACGTGTTTTCATTGTGCACAACCAGGCTCGGCGCTAAGAGGCTTTGACCCTAAAATTCGTCACATTGTAGGGTTCGAACCAGTGACCAGCACCTTTCCGAGACGGTCCCGCTACCAACTGAGCTAACTAGGAAGACAGCAAATAGCAGCACGAGAGCGACTCACTCGACAACTCGAAGCGCGTGGACACGTATAAAGTCGCGATTGCAGCCAATCCCGTCGCTCGGCATATCATTAGCGTAAAACGCCAGCCAATTAAACCATAACATTTGTGAACGAGGTGTTTTGCCCGGTCCTTGATGCAGCGCACTCACCCGTCAACACCGTCCGTAGCAAAAGTGAAGTTGCCTATTTCAAGGACGACTTCAATCAGGGATTCTATTTGGCTCATCGATAGGCCGTTATTATATGGTCCCTTGTGTTCTTGAACAGGCGAGTTCGGAAAACCGGGAAAGTGCCTGAAATAATGACAAAAAAACGAAAGCTCAGCCGCAATACAGATAAATTACTACTGGTTTTCTCGATATTCGCAGGTGAAGTATGCCTGGAAGCTCATTTAGGTTACACAGTTGATAAGGAGATCAGCATGCTCAGGGTTCAACCGGTATGAAGGAAGGGGAACGTAGTCTCACCCTACTTCCCTCCCCCACTGACGTCATCACGATCAGAACGAAGCGCAAAACTATTACGGGGGGAGGGGTATGCGCGCACGCCTAAGGGTAAACAAGAAAGGGTAGACATGCGGAGGAAGTGAGCCCTTCCCGCACCCTCCCCTTCTCTGCTTCTCTGCGCAGGGCTGTGGGTAAGGATAGCAATAGGGAGATCCCGCAAATAAAGTGTTACCGTAATTTACCATCACAAATTTTCACCACGAGGCCGTTATTCACAGCGTAAGTTCGATGAGTGATCGTTATGAAAATGTCACGATTGCTTATTTTTCCCAGTGCCGAAATCTTTATCGGAAGACCGAATACCGCGGGCGATAGGCGAATAGTATTACGACAACAATATCTGGAGTCCTACGTCGTAAACCCAAGATGTGGTTAAGAGAGACGGCGTAGTGGAGGGCTCCGAGAAATTTGACCACCTCGCTCTCTACACGGCTCTCTACTATTTCGTCTCCACCGAAATGGGACGGCCGTGGCTGTTCTCGGACCGGCGATCTTCAGGCCAGCAGCCGAACACCTTAACCAGTGTTCCACCATGGCGGACATAGGACACGAGAGCCAAAGCAGGCTATTTGGCTTGAAAATGGCCACTGTAAGTATTTACCGTTGCTCTCCTTACCGCTTCAAAATGTCTTCTTGAGACTGTGACGCAAGGCACAGTGCAAGTGACGTCGATACCAAAACTGCCAATCAGCGAGTGAAACGAGTTCCTCGAGCCGGCAATTTGCGTACCGGGTGATGATGATGATGATGGCTTATATGTATGGCTCAGATCCACTCAGGGGGATTAATAAGTAGATGGAATAAGTAGATGGAAGTGATTCTATATAGATTGTATATGTAATAAATTTTTAAAATGGTTAGAAGAAATTAATGTTTATGATTTAGAGGTGTTCGATCAAAACCACCCTGATTCTGTATAGTTTTTTTCATGGTGGAACATAAGTCCGGGTTACAACGACCTAATGAGGAAGTTCCCAAGGATAGAACATTAAAGTAATGAAAACCAATGTTTTAGATTAAAAGCTGCTTTAAGAATGTGTTTTTTCTCTCAGTAAATTGAAGCGCTTTGCTTGATGATGATGATGATGATGATGATGATGATGATGATGCCATCTTGCTGATAGCGCTCACTCACAGAAGAGGATATGCCAAGAACCAGTGGCATATCCATTGAGTTAAATCATTGAGTTAAATACCTACGAAGCTAAAAAACTAACACTGTAACATTAGTCTGAAAGAAGATATAGCTTAAAAATAAGAATTCTATGGAGCTAACACTCAGACTATCAGATGAGATTTTTGGCGGATTTAATAATGGTTTGTAATTACTAATTTAAATACGCAAATATACTCTAGCATGATAATCTTTTTGTTTCGTGTTCCTCGGTCTCGGCTATCCCCCTCTACGGGGAAACGGCCAAGACGTCGGAGGTAATCTAAGTGAAAAATTAAAGTATCTGCAGGTTAAAGAAAAAATAAGTTATTTATTAGTTTTATTCAACTATGGTAAAAAAAAACAGCCACGTTTTCTGTGCTCTGTATGCGACAGGTGATCGTGATGATGGTCACCTGTCAGCGCATATTTGCAATGAATGATGGGCTAAAAAACAAGCGGTAGGGGGGGAGGGGGAATACCACATGTATTTATTAGGCTCATAGAAGCACATGATGTATGTCAAAATAAAGTATCACATAAAAGATTCGTGAAAAAAGAGCGAGCACTCAGAACAGGTGATGGAAAAGTATTCAAGTTGTAGTTAGAGAACAGATACCAAATATCCGAAAGGAACATACACTGAGACTCATCTTATGAAGCTTTAGGGTAACGAATGTTACAGAATAAAAACGTTACAAATTTTAGAATGAAATTTTGATGCTCGCCTCAATGTGCAAAATATAATTCTCTTTTATTCGTAATAGATAATAAATCGAATCAATACCCTATTGGTGATTATTTAGGCTTCAATGAATAATGACGATGATCTTCTTCCTCAATTTTTTGTACCTTTTTATCGGTCATGTTTTTATCAGTATTTTTCCTTTATTTTCACATATTTGTTTTCTTGTTCCCTTTTCTATCTATAGCTCTCCTCGTGTCAGCCTACCGTTAGTGAGTACGCGCAATAAATGTACATCATAATAAGTATCATCATCGTCGTCGTGATCATCAATTCGAAGATCAAATTCATTCGGCACAGTGCGTTGCCCGTCACCGCAGGCTGACGTGTAACGAAAAATCTTCGCTATAAAGTAAGTCCTCGTGAACTTCATCAGTTCCACTCAGGTGATTGCAATAGCAGAATCTTCGAAACGAGGCAAACGCCCCTGTTTCTTCGCAGTTCGGTCAGGAGAGAGACCCGCCAGCTTTTCGGCGAAGAGGTTGATCGGCAAATATCGGCGCATATATTCGGACAACTTTTGAAGGTATTGCAGTACTTACCACCTTTGAACACTCATGGCGGAGGTCAAGTGCTTACGGCGCCCAACTTCTGATATCAGCCTCTGTGGATCAGTGGCTATGGGCCCGCCCGTTGACCCGGGGGTAACGAGGGCGATCCAGGCCACGGCGGTGGCAGCGGAAGTGGTAGAGGTCCGTGTACTGTGCACGTTAAAGAGCACCAGATAGTCGAAATGTGCGGAACCCACGCTAAGGCGTCTTTTGCGACCGTACCGTATTTTTGGGACATAAAGCTCCACATGTTTAAAAAAAATTGACGGCACATCCACCGGGTGAATGATGATGAGATTGGGCGAAGCTCCTGGAAGTAATACCGTGAAATTTTCTTCCGTTAATTCGCCCTATAAATAACAGCTGGCGTCTTTCGTTAAGCAGCTGGCATCTTCTTTTTGTTTTGCTTTAGAGACATCTGGCGTCTTTCGTTGGTTTATTTCATAAATCAACAGCGTTTAGAACAAAAAAAAATATTGTTTAATCACGCAGAGGAGAAATCTCATCAAGCAATACCTAGCAGGTAAACAATGGCTGCTACTTGGAATAAGACACAGCAGAAGTCGGCTTTTAACACTTCTACTAACGTTTCCTACTGGAACATTCCGATGGCTGCTAAAGGCGAATGGGAGACAGGAGCTTTCGGCTTTTAGTTAACGCGCACGCCGCGAACTTTTTATTGTTAAACAAAGCACAGGAGAAATCTCCCACCAGCACCACCTTGTGGGTCAAAATGTAACACTTGTTACACACTACCACTACGACTACGAGGGACGAACGGGTGCCGTTTTAAGAAGCTTCGCCCCTAAAACGTTGCCGGCTCGAATGCCAACCGTAGTGGCCGCATTTCGGTTTAGGTGAAACGTTAAAGCCTATTTATTTAGATTTAGGTGGACGCTAAAGAACACCAGGTGGTAGAAGTTTTCCGAGACCTCAATTTCGATGTCTCTTATGAGCATATCGTAGTTCTGGGATGTAACATTTTAAATTTAATATTATGGCTGTCTTTCCTTTCTCGCTAACATCGCGACGTATTAATGATGATTTGTGTGGCTTTCCGTGCCCTAATAACTTATGATTATGACACATGCCATGGTGGAAAACTTGACGGGGAAGTGAATAGGGCACTTTGTGTACCATGCGTTTATTGGCCAACAAACAGCGTCATAATGTGACGGTTGATACTCAGACCCGCTACGCCATGTCTCCAAATCATGACGCAATTTGTAAACGTGAAACTACACGGGAACTTTTTTCTTCGCGAGCGTTCCTGTGCACTACATTCATAAGCGGTTTTGTCAACGTGTTTGTTCAGGCAAATATAGTACACTAAACGTCATCTCGCATATTATTCTTCGCCCCGCTTTTTCCAAAACGTGGTTTATTTTATTTAATATATTTCTCTAAACACAGTATATATATTTTAACAGTCACGCTACCTTGAATGTCCAGCCACCTTGTTGCGCGTTAGATGAAAACGTATGCACGAAGTGTGGATGATGTTTTTTTTTATGAAGTGAGAGCGTACGTGAGAAGTGTACATCCGTTAGCAACTTTCACACGAACACTTCGATGCGTGGCCAGGACTAGTTCAATTGATGCCAGCCGTGAAGTGCTGGGAGCTTTTGCCGAGATCATACCTCGGTAGGCTTGGATAGTATGTCGGCATGTATCGTTAACATCTTGGCAACAGAACCCAACCGTACGTAGTGTCAGCGTCAATCGAACTGCTGCAGGACACGCGGCGAAGCGTTCGCGTTAAGGGTGCTGACGTGCTGCACGTCACGTTATATCTCGCGAGGTGTGAAGATGCGCGCGACGTGTGACGCGATCGGGTCAGTTTTGAACGCGTGACTGCCGAAGCACGTCGAGTGTATTTGCGATTCACACGACATCTTATTCCGCAACAGCCTGCGTTTGTTCTTTTTAAATTTGTTCCAGACAAACTCGCATCATGAAACACGAGGTGGTGGTCGATTTCGTGGTCGACCTGTACACGCTCTACAACTTCTACCTTGATGCCGAAGGGTGCGTTTGAATCGTTCTCGACTCAGCCTTGGACTTAAGATGTACCCGATTCGCTACTGCTATTTAAACCTCTAGGGCTCAAAATAATTTCGTTCAGTTTAGGCAGTTGTTTTGTACAATGTGAGATGTCTGTGGTGATGAGAGTTCAAGGCAATTTCTTTATTCTGTGCTTTTCACTCTTCAGCGAGAATAAATTAATTTTTTTATTTTATTTAATCAATTTATTCAAGCCAAAATTCTTACAAACTACCTTGGCGGAACACGGCTAAAAGCTTAGTAATCAGCTGACTAGGTTGTGCCACCTTACATATTGATCTACACGTGTTCGAAGATTAGACAGAATTACGAGCCGAGTGCAAAAGAATATAAATACAGCTGTCGTTAAAGTACCTTAGAGCAGTGACCTAATGTAATATTTATTACTTCTTAGTATTAAGTAAAGTTGTTAGTATTGCGGATTGATTTAACATTTAAATATTGTTCCAATTGTATAGTATAGTACTAAGATCCAAAACATAATACTTTTGATACAGAATTAAAGTAAATGTCCTATCTCTGCAGGATGAAAGAAACTGCCTCGGGGAATTGGGACAAACACGCGTGCGATTATGAATTCCTCGCGTTCACAGGTTATTGCACCTCTGACGTGTGCCAGGTTTTCAGCATCTATAGATCAAGTGCTAAATTTAACTTACAGCGGAAGAAATGCCCTTTTTTATTCTAGTAGGTGGTGGCTCCTTGATCTAAAATATTGATGATGCGGATTGTAATCACTGAGCTTGAATGGGTTTAACATGCAACCTTTAATCACAACCTTTGTTCTCCCGTTCTCTTTCTTATTTTCTTTAGCCTCTACCAGATTCGAGCGTCGATGCAAGCAGATCCGAGGTATTATTCGCAAGTGCTGCTAGGCCCGGCAAGTAAGTCTGATTGCAAGTTCGATTATTAAAGAAAGCCTATGCTTGATAACCACGGGTGCAGCCAGGAAATATACTAAGGGGAGGAGAGGGGGAGGAGTGTGGCAGTTCAACCGTATCTTAAGTACATTCCCGTGTGCATTTGTATGTGTGCGTATTACTTTTATATATACGCACAAACTTCAAAGTTTGACCGCTCACCACGGTAGAGCAGTGATTACGGTGCTCGGCCACTGATCCAAGGGTCGTAGGTTCGATGCCAGCCAAGGCAGTCACACTTCGATGGAGGCGAAATAGTAGAAACCATTGTAATGTGCGATCTGAGCACACGTTAAAGGAAATCATATGTTCGAACTTTTCGAAGCCCTCCACTACGTCTTCTCTCAATATCATGCCATGGTTTTAGGACGTACAACTACAGATATTAGTGCATGTTAATAGACGAACACCTCTCTTACTTTCTGAGGTACTCTAATGCTAAGGACGGCGCAAATTGCATCATGCTCTCGACAACGCAGGGAGACTCAATGCCACGTACGTCAGCAAGTCTTTCTTCGTGACTCGAACGTGCGACTCCATCCAGAACGACCTCAATGAGACGCTGCGCTTCGAGGTGCACCTCTTTCTCAAGGACGATGTAAGCCTCTCTTCCTCTTCGTCTTCCTAAACACGATTCCTCTTTACTTCTAAACAGACTTGCACGAATAAATGGAGAGATAACAACATGTATTTCTTAATTGATGCGATATCGTACGCTGTACATCCGCAAATCACTAATTTGTGTGAGATCGCTCAACATTAGAAAGTGCTTGGAAGTACGTACAGATGATGGGTGGATGCCTAAGAGAAAGTTGGGCTTATAACATATGGCCAGGAAGCGGCCAAAATGGTCTATAGCTCAGGGGCGTAGACACTTCTTTTTTTTTTCGGGGGAGTGGGGCACCTTCTTGTTTGGGAAGGAAAGCGCGTACCTTACTGAAATGTTTCCTTTTTCCCTCTGTGTCATTGCCAAAAAAACTTTCGAATAAGGAGAGTGGGGGGGGGGGGGGCACAGGCGCTGTGTGCCACGACCTCATTACGCCACTAGTCTATAGCTTCCTGGCTATATCTAGAATTGTACGCTTACCCGCAGGTCGCGGGATTAAATGCCGGCTGCGCCGGCTAGATTCTCGATGGTGGCGAGAATGTTTGGAGGCCCGTGAACTTAGATTGAGGTGCACGGTAAAGAACCCCAAGTGGGCGAAACATCCGGAGCCCTCCACTCTACGGCGTCTCTCAATCATATCGGTGTTTTGGGGCGTTGAACTCCAGATATTATTGTTAGTATTTTAAGCCTGACCATATTCAGAGTGACCTACGGAAACATAGCGAGGCTAATCAAGAACGCTCGTACAGCGTCAATTTATATTGCACTTTCTTATTTGCCGTGTTTTATCTGTATATTACTATATATTTTTTCACCATTTTGGAAATTTGGCAGCGCCCCTATTCAAGCTTGTTTGAGGTACCGATGGCGATTAAACTATAAGGCTTGGCATTACTATAGCAACATCACTTTTCCAGGTCCGAGTGCGACTCGTGAATGCGTTCTACGAACTCCACCTCGAAATCTGGTGCTCCAAGTCCGAAAAGGAGTAAGTGCGCACACTCTGTGTCACCCATTCAACCACAGTCGAAGCTTACGCGCTATAGTTCTAACAAAGCATGCATTGTGATGACGGCGCTACATTCGCAGTCGCGTAAACCTGGGTGGACAATTATCATCACAAAGCGTCCATGCAGGTCTCCTCTTCTTGGGCTGACGTCATCTAACGGGGGCGATAGTAGAAATTTTTTTGGGGTGGAGGGGGTGCAGCTTGTTGATCGGATGTCGGGGCCAGGCCGGCAAAATGTCATCTTGGTTGATACAGCGCAGACGAGAAGAATAAGAATAAGAAACACACGACAGACGCCCACTCGCAACTAAATTTATTGGAAAAACCAAGCATATATATATATATAGGCGATGTGTCACATAACAAAAAGACAAAAATACACTGAACAGCAAAAAATCAAGAGACCTCAAGCAAGAAACTACCCAGGTGAATACATGCGTGGATATGATACTCTGCATGTGCCGCAAAAATACTACATACATTCTGCGTCCCTCGGCGAATTTATGGCATGCTGACACACTTATGGTCTCTCCTTTCAATGTAGAAGGCTTCAAGCACTTCTCTTGCTACTTGATATTTATGATGCGAGAGTTTCGTAGAAGACGAGTGCGCGACCACATTCATGACAATGAGCGGCGAGAAGACACGACTTTAACTCTGACCGTGAGCGTTCGTGTCCCCGAAGGCGAACGTTGACGCATTGTTTGCTTTCGTCAATGTGAGCTTTTTTTTCTTTTTGCATGAAAATGGTGTTTGACACATGATGGCCTCCTTTCATTCTGTAAGGCGTGGTTAATGCACAGTTGCCAGGGACACTTTCATTTCCTTTGCTCTGCCAAGATGAACGAATACCAACTCGCTAAAGGCTTTCGTTCTTAAGCAGGCAAATAGGCATTTTCCGCTAACTGCTATGTATACCATGGCGAAAAAATTTGGAGATGGGGGTCACGGGCCTGGTGTGCTATCCATTGACTACGCCACTGTCACCTATTGCTGCGTGTGCGGCTGCTGGTGGTTCAACATTGTAACTTTAGGAACGGCATTTCACATAGAAGTGTGGCAACTTGGACTAGTTGGTATGGCGTGACGATAGTTATAGCGTGTCCATCGTGTCCTTCTTGTCTCTGCGTCGTCGTTCTGTTCTCGCGCTATAACTATCGGCGTTTCACGACCCCTTCAAGGAAATGAGAATTGCATACTGTGATCTCGCATACGCATCGTTTGTACGCCTCAGTGTCTCGCCAATGAAGAACCAGCGGCCAGAGCCGTTCGTGGCCGTGACGGCGCGCGTGCTGACCTTGAACTTTGACCCCGTGCGCGGCCTGCACGACTACTACCCGCTAGTGTTTGAAGTCGGCAACGTCTGCCTGCTCACCATGACCATACACGCGTCCCTGGTCACCATCTGCATACCGAGCGGCGAGTGAGTATGCGGATGCGCGGTTCGCAAATGAATCTTGCCAGTTCATTGTTCTTATTGCGCGACATACCAAGTCCACCAATACCGCTTTTAGTATTCGTTGAGCTAGGACACCTTTTTTTCTTCATAAGTACGTGCAGAATGCTTCACTTGTAGCCGAGAAAGCTTTTCAAAGACATGAAACGTTATTTTGCACCCATGACAGACTTAGAACACCAGTAGACGCAAGCGCGAGACTACGGAATACGGGAACATAGCGCCCACGCAGACGCATGGGGCGACGTCACGCAATGATCGTAAAGGCCTTCAGAATTTAGGAGGTACTTAGCGGTTCTAATGGTAATAACAATAATTGCTGAGATTTTATGTTCTAAAACCAACATGTGATTATGTGGCACGCCATTGCGCAACGCTCCGGAAATTTCGACCGCCTTGTGTTTGTTAACGCGCACTGACAACACACAGTACACAGGCTTATAGCTTTTTGCCTTCACTGAAATGCGACTGCTTCGACCGGAATCGAACCAGCAGACAAACCAGTCAGCAGCAAAACACCAATTACTGCAACCATTACTCTGTTACTGAAAGCACTGTAATCACTACTTTGGTACTGCAAGCCGCATGGCCACAAATCACTCTAATAAATGAGACATTCGATGCGAGTAGTAACATAGACCAGTAGCTAAACAGCGAAGCCTCACACATTCAGAGAGACTGCTGCTCAGTAGTTAGGTGAGTGAACACGACGTTCTATTGAGTAAGCACCCAAGACCTTTCTTTTCATTGCGATAGCCATTGCGATAGCCATTATATGGGCACTCTATAATGGTTTTTGCCGTTGGCGTCACCGTCATTCTCTGTATAGAATCCAAATTGATATCACACCCCCGCGTATCATACGTCTACCCACGGGTAAACGCGCACAAGCGGGTGCGATGAACGCGGCTGAAGCCGAGATCAAACGAGCCAGTCTATTACGTCACTCAGGGAGCCAACGCGATAACATTTCCCCGTGTATTAGACGTGCTGTCGAGGGCTCAGGCAGAAAGGAAATGTCCCACCCATAATTAATGAGCGTAAAAGAACATGGAGGGATGGCGGTTGCACAGTTGTATGCAATTTTTTACATGCGCAGCATGTTATACTAGGAGCTAGTCATGCGCCGTCGCCGTCCACAGCGTCCCCTCTTCCTCCGCCAGCCATCTGTGCATACCTTCTTCCTCTCAACACAGCGCGTGCTGCGCTCGCTTCTCCCCTCCGCGCGCCACGCGACCTTTAGTTTTACGTGCGCCGGCTGTATGCTAACGCGCGCATGCGCTGGCCGGGGCCGGCGCTCGCTATAAATAACCGAGTTTCGAGGCACGCCGCCCTTCGTTGGTTGCTTTGTGCTGTCTCTCCACATCCGATGTCGCTGGTGAAAATGTATGCTAACGAATCCGCAAACACACTTACTGACGTCCCTTCCAATAGCGTCAGCCAATGTGTTGGCGGAACTGCAAGCGATTCCGAAGACACTTCGTCCGTGGACAAGGCCGCGCTGAGAAGAGCTCGCGATGCGGAACGCAAACGTCGGCGTCGAGCGGAAGATCCCCAGCTCCGCAAACGTGAAGCAGCTGCGAGACGTCAGCGTCGAGCGAAGGTTCCCCAACGCGAAGCAGCTGCGATACGTCAAAGTCGAGCTTCGCATGCTAACCAGTGTTCCCACACGGGAAACTGCGGTCACTTGGGGGGGAGGGGGGGGGCAGCTCCTTGATCTAAAGTGGGGACCAGCCAGGCGAAAAAATATTCAGAGTGGGGGTGGGTGAGGAGGGGCACGGCCTCGGAGTGCTACTCCCTGGCTAAGTCACGGTTGGTAGAAGGTTGGGGGTGAACTTTGATTCTAATGGTGTGGCCACGATTGCTGGCCCATGCGCTATTTCAACAGGCATCAGTGGTCGGCTCATATACCCTCCTATACGTGCTGCACTCTCGATGCGAAGAGACTGCAAAAAGAGCATCCCTCTATGGAGCGGCCGCATTTATTTACAGTATACTGCGGTCACATAGGATCATGCAGGTATGAAAATACACAATTTCAAATTTACAAGCACAATTCGAGCCGTAAGGCACACAAGCTCACAAAAAAGGTAAACAAAGCAATCTTACGGCATATCTAGAAGTATTACCAGCACAGCCTGTTAAGATAAAAAAAAATATTACAGTTCTTAGGAGAGTAACGCATTCTATAAGAAGTATAAAAGTAAACAAAAAAGAACTCTTCCCGGAATACGTCGGGTGCGTAAATGCAGTATTTGCAAAATATGAAGTAACACTGCATCAATTAAACACCTAGTGAAAAAACGACGAAATGCAAAAGTAAAGCGATGAACATTCACTGGTTTACTCATTTCTAAATCAATAAGTAGCGCACTTTTACATGCACTTGCAGATTTTAAAGAAAATATTTTCAGGCAGCGAATTCCAATCAGAAATGGTTCGCGGAAAAAAAAGAGTACTTAAAAAGATTAGTGCGCGTTTGATAAGGAAGTAGATTATGTGCATGTCAATTTCTCGATGTACGTGAAAAAAAAATGGCTGAATAAATGCACGCGCATTCACATTAAGGCTGTTGTGATAAAGCATAAATAAAAATTTCAGTCTTGATATTTTCCTGCGCTGCTCTAAGGTAGAAATCTTATCTGCCAGCATTAAAGATGATGGTTCTTTTATACCAGCGTTTCGTAGACATACGTGATATCGGATCAAAAAAAAAATTACCTGCCAGCTTTCGTATATTATTATTTTTTGCTATCGCAATCATGGCTTCACCCGTGTGGTAAAACTGTTTTTTTAATATCTCCAGAAGCATGAGGAACGCATCCGTCGGTCACGTGGTCGGCCAGCTTTGTATGTGCGACGGCCAGGTCAGTGAACTCTTCTTGTTCGTTTATCCTTCACTTTTAAGGTGAAATCCGAAGGTGTTTCATCAAATGCGAAAGTTGACTGCCGGCGTTGGTACGAGTTATGCAAAACAATCACCAATTATGACGTCACAATGATGCTTCATCATCATCAGCCTCACTGATCATGACCACCCCTTCAAAATGTTGCCTGGCTTTGAAAGTAGTTGTACCAAATGAAAAATCAATGAATGTGGTTTTATGATGACGTCACAGATCACCTAAACTTGTGACATCTTCATGACGTATTCACAAATGTGTCGCAAGTAAGAACACATTTCGACATAGTTTCATGAAATCTTGATGCTTCGACATATAATAGTCAGGGCGGGCGACCAATGACGAACTTTCGGTGCAGAGCTCGTGCTGCTTTTCGTCCACCATCGACAAGGCGGTCCAACAGGAGCTGAACGCCCTGCTCACTGCGACCACGTCTCACCTACGCAAGATCCTCGAGGAGCACAAGCGAATCACGCCGATCAGTCGCAGTGGGTGTTCCCGCCATATTAAATGCGAAGCATTTCTTGGCGAACTTCGGCGACTTTGAGCAGCGTATCTATCTATATATCTAGCCGCGTACGACTTTTAGCCCTCCTCGCCTTTTTTAATGGTATCAATACCAAATTTGGTATGACAAAACATGACTGTATGAAGAACATATCTGACAAGTCATAACATGAAAATCATGACAGTACGTCATGAATGTCATGATTTACATTTCATAGTCCCGCAGCTCTTGCGGTGGTTTCATTCACATTGAAATTTGCAAAATTGGTATGGTATGGCATTATTGCATGGCGAACACAAGCGATGGATTCTAACAAGAAAATCATGACATGCGTACCATGTAACAGCATGACTACATGCCACGCTCATGATGCGCTCGCTGCCGTTTCGCTAGCGTCATATATACGAAACTTTGTATCACGGTACGTGAATGAATTATCAAGGTATGTGACTGGTGCAAACATGATAATCATGAGATGCGTGTCATGTAACAACATGACTACATGCAACGCTCATGACGCACTGGCGGCCGTACCGCTAGCTTCACTTATACCAAATTTCGTATTACGGGACGTGACTGGATGACGAAATTATGCGACTGGTGCAAACATGATAATCGTGGTATGTGTGTCATGTGAGAACATGACTACATGCCACAGTTAAGGCTTCAATACATTTTGATACGACGCGGTGCGCGTGCTCACCGGCGTTTCTTTCATCGCGTCACGCCAGCGTTGCCACGCCAGGCACCGGTCCTGCTATATACTCGCAGGGGCGCGCAGCGCTACGTTGCTTTGACGCATGCGCGTTTCAGCGTGTCTGGCGTCCCTCCGTCACGAAAATAGGGGGAGGCAATGTGTCTGGGTAACGCATCGGTGCGAAATGCAGCATGTCGCATTTCACACCGGCTGCCGTAGGGCCATGCCAATGGACGTTGGTCGCGCTGGTCGGGCCTGCCGTCAGACTATCATAGTGCGCGCGTTTTGCTAACGTAGCGCCGCTGTGGCCAGCGTGCGCGCGCGTCCACGATACAGTGGAGTATACTGGATCCTTCATGATATTCTCGCGCCCATTTTGCTAGCTCCGCATATACCAAATTTGGTGTCATGTGACTTCAATGGATGACGAAATATATGACTGGTGCAAACATGATAATCCTGACACGCGTGTCATGTAGGAACATGACAACATACGACGCTCATAGCGTGATCGCGGTCGTTTCGCTAGCTCCACATATACTAAGTTTGGTATCACGCCACGTGAATAGATGAGAAAGGTAAACGACACATCTAAACATGATAATCATGACACGGAAGTCATGTACGGCATCGTTTACCTCCACTTCGTAAAGTTGAGCTGATTTTAAAGTGACATATCAACCTTCCTCATTCGTGCTTCGCATGTAATTGATTCCCACTGTATGTGGGATCTGCCTTTTTTTTTTATCACGCACGTAGGTATATTGAAAAAACGTTGCTTGTTTATAGAATATGTATATATAATGTAGCGTGCTCGTAAAAACTATATAACGACAGAACTTAGAACGTTCAAATGTATCACGATAGAACTCTAGAACCTTCACGTTTAAACTATAAAATGTGCACGTACAACAGACAAGCTTAGCTTGTCTATAGAACGAGCACGTATAATAGAACATGCATATATATGCTACAAAACTATAAAACGTATAAAATATTGAACGTGCACGTGTAAACTCTGTAACTATAGAACAAGCACAAGAACGTGCGCGTATAATAGACAATCTTAGCTAAAATGACTCTTAAGGCAAACTTCCTAACTATATTAAAAACAGGACTTTTTGGTCAATTGCTCTTTCAGAAAGCAAAAAGGACGTGGACATTGGCAGTGACCCTGGATCAGAAAGGGTAAGTGACTGCGTGATTAAAAAAGTAAGAATAAAAATATGTACCGTCTCCCCGAAGGGAACCATGATGCCACGCGAAGTAGCAGCGGTGTGCACGCAGTTGACCCGGCTGAAAATGACGACGGTGCGGGTGCTGGAAGAACGGTTTGAAGCGAAACTCGGCGTAGCCTTTACTCGAGTAAACGTTTCTTCGAAACGCAAGAACACGGGAGCCGGGTTGAGTTTTGTGTTTTATCGCAGCTAAACGAGCCGAAAAAGCGTTTCCACTCGACGTGCGGTTGAGCGTTGCGGGCGATGGAGAGGGTGAAGCGAGAGAGAAGTGTGTTGCAAGTGGGCGGAGGAGCAACACCACCTAGGGTGAGTTGTGAGGAGGCAGCAGCTGCTACAGGTGAGGGAGAGAGGGACGTCAGCACGCGGCTGTGATTTGGCATCGTTCCCATAACAACGGGGGGGGGGGGGGGGGGGGGGAGGGACACGGTGCGGTGCGTTGGTACGGACGCGGCTGCTACTTGACCTACTTGGCATCGTTCCCACAACAACGAGGGGGGGGGGGGGGACTCAGTGCAGTGCGTTGGTGTGGAGACACGGACGGACAGCGTTACACAGGCTAGACAAAGATCTGCTTCGAATTTAAAAAACAGCAAAAGGTGACTTGGATACAGAGCTGCTCACTCATGGGAACGCTTTATTGTGTAGCATTATTTGGTGGTGGAAAACTCCATCAGTCGGGGTGTGAACGACAAAATATGTGAACAGATCACAGAGTTACTGTAGTGCCAGTAAGACCTGCACTGACATCAAAACAGGTTTCGCACAGTCAAATACATTGCCGACAGGTGTAGAACGCGTATACCTCGAATGGTTCCACAAACAACCTCCGGAATGCATACAACGAGCGCATCCTGCATGCTATCCTAGTGTTTCCAGTCTTTCCGGCACGATTCTCGTGTCGCCATGAAGAGGTAAGCTATCCGTTGGTCGGTGTACGAGAGATATCGGATGCGAATGGTTTTCTGCCATGCAGCCGCAGTCCCGTTCTGACTTGTCTCACAAGACTATCGTAAGCAATCAACCGATTTCCCTTCGTTTTGTGCGTTTTCGATCGCGCAAGCCGAGAGGACGGCGCGTAGCCGAAAAGCGTGAAATCCTGGTAGGTTCATCGTACAGAGCATTGTCCACAAGCTTTATGAAGAAGTAGGTGGAGAGAAGGGCATGGCGCTTGTAGGGAGGACAGTGAAGTTGAGAAAGAAACCACTATCTCGTCTTAAAACTCGGAGTGGTACGGGAAGGTCTATCCACGCGCTGTCCACAAAGCCGCCCCGCACGTGGTGGGACACCTGCCGCACTCAAGCGGAGGGCGAAACAGCGTATCGGTGACACTCTTTCACCTTAAGCTTGCGTGCGGCAGGGGTCCCACCACGTGTGTTGCGGCTGTGCGGATAGCGAGTGGATAGGCCCTAAGCCCCTTGTGTGCTCGTGTGCAGCAGCCGTGACGCAGTAACGACGGATATTATTCCTCACACCTTCAACAGCAATATAGACCAGTACGCAGTGTACTGGGATTAAACACGTGCAGCGGCCACCTCGTTTGCCACGAAGGCTCCGCAGCGTGGTATTGACTGGTTTGACTAATTCCTGCGGCGAAGCGCAGGTCGCTGTTGTCGATATAATATCTAAGTATGCTTGGGTAGTGTGCATGTCTTGGTGAAATCTCGGTACCAAAACCCAGAGCTACGCGGCGCTGGCTTCAGTCAAACCGTTCCAAGACACACCAGTGGCGTAGCCAGGTTGTGACACACTTGGCCAATGTCCCTCCCCTCCTTTCCCCGTTTTTTTTTTTTGCTATAGGATATGCATAAAAAATTACCATTTCGAAGAGGTGCCCACCCTGAAATCAACAAAGTGCCACCCCCGTCCCCTCCAAAAATGTTTCTGCCAATGCCCCTAGGCCATACTGCAGTGTTCCAGTTAGACTTGTTGACGGCTGTACAAAAATAAACACGAGGAACAGATACACGCCTCTTAAAATAGGGAAATAAAATGCTGTAAATGTATCAGGTCAACGTGAAATGTAAAACGACGTTAGTGCATATGCATTATTTTCGCTGTCTTTCATAACACACGTGTACGTCAACATAACTTGTCGCACAGCACTTGTAAACTGATACCTCAGCAGAAACAAGTCAATTGAACAGAACTTTACGCATATATAGGATAATATTTCCTTCATCCATATTCTATTTACTTTTTTTACCATTCGTACCTAACATTGCGCCTTTGGTTGAAGTTTTGCTCTTGGGAGCAATCGTTGCGTAAGAGGATTAAATTTTGAATTAGTGTTACACAAGATATTAACTGCGCGAAAAAAAGAAAAAACACCAGGCCTGAGCGGCACGCTGCGCAGTCCCCGCGAAGACTGGAGGAACGGCCTTTGTGTAGTTCGTTGCAAACTATACCGAGGCGACTAGTACAACTCCACTTGTGAGTTACCAACTGCGCAATGAATAAATGTAAATTTGGAAAGAAGGAAATTCACTTAAGACCATGCCATTAATCATCGGAGCAACCACTGCGCGTACGCAAGGCGTTGAGTTCAGCAAGAGGATGCTGCGGCTGAAGACGACTAAGGATTAGGCCTGAATCATTCGTAACAGGTGGGCAACTTCAAACCACCCGCTCGTTACGTAACTTACACTGTGTGACGGCTGGCCATTATTTTCCTCTTCTACCGCGTTATGTTATATCTCTGTGCGTTTGCCCCGCCGCGGTGGTCTAGTGGCTAAGGTACTCGGCTACTGACCCGCAGGTCGCGGGTTCGAATCCCGGCTGCGGCGGCTGCATTTCCGATGGAGGCGGAAATGTTGTAGGCCCGTGTGCTCAGATTTGGGTGCACGTTAAAGAACCCCAGGTGGTCGAAATTTCCGGAGCCCTCCACTACGGCGTCTCTCATAATCATATGGTGGTTTTGGGACGTTAAACCCCACATATCAATCATTATATCTCTGTGCGCGATACCATGCCGCCGGCTATGACGACACTTGGATGAGCGTCATGACAACTTGCAGAAGACTATTAACGAAGTTAAAGAAAACCAGTTGCTTCTTGATTCCAAAGTAACAGATTTAACCACCCGACTAACTGTACTTGAACAGAAGGTTATTTCCCTCGAGAGCATTCCAGACAATGCACAGATGCAAGGTCTTGTAACGGCTGCCGTGTGACACGAAAGTGTCGCTCTCAGTTCACGGCTTGTTGACTTCGAGGATCGCTCTCGTAGGGAGAACCTAATTTTTTATGGGATATTGGATTCTGCTTCAGAAACCTGGGCTGAGTCGGAGCTAAATATTCGTGAAATCCTGTCTGCGTCCCTTAAACTGGAACTTCCTAATGAAGCCATCTCCCGTGCACACAGGCTTGGAACATATGTACAGAACAAATGTCGACCTGTTATTGTTCGCTTCAGTTCGTTCAAAACAAGAGAAAGTGTCTTTACTAAGAAATCGATGCTTCGCAGCACCCCCGTGTCAGTTAGCGAAGATTTCTGCAAGGCCACGCGCCACATCCATAAATAGCTTTTTAATTTCGCGAAAAGCCCTGGGCAACCATATTACTTGAAGTATAACAAGATACTAATCAACAAGAAAGCCTACGTTTATTGTCCGGTCACCGATCGTGCAACTGAGGCAAGACCTATTTATGATAACCCCGTCCACGTTGCTCCCGAGGTAAGCAATGCAGAATGCGCAGGGGCCAGCGCTCCTCCTTCACATCGATAGCTAGATAAGCATTTTCGAGCTCACGAATTTTCTTTTTTGCTATGTAATTCTCGAAGTGTTACTGACAAGCGTGATGCCCTATCTGCGCTAATAGATACATGTCTAGCTGATGTCGTCGTAGTAACTGAAACTTGGCTGTCCGCGAAAATTGAAAATAACGAAATATTTAACTGTTCAAAAAAGTTTAAATTCTACCGCTGTGACCGGGGTACGAGGTGCGGGGGCGGCGTATTGATTGCCATTAGCGACGAGAGTAGCTTGTTCAGCGTGCCTGTTGTTTCACCGCTTGAAATTGTTGTCGCGTGTGTTCGCATTAACCACAAAGATATCGTTGTTTGTGGCTGCTACCGGCCTCCTAACCTTACTACTGGTTTCGCAAATGAATTACACGATGTGCTAAATAAGTTGCGAGTAAGGTTTCCGGCTGCGCCATGTTTCTCCTAGGTGACTTTAACTTCCCTAATGTTTCGTGGTCTCCCCCTTTCCCAATATTTTCATCAACTTCTGCTGACAGTGCGGCCTTTCTTGATGTGTGTTCAGACTTTAACCTTACCCAGCTGGTTAACGCTCCAACCCGCATTACCTTGTCCACCTCCTCAGTTCTAGACTTGGTGCTGACCACGCATCCCGACCTAATTAAATCCTTATCAGTTATTCCAGGCGTAAGCGACCATCTAGCTATTCATTTTAACTTGACTAAAACAACTCAAAGAAATGATAGCTCAAAAGTTTTTAGGGACTACAAAAGAGCCGACTATGTTTCAATTAATAATGAGCTTCAGCTTTTTCTAAACGATTACCTTTCGCAATTTCTGGAAAGGTCCGTGCAACAAAACTGGAATTTGTTTAAGCAAAAGGTAGCAGAACTTACCAATCGTTTTATTCCACTCCGCAGAATTAGGCAAAACGCAAAGTCCCCTTGGTTCACGCTTACACTAAAACGACTACTGAATAAAAAGAAACAAACTTTTCGAAGGGTAAAGCTAACTAACAACGCGGAAAGGTGGTCCGCTTATCATCACGCAGCTGACGAGTACACTCGCGCATTATCCGTTGCAAAAGAAAATTATTATCAACAAACGCTTCCCTCCCTGCTTGCAACTAACCCACAGAAATTTCGGCAGATAATAAGGGGAAATGAAAAAAAGGCCGTAGAATTAATCCATGATGATAACAGCCGTGTACCAAAAGAAGAGTGTTGTGTCATTTTAAGCTCTGTGTTTTCATCGTGCTTTGTTAAACCTACAGAACTTTCCTTTCCCGATACCCCCACCCAGCACTTTGTTCTAATGGAACCCCTTTTATTTGACTGTGTCGGCATACAAAAGTTGATAGGAAACATGAAATTAGCCAGTGCTCCAGGTGAAGACGGTATCTGTGCAAAGTTTCTGCATAATACCTTTGTTTACTCATCTGTCATTTTATGTAAGCTTTTCACGCAGTCTTTGGAATGTCACTGCCTCCCGGGCGACTGGAAAGCGGGAAAGGTGGTTCCTCTTCACAAATCAGGTGACGTTCATAACCCCCGCAATTATAGGCCCATATCGTTAACAAGTATACCGCGTAAGCTCATGGAACACGTCATCTACTCCCACATAATCACTTTTTTAGAAAACAGCTCGTTCCGTAGTTATCACCAGCATAGATTCCGGAAACAGTACTCGTGTGACACCCAACTTCTCTGCTTTACTAATGACCTTTTTCTTGCCATTGACGCTTCTTCCCTTATTGACTGTATTTTTCTCGACTTTGCTAAAGCTTTTGACACTGTATGCCATAAACTGCTACTGCTAAAACTAAGAAAACTTAATCTTGATGCTAACATATTAAAATGGATTGAATGCTTTCTAATAGACTGCTCCCAATTTGTAACTGCGAATGAATCCAACTCCCCCCTCTCACCCGTAACCTCTGGCGTCACCCAAGGATCCGTTCTTGGCCCACTACTCTTTCTGATTTACATTAACGATTTGCCACATAACATCTCTTCTTCTATTAAACTTTTCGCCGATGATTGTGTTATTTACCGCGAAATTAAAACCCCTTCTGACCACCTCGCCCTTCAGTGTGACTTAGACAATGTTTCATCTTGGTGCGATACTTGGCTAATGAACCTTAATGTTACTAAATGCAGGGTAATGAGAGTTTCACGTCGAACATGTAATATTTCTACTAACTACGTACTTAATAATTCTCCCCTTACTAAAGTTACCTCTTACAAGTACCTTGGCGTTACAATATCTGACAACCTTTCCTGGCAGTCTCACATTGACCTTATTAAAAACAATGCTAACCGCGCACTTGGTTATTTACGCCGTAACTTCTCCTTTGCCCCGATGCAACTGAAACTTCTGCTCTATAAAACATTAGTCCAACCAAAGCTGGAATATTCATCATCTGTATGGGATCCCCACGTAAACATCCATATCAGTAGCATCGAAGCAATTCAAAATCGCGCCGCTCGTTTCATTTTGTCGAACTATTCCCGTACAGCAAGCGTAACCCATATGAAGTCAACTTTAAACCTACCTAGCCTATCATTTCGCCGCAAAATCTCGCGCTTGTGCCTCTTCCACAAGTTGTACCATACCATGAACTCACTGAGTAACTCGCTTTTTTTGCCGCCATCCTACATTTCATCTCGCAGCGATCACCACTGCAAAGTTGGAATTACAAGCAGCCGTACAAACCTCCATTTTAATTCATTCGTGCCCAAAACAAGCACGGACTGGAATCACCTTCCCGCTTCCATCACATCCATCACTGACCCGGCCAACTTCAAGAGTACCATAAACGCATACCCTTTTTAAACATGCTCCATTTGTTTGTACATATTGTTACTTGTTTTTCCACCACTCCTCTCTGTAACGCCTTGTGCATTGAGAGAAAATAAATGAAATGAAACGAAAGTGTCTTTTTGCGAAGGAGTTCCAAGGCACCATCGTGACTTTGTGTTAGGATACTTGATTGCCAAGCCGAGGATCTGGTTTGAAATCCCGCTCGATCCCGTTGATTTTTTTCTTCTCATTATTGGCCATATATAGTGGTAACTGACAACTCCGACGGCCGACAAAATCACAAGCATGTGAATGGGGAGGGGTAAAGTATAGAGGGGGGAGCAAAGTAAGCCCTATAAATTGACATAATAGGGAGGGGAGGGGCTCTGCGACGATTCTTCACCCACCCCACCAAAGGTGAAACCCTGCGCACGCAAACGGTTGTTATGGCCCCGTAACAGCTTGTAATAATAATTGTTCGGGTTTGATGTCCCAAAAACCACAATGCAATTATGAGAGACGCCGCAACGAAGGGCTCCCCGGAAATTTCGACCACCTGGGGTTTAACGAAACTTGAACTGATGGCGCAAATGTTTAGCCAGGGACGAAGAACGTAAGAGACAGAAAAGCGCACTTACATGTCTCTGTCTAAACATTTTCGCCATCAGTTCAAGTTCAGCTATGCACAAAATATAGCTCGACGGCAAAGTCACCTGGTGTTCTTTAACGTGCACCTATAAACCTAAGCACACACGGGCCTCAACATGTTCACCTCCACCGAAAATTCGACCACGGCGACCCGTAACAGCTTCCACAGTCAGAAACAAATGGACTAAGGAACACGACACAAACGACCTTGGTTTATTATATCTTTCTTCCACAATGTTGACGTACTCTGTAAAGACGTACCAACAGACCCGAACCATCTCGTTAAGAAGTGTTACCACTACTCCCAGGCTCGCCTTCGCGTAAGTCGGTACAGCATGTTCGACCGACCGGAGGCTGTGCGCTTCTCGGACGAAGAGGCCAAGAAGATGAGCACCATCCTGGTCGTGCTGTGGGAGCAGTACGTCGAGGCCGTGGCGGGACACCAGGAGCTGCGGTTCGTGCTGTACGAGCCGCTGCAGAAGGCACGCATCGCGAGGCTGGCCGAAGCCTACCTCGTGCTCGACAAGGACATGGGCGCCGTCTACTATGACCCCGTGCTCGGGTCAGTCTCGTCTTCATAAGCATGTGCACGGGAAGAGGTGGGAGAGAGGGGCCCACAATCTGCCCCTTACATTAGGAAGTATTCGGATAGCGTTCTCTATGCTAGCGGGCCGTAGCGTTTGCGTTTGGGCACCATACGAACTTTCGAATCGCGTTTGTCTCCCACAATCGCAAAGGTGCGGGTCTTGGGGATCTCGTGCTATTTCGGATTTTTTGGGGGGCGGACCGCAAGAGCGAACGGCCGTTCGCGTTACGACGCATGCGCACTGGCAGCGAGCATACCACCGCAAAGGCCTGCGGTATGCTATTCAACGATTCCCTATCGATTTGATAAGAAGGGGCAGGGGGGCGCTGTGACGGACCTTCGCCCTCTCCCTGAAAAAGAACCCTGTGCAAGCTTACGCTCATCTAGACGACCGTCACTGTAACGCCAAAATAGTTTCGAAGACTTCGAGTGGACTTACCCGGTAAAGTGTCGAGGCAGCAGGGACTGACGGCTGGCGTCAGCAATGTTGTGTAAGCGTGGCATCGATAGCACTCACCAAGAAAGAGTTCAAACTAACTCGACAACAGAGCAAACTTCGGGCGTGTTAATGCGGCATTAGCCTCGAGGACATACCGCGGCACCACCTACGTGATGACGTCACTCATAGGATGCCGAGTTGTGTTGTCTGCTAGAATACCGAATTTCTTTGCGCTTTTGCTGTGGACCCCGTGTGTGCTTCCCTTTGTTTTGAAGCTCGGTGTTTAAAGAAGTGGTAAGACCTGATAATTCGGGCAAGCAAACTACGAATCGGTGTTCCCGGTGGCACACTCGTGTCTAATTTGCATCGTAAAATTGCGACTACCAACCGGTGCAGCCATGGGGGACGATGCAAGTGGGGTCGCGAAAGTAAAGCTGCCGTATTTCACAACTACTACTTTATCTGTGACGCCAAAACGATCGCAGCGCTGGCCTCTCTAGTGGAGGTCCTCGCGGCCAAGAGTGAAATACAGCTCAAATAACGACGGGAACACAGGAAGTAAACATACACAGCGCTAAACAAACAACAGTTCGTTAAATAAATTTTTTCTAACATATGCAAAGAAAAACAGCCTCATCAATGTGCATGCCAATGCAGATACTTCCTATCATCTTGGAAAATCAGATCGAAGAAATGTCAACTCTCTATTCGATATGATGATTGACGGCGAATCGGCACAGTCATCGCCCAATCTTTGAATCGTCTCAGCTTCGACCATCTCACTTCACTATCTCGACACAACACGTGGCAAAAACGAACAACGGCTAATCTTCATCTTTAGATATTTTCCAGTTTTTTCTTTCTTTTTCCCCGTGCTGTTTTTGTTTTCAGTGCCGCCTATACAGGGTGTCCCACATAACTTGAGCCAAGAGTTTGAGAGTGACAGACACTTAGGAGGCGAATTGAACCAAACGCATTCTACTTGCTCTATCCTGTAGTGAATCCGGCTATTTTTCGTTTCTCCCCATACTAATTACTTAACACTTTCTAATTATTCATTTTTTAATTACGGGCTGGAAACCCAAATATGAACACTGAGATGTACAACACTTCCAGAAACCACCGACTAAATTGTTTCCTGTACGATGCGTCTCGCGCTGTTATTTTTTCCACGTTGTAAAGAAAGCCCACAAAATGTGAAAAAAGTCGTGTGACGGACCGCGAGCGCACTGCTATAGTGCTGCTGTAGGCTTTTTTTACAACGCTGATAAAATAACAGCGCTAGACGTATCGTACATGATACAATTTAGTCAGTGGTTTCTGAAAATCTCAGTTTTCTTATTTTGGGTTTCCAGGCCATAATTTACAAATAGCTAATTAAAATATTGTATTCATTTGTATGGGGAGAAATAAAAAAGTAGCCTAGGTACCTACCGCCTGGTGCGAGTATAGTACGCGTTTGGTTCAATTCGCACACTTAAGTGTCTTTCATTTTCAAATTCTGGGCTCAAGTTATGTGGGACACCATGTATATGCGCGTTTCTGGAGAATATAAACCAGTTATAAGTCAGCGCATAGTGTCCTTCCTATGGTTCTCGTCCATGTCGTTGTGGTGGATAGGAGCTAAAGCACTTTCGAATAATCGAGTCTATAGTAGAGCAAATTGGAACACGGAGAAAGAAAGAGGACAGGACTAGCCCCTTCCTCTTCGCCCGTGTCCGAGCATTGACGTAGCCAAGGGGCTGGAAGGGCCACTACCATCACCCTTTGAATCCACCCTAAGGTGATTCGGGGCGGAAGGCAGTCGAGTGCCTCCCCTGTGCGCAAGACTATTACTAGGCCGATCAAGTGTCCCCACCATAAGCTATAGTATATGCTTTTTCAACGCCCTCGTTCGCTTCTGGCAATTCACAGCGAGGACACGTACCGGCGGATGGTTCGCAAGATCCGCAGCTCGAACTACTTCAAGTCGTTCCCCGTGCTGGAAATCGACTGCTGGCCCCTGGACGGCAACCACAAGAACACACCCATCATCTTCGAAGAGCGCTACCGACCGTTCTCCGCAATGACGCCGATCAGCGTCGACGGCAAGTTTACCACGCATTGTACAAATGTTGCTATAGTGTTTTGCTCGACGTTACATACGTTCAATGTCAACGTTATCAGCGGATGAGTACAGAATACGGGCTCACAAAACATGCTCGAACATCTCGGTGTTACGAGTTTAAAACAATAGTATAGAAAACAGTCACTTTTCATTGAAAAAGTGGCGCAGGAGCTCGTGCCCCATCAGCAAAATGGCGACAAGCGAGGCTATGTGTGTGCGTTTTTGACGTACTGCTCTACTTTCTTTCGTTGTTCGTTTCCTCCTTTCTTCTCTTTTTTATTTCTCTGTTTCTTGTTTTTTTTTCTTTCTGTTTTGATGTTGGATTATTTCGGGCGTTGGATTTTCATCCACGTGCTCGGCAGCACAACACTTTACTTGCTACTGGGCGTCAACGACGGTCACACATTCATAGCAAGGCAGCAACGAGATTTGGCAACGCGAAATCACAAGTCAGCTCGATTAGAAAAAATCTAATTACCATGTTAGGAACGGCTGATCTTCGACAATTGCGTGATCGGGAGAGCATCGACTGTGTTAAAACAGCGCACCATCGAAAGTCACATATCATCGCGCTTTCGGGCGCCGGTAGGCATCATGGGTCAATTCTAGTGAACATTCGTATATACATCATCTGCAAAATACTAACAGAAAATATAGCTCAGAAGGTATCTTGAATTAATTTTGAAGTTTGCTTGAGCGACCGACTGCATAGCGGAGGGGAGCTGGACGAGTTTTCGCTTCCTCCATGGTCGCGAGTCGCTGCTGTGATTGGGCTTTTAAATGTATTTATTTATTTATTTATTTATTTATTTATTTATTTATTTATTTATTTATTTATTTATTTATTTATTTATTTATTAACAGGATTTCTGCTGGCTTTAAAGTGAAGCCTTAAGCAGGAGTTGGTAACATATAAATATAGCACACTGAACATTTTCACAATATATTAAGCACAGAGGATGCCGCGGACACACAGGTTTTAACGCGGTAAAAAGAAAAAATATACAGTGCATGACATGCAATTGCGCATATCATAATACCTGTATAGTGCGTACTAACATCACTTGTGTGTACTAACAACGCAACGTCAAAAAACAAAGAGTACAAATATGGCAGGAAGACATGCTATAAGTTTTTTAAGCTCCGATAAGAATGACGCCAATGTCGCCGCCTCCACAACGCCACCAGGGATTGTGGAGGCGGCGACAGTGGCGTCATTCTTATCGGAGCTTGAAGGATTGTGGAGGCGGCGACAGTGGCGTCATTCGTGCCAGCTGCGCGTCTCGTGCACCGGGTCCGCAGAGAGCGACTCGAGCGGCGGGAGGCTCGACGATCTGGCCGAGCAGGCGTCCGTCCATTCGCTGACGGGCGGAAGCATGGAGCTGCTGGCGCTCTCCTCGCATCCCGAGAGCGAGGTGTGCAACTGCTGGCGACAGTTTCGCGCCACGGACTTCCGGTTCCGGCGGTCGTCCTCGCTTTCGCTGCCGCCGACGCTGGCCGAGCTCTACCAGGGTACTGAGCCGGCCTGCTGCTACCGCATCAACGACACCGATAGGTGCGTCCTCACTGCTGTCTACACCGTATACAACACAGAACTTTATTAAGTTCTGGGAAACGCTGCTTTTTCAGAGCAACACCACGGGGGCGCTCGCATGGGGACTTGTGCCCCGTAACGAGGGGCATCGCTAAAGTACAGGTTCGGTTACTAAGCTCACCACAGTCTAGGGCAAATAAGTAAGGAAAAAAATAATAAACGCAGCCACTTCCTCGCCGTGAAAACCATTGGACGAACGAAGTTGTGATCATGATAATGACCATCGCCATTAAAATTACGCATAATGAAAATGATGCAACTATAACAATGATAATCACGATCATCATTTCGTCCTGTGCATTCGAATAAATAAATATCATCAATCTGGAATCAACATCAACATCAGTGTGCATTGGCTCATGGACAAATAAGGAACAAAAAATAATAAACGCAGCCACTTCCTCGCGATGAAAGCCATTAGACGAACGAAGTTATGATCATAATAATGAGTCATAATAATCAAAATTATGCATAATGAAAATGATGCAACTATAACAATGATAATCACGATCACCATTTCGTCCTGTTTATTCGAATAAACAAATATCATCCATCTTAGAATCATCATCAACATCAGTGTGCATTGGCTAGGAGGTAGCGCTTGCTTTCCAGCTCCTATGTTTGTTAGGATAGCACTGGCGCGAGACTGGCTTTAATATTTTTTTAATATAAACAAACGAGAAATGAAAATAAAGAGAAGTATGTGGCTGCACGTGTTTGTCTCTAGTATATTGCCTCGACGTATCACAAAATAAAGACCCATGTACAGCTGCGCCCCCATGTCGCGTTAGGGAGCGTCGCAGTCGGCGGTTATTCGCTACTCGTTCAGCAAAGCAGGAGTGCTCCAATTGCGATACCTTTATTGTGATTTGTTAAGAGCGCACTTTGCTGCGACTGTTTCTTTTCGCATTCTTGACCGCTAAAATTCTGTTTCAGGTTCGCTGAGATGAAAAGGAGCGTGTGGGAATCCATGAAGATACCCGTCCATTGGCATACGTAAGTCATCGAGGTGTGTCTAATTGAATAATGTTGCAGCTACCATGGGGGGGGGGGGGGAATCGGAACAGTTACGCACCGATGGTACCCTGACTGAAGAAACAGCGGAGCTACTGGACTTCACCTTCTTTCTCTCCTCCTCACGATCAGTTTCCTGTCCCTCCCCCCACTATGCTATAATTTCGAAGATTATGCCATGATTTACCTTCTCCTTTCTTCATTTCCTTCCTTCTTACTCTGAGACCACTCCTCCTTAGTCTGCTTGGCCCACACCCACCAGAGATTGTCACTGGCGAATACCCGCCGAGTGTTCTGCGGATATCAGCGGCTTGACCTTCAGCTTAAAAGAACACTAAAGTGAATGAAATAACAATTTAGGCGAGAGTGAAAGCTCAATGTATGACAACGTCTAAAACAACAATATTATAAACAGCAGTGCCCTACTTACCAATAAATCAAGGTAAATGCACAAGAATACATGCGCCGCTGTAGGACATCCTCAAAATGATCCTGATGACGTCAGAAGAACCACCTACAATTAATCACTAATAATCAATCTAGTTGCACTAAATAAGAAACCTTCCGTGCATCAAAAGAGACCCAATAAAATGTTGCTTGTTCGTTTCTGTCTGCTTCATGGAAAAGAGCGTTACTATGAGGAGTGGTGTGAGTGCTTTCAAATTCAATTTTCGCCTAGGTAAACTTAAGGTCCTTAGATGAAACAAGTTTCCAAGGTAGCGACACCTTTCCCTTTGCTCCTCACCAATGTACTTGGAGCGCCCCCTAGAAGGTTCAAATGTTTCATGAAAAAATGAAAGTTTGGCTTCAGCTGCTACGGTGAATAGGTGTAAATTAAACAATTTGGAACAAAATGAGTCGTACAATAAACGGTTAACTTTATGAACATAGATGGTACAACACAAGAGCAAGCTGAATCTGCGTCACTCATCTGGCAACGTTGTGCAGTTCTATATTTTACACCACTAGCCATGGCGTCTCGCATCGTTCATCTAGAGTGTACTAGACTCTAGTTCATCGTAGTTCGTCCAGTTCTCCGAATGCGTTTTGTTCGTGCTGTGACACAGTGAACGCGCTTCTTGCTTGATCCTGTCAGTGACGCTGCGACGAGCGATTACAGTGGCTTGTGCACACGCAAGAAAAAACTACGGCCAGACTGGTACGAACACTTGACTAGGAGCCCTGCGATTACGGTTTTTCTTTAATGTGCCCATTGGGACAATTATGATGCCAGGTGATTCTGATGCGGTGCTCGGAAAGTTCCTGAAAAGTGAGACTTCTACTGGTGAGGTGTCTCGAAGCAGCGCGTTTTGGCTCATGCGTGAACTGGTCAAGCGTGAAATGTTTCTGAAGGTGCGTTGATTACACCCTCCAGCTGCTCTGTATACGAGCATACACACAAGTATTTGTACAAACTGGCGTGCACTAGACGCGCGCCTGGCGTTTCAATAAAAAACTCGCAAGCATTTCCCCGAGGGTGAACATGGTTAAGTGCGAATGCACGGGGTGATGCTATGAGGGGTATTTATTAATTCGCACGATTATATTTATTATTCACACTATGGTGCCTTTATGGTGTAATGGTTCCTGGGAATCGCAATTTGATCACACGGGGGAGTTTACGTTAACTCACTGGCGAATGCCAACGGATTTTAACTTTACTCCCCCTCATAGCATCACCCCGTGCATTCACACTTAACCATGTTCACCCTCGGGGAAATGCTTGGTAGTTTTTTATGAGCGATTCTCACGGAGGAGCGAGCGAAGGGGGAGGGGGACGTGCGCAGCGGCGTTAAAGATATAAGGCGCGTTACTGACACCAATATCAGCGTCACGTCCGTGGCTTATTCGGTAGAGCGTCGCGCTGCGGCCCGCCAAGTCCTCTTTCTTCTAAAGATAGAGAGAAGACTGCAGACGCCGCCGACGGCGGTGGATAATTTGGGGTCGCTTATAAAGTGTATTCACACTTAAAACCGACAAATAAACTCACTTCGCAGATCCGCGTCGACGTACATTGACGGAGTTGCACGAAAGCGTTCGCGTGAAATGTTTCATAGCTATACTTCACGGCATGCTTCATTTCGGATAGCACAATGTAAGTTGAAGAGAGCGAAAGCGTTTTCCGTTGTTTTATGGCAACGCAGCATTGTTGAAAAACGCGGATATTGCATATAACGAGCACTACGAAACAATCTCGGTCGACTTGGAGCAGACTGAAACGCTCCTCCTGTTCTGTTTATGTCCTGGCTACAATTTCGTCTTTGGTCACGGCAAGAATCCAGCTGAAGTTGTATGCGCATGCGTACTCGTTTCGAACCTTTTGCATAACGATAAATAACACCACCAGCCATTTGCAAGATCACGTGCGAGGAATGCACAAATTACAGACCCGGATGGCAGAGAAAAAGAGGAATAATTGAGAGAGTGAGGAGGACGGCTCGAGAACAATGAGTGACGCTACCTTTTGTTTCATCTAGAGACCTTAGGTAAACTGGGCACGTCATGCCATCTAGCGGGACCCAGTTGAACCAATGACGCCTGCAATTTTCAAGGCTCTGGCTAAAAATTGTTCAATGGCCGTTGTTATTGCTGTCAATGTTACTCGACCTAGTAACATTGGCTGCAGAGGCCCCCGTAACTTTTTCCTTGCTGCCATTATAGTGTCAACGGCCGCGCACTAAATCTAGGAAACGTTGTGCACAGCGAAAGTGACGTCAGACGTTCTGTTGAGGCGGGTAATTTTGAAATAAGCCCTTCCTTGGCACAAACGTAACACTACGAGGTTTCTGGACCGCAATTTCAACAATCAACGTCGACTTAATAGTTGCCTTTAGTGTCCCTACAGTAAAGAGAAAAAGATACTTCTCATGTCAGTGTATTGAAGAGAAAAGCGATTTTTCTTGCACTAGACTCCCCGACGCACTGCGATCAGAGGTAGCTTTGCAGTTGCTGTGCCAGTTGTCACGTGACCATAAAGTGCGGTGGCGAGCTTTGGTCGGGGTATAGTGCCTAGAATATACTTACGTAAGTATATTCTAGGCACTAAAGTTGGGGCGGAGCCTACGTGCCACGATATCGCTACAAGCGCCTCAGTGTATCGACGGTGCACAACCCAGTTTACAAAATAAAATAGGTATATACGTCCAAACTATGGAACAACGGTAGGCTGTCTCTTGTGACCTACCAACAAAAATGTTCAGAAAAACTTCAGAAAAGTGTTCAGTTTAGAGCACTATATAATCTTCTATGGAAGAGCGCTAAGCACACCCTGAGGTGGAGAGCAAAAAAAAAAAAGGCGAATTATGTGTGTTTAGAAAAGGTTGTTAACAATTTAGAGTGCTTAGTAATCTACAACGGGAAAGCAAGAAGCCGTCTTGTGAGCCTCAGATTTCATCAGGCCCTGAACAACAACAAAAAAAAATGCCCCCACCTCCTCGAACGGAATCATGAGGAAATGCGAAGGCATTGCGTAGCGTCCATAACGGCGTTTCGCACGTGAAAACACAGCGTTAGAAGAATAATGTTTTTTTTCTTACAGCATGCAGCCAATAGTGCCGTTCTCCGCACGTGTCATTTTTCTGCCGCGAATAACACAGAATGCGTTTCCAGCTCTAGTAGCTAGCGTTCACGGTTAAAAAATCCTATAAAGTGAACAAAGCAAACAGCGTTCACGTTTCACACTGCCGTCTCGAGCACACATTTCCGTATGTTCTTTAGAGGCGCCCAGCCAGCGAAAGGTCAAGAGGGAGGCGCGAGCGGACGGGAAAGTGGGGCGCAGAAGGGAGAGAGAACGAACGGCGAGAGAAAAAGCGGCGAAGCACTGCAGCTACCCTCTCCTACACTCTATCGCACCACATGCTCCGGTTGCTAGGGGCGAGGAGGATTGGCACGCGCACACGCAGATTTCGCTATGGGAGAGGGCGGTAGACGGATCCCGACGATCGCCTGACATAGCCCGACTAAGAAATGCGTTCGCATTAAAAAAAAATGTTTGACGATTTTGAGCACTATATATACTCGTCTATGGGAGTGCGCTAAACACTCCCTTAGGCGAAGAGCACCACCAGGCAAAAGACCAGAAACGCATATTCCAGAACAAGAATTATATCTTGAAGACAACAAGAAATAATGTATTGCGGCCTCTACTTGGTCCTGCTTCTCGCGTGCAATGTCACCGACATGTTAATAGCCTCCGCAGGCCCATACAAGATCAAGGTGCCATTTGAAAGGAAAAAAAGTATTTTCCCCCATTCTTCTATTGTAACTTCGTCGAATGCAAAAGTATCTTCTATATTCTCAGCCTTTGTTCTTACTGAATCCGGGTTTCATCAGATGCGCTTCGTCTTGATAATCGCTATATATAACGCGAACTCGTTGTGTCGCGCAGGCCTGACGTTTCGGAGCTGGTGCTGCTGAACTTTCCCAGCACCAAAGCACCAAAACCCGAAAACCTCCACTTGATTGTCATGGTGCACGGACTGTACGGTGAGTGCGGACGCCCTTTAACCCACAGGTCGGCAAATTCACTCGCGAGACGAATCGTCCAGGCTCATTCAGACTCGATGCGACACTTGACTTTGAGTCTGACTGAGGCCGACTGAGTAAAACTATGATTATTTTTTTGCCTCAGCGAATTCACCTGAGAAGACCTGTATTATCGTCAGGAGCAGCAGTGGCAGCGCCGGCCTGACCCCGATCACTGCAGGACAAAGTCCTCGCCCATGTTTATTTATGTTAACCCTGTCTTGTTCTTGTTGCGGATTGTTGTGAGCCGGACCTAGTTCAGCTGACAACTTAGATCAATTACGATCCTAGTCAATTGCAAGGAAAGTACTCCCAAGACAAGAGCACCGCTGGTCATTAACAATGACACTTCAAGAGAAGGCAAGCGCGAAGAGGTAGGTATAGAAAGTTAGCGGGGGAGATGCGATTAAGAGGTCTGTGGGAATAACGTGGCGCCAGCGAGCTCAGGGCCAGGTTGATTGGCGAAGCATGCATGGGAGAGGTCTTTGCCTATCACTAGACGTAGTCGGGCTAATGGTGGTAGCACAGTTGGCCGTGGTGGTGGTGGTGATGACCCCGGTTTTGTAGAATTCTGGTGACACTCCGTCCGACTGGACACTACAAGCCGTGCACTATACTGTGACAACCAGTCTTTATGGGTCTTGGCTAACGTAGAAAGCCTATGCCCTGACCACAACTTTTATGATGCTATATCAGGCCACGTCTTGCTGACGTCACACGAAATGTTACACGTTGTACCAATGACGAAGCTTGCAGCGCAAGAGGAAGTACACGGATGAAGAAAATGAAGATAGGACAATGTGCTCACTTGATAATAATTGTTGAGGCTTAACGTCTGAAAGATGCGCTTACTTACAACAGGCCGCTTAAAATGCCAAGGGGACGCATATACGTTGACCAGTTGTGCCCAGGTGCTGATGCTGGCTGGACCATCTCGACGAAAAATATATAAATAAAGCAGGGAAACAAGGGGATGGAACAGATCTTTCCGCGCGCAAGGCTACAAACTTTGGAAGGTTATAGCTACGAATAAATCCGCTATTCATGCACCACGAAACATATAAGTTCGTTCGTCTCTTCCTCGATTAATCAATGGCGGGGCTACTCGGCTGCTGGCACGAACGTCGCGGTCATGCGATCCCGGCCTTGGCGACCACATTTTGATGGAATTGAAATGGTAGGGGCCGGCCCTGCACTGTGCTATGTCAGTACACGTTTAAGAACACCAAATGGTCAATTTTTCTGGAGCGGCGCAATTCATAATCATATCTTAGTTTTGGGCCATAAAGCCCCACACATTAAAACAAAAAGTCTTGAAAAAAAGGATGTCGCTTGTTCTTTGCCATCGTCAGAAGCGAGATTAAATAAGTCGGACAAACAGGCTAGCAATGTAGGAGCTGCAGTTGTACGCCTTCGTTTGATAACCGCATGGCCATCGGCACAAGCTATAACAAAAGTACCCGAGAGATTGTAGAGGCACTGAAATCAGAAGTACAGCTTCGAGTGGGTTATCGAAATAGATATGTTAAAGTGCGGAGCAGTTTAGGAGCTCGGGCTGTCATACGCCGCAGTCGTCTCATGTATAGCTTGTAGTAACGCTGGCAAGACCACGCATAGAAAAGCCACCTAGTGTCATATTGAGCGTGTGCTTGCGTCAAGGAGAAAGTATTCTTGTTCTTCGAGAACCTTGATGATGATATTAAGCGTGGAGCACTTCAGACACCAACATGCCAAACCAGGTAAAATATGAAAAAAAAATCAAGCAAGCGAAAGATAGAGAGTGAGAAACGAAAGGAAAATAAGTAAAATTGAAATGAAGAGAAATAGAGAGATAGAAAAGGGGTAGGAAACTGTAGAAGATAAAAAAAGATAAAATCGAAGAATACCAATGGCCCCTACTGCAAAGCTGCCTTAATTTTGTTTAACGAAACGCAGTAGGGTGGCTGGACAAATGGCTATGCTTAGTACTTTAGAAACTTTCTTCGTCAAGCCCCCCCTCCCCCCACGTTCCCCTGTGTATTATTTATTTGGCCCAGCCAGTAGCATAAGCGCCTGCGCACTGCTGGTAATCATTTATGCATCTCCTTGACCCATTAAACAGTCTGTTTAAAGTGGATCGTCCCGACACGGCGACGAAACGTGCGCTGCGTGCATCGCCGTGTGTCACCACCAAGAAGCCCTTACTTGCATGATTTCACACTGTATCTTATTAGGTCCAGTTAAGAATCGATCGGCATTTTTTAGTTCCTCGCACTCGATAGTCAATTCAGGTAACCTTATAAACTTCCTTATTGCTCTGTCAAGACATCATTAATGTGTGGCAGGAAATAACAAGCGAAGTCAAAATCAGATGTGCAAAACAGGACATACTTTCAACGTTCGAAAGCAAAGCCCAAGAAGCTTCTTTTTTAAACCATTGTTATACTGCCCACGCGTACCTGCTAATGCCGTACCAATGCGAAGTCAAACGCTCCAAGCAGGTAAGCAAGCTCTCGATTGGTCAAGCTGGTAAACAACAAATCACTGTACGTCCACTGGCATAACACACTATTACTCTCCTCAATGAAACTTGCTTGCTTCACAGGCCGGAGGTGCATGGAACAATAACATGTTTTCATTAGTTTCTTCACGGCCAGTGTCACCAACATAATCATCTTGTCCAACATTTTTTTTTCTCTGGCGCGCAGGTTGCTCAACGGATATGCGTCTTCTTCGCGTGTTCCTCGAACTGGCCCAGCCTCGCTCGAACATTCGCTTTCTTATGTCCAGGGCGAACGAGGTAGGGCCGCAAGTCACGCGCATGCGCGGATTTCGCACCATGAGTAACTGATATTAGTATGATGGGGCGCAATTATTAGAGCGTGGCCTCACATATCAGTTCCGACAATAGTGCATTTATTTATTTATTATTTATTTAATTAGTACCCACAGCGCCCATACAGGCATTATAGTGGGGGGGGGGGGTACAGAAAAGAACATGAAAATTGCAGGTTCACATAAGTTCACATAATTGCATTCACATAAGTAAAAAAGAGAAAAGAAGTAGATTTCCAAAATACAAAAACATACACAGTTGCACCGAGCACAGATGCGTCAGAAAAGTCATATGTATTAGAGAAAAAACCACAAAAAAAATTGATGAAAATCTCATGATAATTAAAACAAAGTGCAGCATTCGTCTAGCACGAGGGCAAATTAACACCAAAACAAAACAACATAGCTTACAACCAAGATACCGTACAGATCATGGCGACTGCCAGGCGCACACACGTAGTCTACAGGGCTTAGCGGTCCAAAGATTCAATCATTTTTATTGCAGAAAAGAACGCATCCGTTGAAGAAATTTCTACAATTGTGGGAGGAAGTCGATTCCACTGACTGATAGTTCTCGGAAAAAAAGAGTTGCTGAAGGACGATGTATTACATTTATATTCTCTTATCTTGTGTTCATGATCTTTGCGGGCTGAAATGTAGTGAGGCCGGCTTATGTATACGTCACAGGGAATTCGAGTATGAGAATAAAATATGCTGTGCAATAGCTTCAGTCGAAACGATGCCCTTCGGTGCTGCAGAGATTTCCATTTTAACTTCAGCTTAGCTTCCGTCGCACTGAATTGTCTGTCGTACATAGGTGCATTAAACACATATCTCGCCGCCATAGACTGAACTTTTTCTAATCTTTCTTTATTTGATGATGTTGCAGGGTCCCACACACAACATGCGTACTCCAGTACTGATCTCACGTATGTTTTGTATAGTACCTCTCGGGTTTGCTGTGGAAAAGCACGTGTGTTTCTTTTTAAGAATCCTAAGCTCCGACAAGCTTTATTTACAGTGTAATCCACATGCCGATTCCATGATAGAGAGGGGCAAAAGAAAACACCTAGGTATTTGTATTCGCGCACCATTTTTACCGGAGAGCTGTTTATTGTGTATTCAAATTCACCTGGGTTTCTTTTTCTGGAAAACCTCATGCATACAGTTTTCTTAAGGTTCAGTTTCATTTCCCATCGCTGGCACCACGCGTATATTGCACATAGGTCGTTTTGGATTACGGAACAGTCAGTTTGAGAGGTAATCTGACGATATAAAATGCAGTCGTCTGCAAATAGCCTAATATGGGATTGTACGTTTTCGTTAATGTCATTTATATATAATAAGAAAAGTAATGGTCCCAGAACTGATCCCTGAGGTACCCCTGACGTAACACTAGTTATTTCAGACTGTTCGCCGTTTACAACTACATATTGTCGCCTCTCATGTAGATATTCAGCAATCCATGCAATAACTTGGTGATTAATATTAAAGCTGGTTAGTTTTTTCAGCAATAAGAAGTGTGATACAGTGTCGAACGCTTTTTGAAAGTCGAGGAAAATACAGTCGACCGAAAATTTGTCGTCCAGTGCTGCTGCTAAAACATGGGTGAACTCTACCAGTTGTGTGACGCATGATAGCCCCTGCCTAAATCCATGCTGGTTAGAGTTGAATAGGGAATTACTATCTATGTGCTTTACAATCGCAGTATATAAAATATGTTCAAGAATTTTACTGCACACAGAAGTGAGTGAGATAGGGCGGTAATTATTCACAGCATTGCGCGGGCCAGATTTATGTATAGGAGCAACAGACGCCATTTTCCAATCAGTTGGGAGAGAACTCTGTTTTAACGATTTTTCAAAAATAACTTTCAAGTACATAGACACTGCATGGGAAGAAGACTTCAACATAAAATTAGGCAAGCAATCAGGACCCACTGCTTTCGCACAATCTAGATCTCTAAGTAGTAATTCAATGCCACGAGCGTCAAGTACTACATCAGGCATGGATGTGGATTCGTGTACCAACAATTTCAAGTCTTTTTGGGGGTCAGTAGCGGCTGAGAACACTGACGTAAAATATAAATTGAACAACTTAGCCTTTTCTGTCGTATCGCTCACGGTAATATCACCGCTGGTCAAAGCGGGAATTGAAATGTTGTCTTTCTTGTTTCGTTTGATATACCTCCAAAGTTCTTTCGGGTTTTGCGTTATTTTACGTTCAATTGTTTTAAAGTAGGCTACTTTCATTTCGACTGTAGCATTATTTACTTCACGCGTTGCCAGCTTCAGTTTGCATGAGTTCTCTTCCGAGGGATTTCTTTTAAATGAACGGTAAATTCTCTGCCTACGCTTGACCAAAACGTCGAGTTCTCTACAAAACCATGGTTTACTTTTATTACGCCTTCTAGTTAGCACCCATGTCGGAACAAATCGGTTTCTCAGCTCTAGAATCTTGTCTTTAAACAAATTCCACAGCTCTTCTACTGAATAATCATCGGCAAGTGTTTCGAAAACAATGAAATATGCCTCCAATGCAGTGTTGATTCCTTGGACATTAGCCTTCGCGTAATTGTACATGCACCGACTCCTTTCACTGTAAGCACTCGTATGTTTCATATTTATCTCACTTAGCACAACCTCGTGGTCACTTATCCCTGGTAATACTTCAGTGTTTTCTACCATTTCTGGCATATTTGTGAAAAATAGATCAAGGATATGACCTCCTCGAGTTGGTTTCAACACTGTCTGTGTTAAAGACAAGAGGTTCATGAAATCAGCCATTTCAGATTTAAAACTAAGAGAACTTCCAGAAGCTATTGGTTGCTCATTCCAGTCGAGATCAGGCAGGTTAAAATCCCCACCTACAACGACGTAATCAGAGGCGATTTTTGTAGCTGTAGCAGTGAATTCACTAAATTCCTTAGTTGAACCAGTTGGCGGTCGATAAAAAGAGAAGACTGATAGTGATTTGCCATTCGAGAGCTTAAGTTGACACCAAACAGCTTCACTCGTATCGTCTGTAGTGCTTATGCCTATAGACGGAATGCGCTGATCTACCAAGATAAATACACCACCTCCATGATAGTTCCTGTCTTTCCTGTAACAAGTAAAGTTATCTGGAAATACCTCGGTGTTTGCCACGTCTTCATTCAGCCATGATTCAGTACCGATAACTACACTTGGTTTGGTCATGCGCACTAAGTCATCGAATATGTCAACTTTATTTTTAATGCTCCTACAGTTTACTAACAAAAAAGAAAGTGAAGAGCATAAGAACTTAGTCGGTCACTTGCACTGCACAACCTTGCCTGAGGTATCATCGTAAGTGTACCTGATGCCGTCCATGTGAAGGGTATCGTGTTTTAGCTGTACTCGTGCGTCCCCGCTTCTATTTTCTCTAGCAAACTGCCACAAAATTCGCCTTTTCTTTCGCACTGGTTCAGAAAAGTCTTCCGACATACCGATACCTGTATCTTTCAAATTCTTGGCCTTTCCTAAAATCAGGTGCTTTTCTTTCAATGACCCGAACCTTGCGATCACGGGCCGCGTTTTTCCCTCTCGAAATTTCCCGAGCCGATGAGCTTTTTCTATCGTTTCGGGGTTAACTTGTAATTTTGTCGAGCATACTTCTTTCACAAGCGATTCAGATTGTGACCAAGATTCGCGGACACTTGTATCAGGTATGCCGTAGAATACCAAGTTATGCTGTCTACTACGATTTTCAAGATCATCAATCTTATTTTGAAGCAACTGTATCACCCCGTGCTGGGTATTACAGCGCGCAGTACACTCAGTGATAGCGGCTTCTAATTTTGACAGCACTGACATTTTTCCTTCCATTGACGACACTCGTTCACTCAAGTCATTTATAGCAGCCTTATGTTCCGCTTGGTTCGCTTCAATGGTATTAAGCTTTCGAACAATCGCGTTTTGCCCATCCAAAATTTTCTGTAGCGTCGCATCAACGACAGGGCCAGGATTCGTTTCGATATCCCCGCAGAGAATTAATAACAAAAAATAAAAGCAAAAACGACGCAGCAGCAAAATCCGACGCTTTGAGTGGTTTCCAGCATCGGAATGCACGCGCACACAGTTATACAACATATGGGGTGGAACCGGCTGGATAACAAGAGCAAATTGTCTACAAAGGGAACATTCACTAACCTGCACAAGAAGCAGAACATGCGTGAACGGCACTGCCATTGCACTGCCGGTTCCACGCCCCAAAGATGCACTGCAGTCGATCGTCTTTTGTAGGGCGGTGATAGCGGTGAACCAAGGTTCGCAGACTGTTGCTGGACACATGTCGGATTCAGCTGCAGTGGGCGTCAACGGTTCCCCATTGAGCGCTTCGCAGATTTTCTCGCTGTTGCCTGTGAATCCTTCGGCGACGTCGACGATAATGCCGTAGTTGACAGCGTGGTCCGTTGAAAGCACCCCGGAACTATATGCAACCTGCACAAGAAGCAGAACATGCGTGAACGGCACTGCCATTGCACTGCCGGTTCCACGCCCCCAATAGTGCATTGCCGGAGCTAATCACGGAGGCAGCGAACAGGAGTTTCTTTTCTGGATGTCATCAAACTCCATCACTGGTGAAACCTGACTGGCCCACATGACTGCTATGCGTCCAGTCTGATTGGCTTGAAAAAATGCTGCCATTACAAAATACGAAAATATGGCGACACATGACAGCGTCTGGAACAGCACCGAGAAACTTGCCTACAGGTCCTGGTGCTGAAGGAAGGCGCTAGTACAATGACCAAGCAACTACGATCTCTTGAAGACTGCACGCGGAATATGATTATTTTGGGGAGTACAGCTGTATGTGTCTTATTCTTAAGAGCAATAAGAAGCTGTAGAGTGTGGAAAGTACTTTAGAAGTTTTCTAAATGCTCAACACTAAATGCTAAATCGGGACGGTATTTCAGGCAATCCAGTAAGTTATAATAACACCGGTACATTACAAGCAATCGTTCAATAAGCGTGAGTCCTGTGTTCCACCTCCTGTGGCTCTCAACATACATACATAATACATACATACATACATACATACATACATACATACATACATACATACATACATACATACATACATACATACATACATACATACATACATACATACATACATACATACATACATACATACATACATACATACATACATACATACATACATACATACATACATACATACATACATACATACATACATACATACATACATACATACATACATACATACATACATACATAGCCCCGCCGCGGTGGTCTAGTGGCTAAGGTACTCGGCTGCTGACCCGCAGGGCGCGGGTTCGAATCCCGGCTGCGGCGGCTGCATTTCCGATGGAGGCGGAAATGTTGTAGGCCCGTGTGCTCAGATTTGGGTGCACGTTAAAGAACCCCAGGTGGTCTAAATTTCCGGAGCCCTCCACTACGGCGTCTCTCATAATCATATAGTGGTTTTGGGACGTTAAACCCCACGCATCAATACATACATACATACATACATACATACATACATACATACATACATACATACATACATACATACATACATACATACATACATACATACATACATACATACATACATACATACATACATACATGCAACCGAGAACCACGTCGTCCTGTAAAGCGTGCTTTGCCTGTAGTACTACCCTGTACGTGGAAGAAGCCACACCCAAAGTCGAGGCAAGGACATTGGGAAAAGAGGCGGCTGTAGCAGTATTTGACTAAGAAAGCAACACGCACGGGTGCTTTGGAACTTCCAACGTTAAAACTAAAGGTCAACTACTTCACGACGTATAGAGAGTGAATGGCATGCAGCGCTTCATGGACCAATCAGCGGGACAAAAATTAAAGATAACTTGTTGCATGGTTCACCTTTGCGATTAATGTAGTAGCCTCTTTCATTTAATGATTCATTCAGCCGTACGTACGTACACACACACGTACGCACTCACTCACTCACATACATACATACATACATACATACATACATACATACATACATACATACATACATACATACATACATACATACATACATACATACATACATACATACATACATACATACATACATGCAACCACAATTTTTTAAACAGCATTTAACACTATATTTAAGGGAACATTTAAACGTTAAATTTTGGGGTAATCCCACCTTGAACACCGCCGTCAAGTATACCCTCAGGATACCTAGTAATGTTTTCTCGTCGCTTTAATAGAGTAGCAGTTAGTTCTTGAAAACCGGAAACCAAAACAGAATAATATGCAACATGCGAAAGTTAACGATAATTGCAGGGGCGATTCCGGTACTTATAACACCATATGCGCACAAACACACACACACGTGTGTGTGTTTGTGTGTGTGTTTGTGTGTGCGTGTGAATATAAATTGAGTAATTACGTAGAAAAAGCGCACGTATGACCGGACATGCTACGTTAGGAGTACGTATGTCCGCGTAACGCAGTGTACTTAAAGTTGTATCTGCACGTGTCGCCATAAGTTCCGATCCCACAAGGGCTCCAGCCTTTTTTCTGACGTTCCATACATCTGCGCAGCGAGAGGAAACGTTCAAGGACTTCGACACGCTCGGCGCACGACTGGCCAAAGAGATCGTGGAGCACATAAAAAAGTACTCCAAGAAACCGGCCAGGATCAGGCGAGTCCTCAGAAGCATTAATACGATAGTTTGACAATATCATGCTGATGTACACGTTAAGAAATCATTACCAGTCGCTCTTTTTGGGGAGTCCCGACTTGGCTGGCTAAATGATACACGTTACCTCTTCATGGGGCTCATGACAGTACTCTCTTCGAAGATAGTCATGACTAAAAGGAAGTGTATGTAATCTATATATATACTTTAAAGACGCGCGCGCGCGTGTGTGTGTGTAACGCTGTCCCTGTGTAACGTGTAATCCTGTGTAACGCTGTCCCTCCGTCCACGATCGCTCTACGTTTCCGCCACTGCGTTCACGCGAACAGTTCACGCAAAGAGAAAGGAAAGCTACTAAAAGCAGCTGTGCAAGGCCAACTGGATAACAATCATCTTCTAAGCCCGCTGCACACATCACTCAGTGGGATACAATGCATACTAGATGTCTTATCATATCCAATAAAAGCGTTCTCAAATGGCACGTGTTGTTTCATTAGCGTTCGAAGCGATATGCAGAACATTTTTGCACTCTCGGCAACACTTCACCTCGCTCGAGTGGAGCCTTTTAATCGTAACACGGTATGTTCAACGAAAGCAGAAAGTGGTGTGAAAAAATTACCATTACACATCGAGTTACACAGAGAGCGCGATGAGTTCAAATCTTGTGGCACGAGCTGAATATTTGTGGATGAAAAAAAAATAAAGCAACGTTAGTCAATCAAACTTTTTATACGATTTTCACCACTGTGACGCCGCGTGTCCTTATCATGAGGACCTGCATCGCCCATTTTTCGCTTGTGCTTGCTACGGATATGCTTGAGTCAATGAAACAGCGCTTTCCTTTTAGCAATGAAATAGTAATCGTGTCGTGTAGTGCTGAGCTAAACCACCGTCAGGCCATTTACAGTGTCTGTTTTCATCTACGATTTTGTACGTCTAGAATATCCAGTTGTTCTTTTGTGGGGTATTTAGATAGCACTGAAATAAAGTAAGGTATACTGCACATAGGTGACGTGCACTCCGTCCTTCTCTGCCTTCTTTTTTTCGATTCTGTATTCCTAAGATTTTTCAGTGTTGGAATTCTCCGGAAAGACGGCTGATATCAGAGGGGATTTTTAGAATCGCAGTGCACAGTATAGAGTCGTGATGGACCGCGAGAGATCCTTTTTCCCCGAGCTTTCATGCGACAGCAAAATGATATCGAGCTTCCCTTTCATTTCATTCGTGCTGGGTCTATATATAGATATACGCTCCGAACTTCACGCGTTCTTCGGATTGACAACATCCTTCCGAAGGTATGCGACTCCTATGCATCGAACACGTGTACTTGAAGCTCGTGCTGGAAAATTTTGATCGAATTATTTTTTTCTGTATTTTTCTATACACATATCGAACGGGAATTAAGTTTCAGCTCGCAAACTTGGCGTCCGACAATTCTCAGTTCCATTATTTTCATTTTTTTATGTGAAAGCACAAGCAGAACGAAACATGCGCGATTCCGCAGCATCAAATATAAAGGCGACTCCAAATAGAGAAGTAAAGATTAGCTTTGTTAAAAATTACCTCTGAATAACGCCAAAAACGAATGATTAATTTTACTCAAAGGAGGACATAGTAAGAAAATGTGTTAAACAAAGGCACGAAAAAGGAAGGGGCACCAATTTTCGTTTCAGAAATCGCAAAATAGGTATGACGTCATGGATATTGACAGAATCTCGCACAGGCTGTGCAGTTAGCATGTACGCGTACGGATGTATAAGGTTTGTTACAGATGAGGCGTGCATTTACAATAAACTTTAGCTTCTTGGAAATCGCAAAGAACGTATTCGGAGGGGGGAGAGGGCTGCCCCTTCTGCTTCTTTACGTTGGCACTTATTTAAACGGCATACAGTTATCGAGACATCATCTGAAATTTATTTGTTGCGTTCAACGATGAGTGGTCGAATTCGCCCTCACTGCCCTTCTAACTGTGATTTTCGGACCATTCGACCGAGCCATCTATCCCACCACAGTAGAATTGTCTCAGTGAGAATACATACACACACGCCCACTGACACGGTTGTTCTATACCGCGCAGCTTCATCGGCTTCTCGATGGGCAACGTTATTATACGCTCGGCGCTGGCTAAGGCCGAGCTGAAGCCCCTGCACCGCTTTTTGCACACCTTCCTGTCGCTGTGCGGGCCACACGTGGGAACCGTCTTCAACACCTCCTTCGTCGTCAACATGGGCGAGTACAGCTGCTCGAATGATAAATGTTTTTTTTTTTTTTTTCGCAGCGAAGAGTGCACACAAACGAAACGACATGACACCGTGCGCCAGAACGATTCACGGTCGCCTGCAGCAGGAAGCACTACATTTTACGGGCACGAAGAATGAGTGACCCTCTTGTTTCTCTTTCAAGCACTTCCGGTAGAGTATGCACTTCCGGTTTTCCGAATAATCGAAAAATGCGCTTCAAAAAATATAACCGGTATGAAATCGATGGTACTGGTTCTCCTTAAGAGCTATATTCCATGTATACATGTGATATAGAGGCCCAAGTTTATTAAAGGCTGATTAGCTGTCAGTATAATAAATGAAAACTCAATGAACGAGTTCGTTGAAAGAGCAGACACTCGTCTTGTACACAGCTGGGATGGTGGTGACACCTGGCGTAGTAGATGCCAACCTCGCGCTTATTTGTTTGTGACCTCTGAGATTCGCTAAGATCGCTACGCAAATTCTACTCTAGGAATACAGCAGGGCAAACGAGCGCCAAGGCGCGAGCGCGACTACCAGTAAATTTAGTCCACACTTATGGTGGTGTCCAGTTCTTCACCCTATTCTTTATCCCTGCATTTCTTTCACTGCAGGCATGTGGTATCTCCAGCGATTTGAAAACACCGCGTCCCTGAAGCAGATGATGCTTGCCGACAACCAGGACGTCCGTAAGACCTACCTCTACCGTCTCAGCAAGGACAACGGTGCGACGAATAGTTCAGCACGCAAAACACATATGTTTTTCGCCTTTGAAGCTTGACAAACGGTGAAGTGCGTAATTAGGTGTGCGTGCCAGATCAGCTGAAAGTACATCCCTCGTACGTGTCCCCCCCCCCCTGTGCTCATTTTTATTTGCAAAACACTATTTCATTCAGCTGCAGTTTCCTCATTTGCCGTCGAAGTGGTATTTAGACAAAAAATATGGTGGTGCGCAAAAGAATCGTAACACGGAGAAAGAAACACAAAACAGGGCACGACTATCAACTCAGAATTCATTGAACCAACAAACAAATATATGTGCGGTTAGATGAACACGTGCTAAAAGAGTCACAGTTTCGCTGCGAGGGCGAAGCAATTAATGCGATAGTAACAACTTGGAACGTAATGCTGATAACGGCAAGTAGATTGAAACATGCAGCACACTGCTCACGCACAAATTACGCACGAAAACAACATATAAAAGACGAGAGCGAACGAATAACGTTTACTGCTCGACACTTTACACGCTGTTAAAGAAACGACGCGTGAAACGTAATCACAAGTACAGCTGAGTGAAAACTAAAAAGTGTCCTAGTTGTTATACTTCACTGTGCATGAAAAGCGCACTCTTTTCGCAAGCGGGGCATGCGCAGCGAGCTAAGTTACCTTTGAGGGCCCGGCAACCAACGCAATCGTTCCGGTGAAAGCCGAAAGCACACGATTCTCCCCACCGAAGGATAAGCGGGCGCACAAGCATCTAACGTCCCCCTCCCACCATTTGCGGGGCAAAGTACGCGTGGAAAATAAGCGCTCGTCGGCACATCATGACGAGCTGGGCGCCAAGCGCGGGCGGCTTTTAGATGCGAAGCAGCTAGTCTGTGTAACTTACTAACTTGACTAGTCTGTGTAACGCTGTCCCTCCATCCGCACCGCACTGCCCTGGCCGCAAGTGTTGGGGCGGTGCCAAGTAGGTCACGCCTTCCCTCGCAGCGCGCGCGCGTTGACGTCACTATCTCCCTAGCCTATTGCCGCGTGTCACCTCTCGTGCTTCGCCGTCTCCACCACTCGCAACGTTCGAGCGCACATCGAGTGTAAACACTCTTTCTGCTCATTTATCTGCCATGAAACTCACACGACCCCCCCCCCCTCCCCCGTGTCTTCGCGTTTCAAAGACATGTTTACTCGAAGAAAGGTTACACCTAGTTTCGCTTTAAACCGTTTTTCCAGCACCCGCGTCTACGTCCATTTCAGCCGAGTCAACGGCGCGCCTACCACTTTCGCTTCGCATCCCAATATGGTTCCCTTCGGGGAGATGGTGCATACTTTTTTTCCTTTTTGAGTTTACATATATATAAACACGTATACATATACGGTGAATGACGGCGGTGGCGGCATCAAAAAACCAGCCGAGACTGTCCCCACAATTGCTATCGCTATGAAAACCATCAGCACCCCGCCGTGGTGGTCTAGTGGCTAAGGTACTTGGCTGCTCACCCGCAGGCCGCGATGTTGAATCGTGGCTGCAACGGCTGCATTTCCGATGGAGGCGGAAATGTTGTAGACCCGTGTGCTCAGATTTGGGTGCACGTTAAAAAACCCCAGGTGGTCGAAATTTCCGGAGCCCTCGACTACGGCGTCTCTCATAATCATATGGTGGTTTTGGGACGTTAAACCCCACATATCAATCAATTATAAGAACCATCAGCGGACAAGGATAGTCTCAATGCCGCGCTTCCAGAAAATCTAACTCAGCGGCAAGTAATGTGTCCGAGATTTTCGCAATACCTGATTCCCCTGCTTTGTTCATCAGATACGCGTCTTCGACTTCACGTGCTACCCTATCATCGAACTGAGATTTCATTGCCCATTTCACTGTGCTAACGTGCTTTTGCGCACTACCATGTTAAGATGAATTGCCGATTCGCCCGGCAGTCCACACTTCTTAAAAAATATACAGCCAGTTGTGCGTCGTGACGTCGTGAAAACCACCGGACCGCAAAGCTGTAACTGCATGCTTGTGATTGGCTACCGCGATCACGTGGTGTCGTAAACCCACCGCTAAATTGGTGATACGCGCGCTTACACTTGACAAGGTGAAGAGGTATTACGTAGCCCAGGCAATGCCGTTTTTGTAATAAACGCCTAGAGTCACATGACTTGCCGCCGGCGCAACCCATACGCGCCAATGCAGGTGCCTCAGTTTATTACAATTAACATTAAGTATACAAATAACGTAATTAACCAAAGTGCGGATTCCCTTTTTGGCCTCATCGTTTCGAACATCATCTTTATCAATTCGTTTTACGTATTTTTTATTAACCTTTCTTCTGGTTTACTACTACTACCTTTTATGCACCCCCTCCTGTTCACACAACTACTACTAAATCTCTCCAAATGTTGTAGGCCGTTGTGGGGTTAAGAAAATACTTCCTCTGTGGCTATAGCGGTGACTTCCATTTTCTGATGACTTATACCAATGACTTTCTGATGACTGATAACCGATTACCTTTATCCATTTTCGTAACACCGAAGTAAGGCGTAATTGGCTAATCGACGGCTAGCATTGGCTAGTAATTTTTATTCAACCGCAATCTAAACTTTTTTTCTTCTATGACTGCCTCTTGAAGTTTAAAAACAAAACGAAAAGAAAATTATTACTTTCAGAGGACAAGAACTGAAGTTAATTTGCAAAAAAAACTATTCCGCATTAGTTTTTCTTTTCTTGCAGGTGACTAACGAGCTTTATCCGGTTGCTCTTGGCTGCCTTTCACTCATTTTTTACTTTTTAATTCTTGCTTGCGAGTTAGTTATATGTGCATTCTTTTGTATACGTTCGTGCTCCTATTTATGTACTGCTCAGAAAGTACTTGTTGAACTGTATAACATTATTTTTTGTTTAGTGTCTTTAGTTTTGATGGATTCTCGATTTCATTTGCTTAAGGTGATTGATTTTCATGTATGCTTTCATGTTTGCAAATGTCGTCTTTCTGCTGCTGCAGCTGTATGGTTAGAACGGCCCAGCCAAGCAATCTTCACCTTTAGCCGCGTCCCTTAGGACAATTTCCATATTCTAGATAAACAAACAAATAAGTAATTAAATATGAGTACAATAACTACCATGCAGGCCTGGCTCATTTCAAGAACATCCTGCTGGTTGGTTCAGCGGACGACTACATCGTCCCGATCCACTCGGCGCACATCAAGTTGGCCAAGCACATCGTCAAGGACACCACAGCCCTAGGTGAATATTTTAACAACCCTAAATTCCTAGACTAAAAGGCGAAGATACTTAACAATATTGCTTCGCAAAGTGACTGAATAGGCTATTTGGTGAATAAAAGCAGACTAGGAAGTAATGAAATCGCTCCATTGAAATTACGTAAGTACATAACTTTATTCATGACATAAGTTTTGCCATAAATTACTTTTCAGAGCTCGTAATTTAGTAATGTAGTGAATTACTTTGAGCTGGTAATTTCAGGTATGTTATTCTTTACTTCCCCAGTTACCTTTGAAATATAGCATGTCAACGTCCTTTACGGTAACCAAAAACAATGGGAAAGAAAAATAACAAAAACATGTTAAACTGACCGCTCGGCCATAGAAAACTAAACACATATATTTGAGATTTCAATGCATATGCGTATTAAGCAAAACACGCATTAGTTTGGCATCATGATGAACTTTTGCTAATTTAATTTCAATACCTTTGGCCAGCTATAATTTGAAATGCAACTTATTACTGCTTAGAAAAGGTGGACCTTTTCATCTTATGAGAGTAATCCGAATACCTTTTTTTTTTCGGCTCCACGCCTCTTCGATTTCTGTACTACGCGGTACGTTTTCACCGAAGAGCACAATCACACACAAGGCGGTTGACTAATGCTGCGTGGCAATGCTTTGTTACTGAGACGAAGTTACTTTGACTTTGGTAAAGCGACCAGTGTACGTTTTACGTCAAGCGCGCCCCCCCCCCCCCCGTGATGGATTGAAGAAAACACACCTGCCATAAAACTATAGCGAACTATACGGAAAACCATAGGCGCTCACAAGGTTCCATTTTGGGGGGGGGGGGGGGGGGGAGTATTTCACAGTGTCCGCCTTCCTAATATGTCAATGCATGGGGTTGACTTTGCCTCCCCCTCTTCTCACCGTGCGCACAGCTCTGCGAATGCCTATGTGCAAAACGCTACATCCAATCAGATAGTTTCCTGAAAGCGAGTGAAAAGACATAACTGTGAGTTCGAAAGGATGTTCGCGCACACTGCGACGTCTCGACACTAAACACTTAACGTCAGAAGGCGCGACGAAGCAGTTTTACCTACACACAGTAAATCTAGATTTAACTAAAACTATTTAATTTAACCTGAACGCAGATTTAGTTTGTCAAAGGGTAAAATTTCTTTGTGTGTCCCAAAACTGTACTTGATCTCTGCTCGAGAGGTGTCTCTATCGCTGGATGCGGTTGTCGCTACTACGCATGCGCTACATGGAATGACGTCACGAGCAAATGACAGCTGTTCTAGCAGCTGCGGGGTCACTGGTTGCCATGGCTACAGCGCGGCTGAGTTTTCGTGAAACACGCACCTTTTACGGCTCGTTTAAGCAGCTTCACCGCAAGGATACTGCCAAGTATTGTATCGACCTGAGTAAATCAATACAACAGCTTTTGTACAGTTGGTTGCACTTGAAAAATTTGAGTAAGTTCAGGAAGCGCCCCTTCCTAACGCCACTGCACTGGGTTCACAGGCGCTGCCTACAGGGAAATGCTGCGCAACATCCTCAAGCCGCTCATCGACAAGCCGGACCTAAACCTGGTTCGGCTGGAGGTGCACGTGCCGTTCCGAAGCTCGCTCATCTCCTCCAACGTGCACATCGCTCCGCTGGACAGCGAGATACTGGCCCAGAAGATCGTTCTCGTCGCGTGCGGCAGGCATCTCCTCTGAGCCAGTTACTGAGCTCGGACGACAACCAATCGAACGACAGAAGCACCCTCTGGCATGCGGGTCCACAGTCCCCCACACACCCACGGCACACTTTTCGCGTGAAATCTGCTGTGTCATGCAAGAAGTGTCATGCTGAACAAGGTAGATGACAGCGCATGAACCAGTTTCACAATCGATTAGGACTGTCGATGGATTGATGCTCACGTGTACAGTGCGATTCTATGACAGCAGTATTAGCATATATGTTGGTATTTTAGTGTATACTTAGTGTGCATGTGTAGACTAATTGCGTGTCCTTGGGTGACCAATTAGTCACCTCATCATTGCCGGTTGCGGTATTTGCCACCTCTTTGATAGAAGCGTACGCATTCAGAAGGTACGCCGTAACGAAATTAGACTATCTTCTACTGAGGTGTACTTTAGCTGGCCTATATCAGTGTCTTGAATTGGGCTGGTTTGTACATTACTGAATTTCTACACAATAAAAAAAACATGTAAGAAACAACAAAAAGAGCAGGGAAGTAAAAAAAAACAGTACAAAATCAACAGTTACTCATAATTGGTGACCAACCAAGGGATTCAATACCAAGCCTCATGCATAAAAGCACCGATTATTCTGCTCTCATGAGTGACATTTCCTAAATGTGTAAATGTAAATAGCTGGTGCATGTGCACCAGTTATCTCTGCATTACCTAGCAATACGTTTGCCACTGACACGAGGTAATGAAGGTAATAAAAAGTCTTTATCACACGTTCTGCGTCGCAGTTCTCCATGTTCAATTCACTGAAACTGCCCTTAAAACTTAAAAAAAAAACAAAGCAATAAAGTACAAGCCCGTGTCTCACCAATTACTGGGAGCACATGAATTGTTTTGAGGCAAAAATGACTTAAAGAGCACTAACGCAACATTTTTACGCTAAAAATAAGGCTACCATGTTTCACAGATAACGTGGTGACAATTGCAAGAACTAAACCGATGTGCAAGCAGAAAGGCTTCACATGAAGGCAACGTTTCTTTATAATCACAAGCAATCTACCAGTCTGTCACTGAATGCTCAATAATGACATGTTTCGCACTCTGTGGCTACTCGGGACACTAAAATGTGACACAGCACGACAGTCAGGAAAGAGAACATGACACACCAAGTCTCGCGCAGGGCGGCATTGAACATCCGTTTAATGAAGCGCAACAAGTGCATACATGGATCACACACATCGAATTTTCATGAGGACACCTACTTACACAATATGCGTCACACGCACACACACATAATGCATCCCTCCACTGAGCACGCTCGTGCAAGCCAGCGACATGCCTCTAACGCCGAGTAACAAAGCCGCACTCCTGTAAATGACTAGTTGACGACCAACGGAGACAACAGAAAAAAGCGAGCCACGATTTTTCAAAGATTGTTTACTGAACACTCTGGTTGGTGAGGCCCGCCAAAATTAAACATGGAACGAGCAAAATGGCACATGAAACCTTGGCTTTAAAACGAGCATCCTGCACACCGATACACGGCGGAGTGGTGTCTGACCAACATGTGGTACACAACCATTCCGGAGCTCAAAAACTTCCGGAGTACAAAAAGAGTCCAACCTCGAGCTTCGGAGTCCTTCGCAGTTACATAGATGCGAGTGTTTTGACGCTACTGTATTGCCGACACGCAGCCACTGGCTTCTGTAGGTCACATTTCAGTATGGTGTGGTAATGAGACAATTACTGAAGAGAATCTTGGAGAGGGAATGAAGGATTTGTGTGCACTTCCTTATGTTACACCAAGTGCCGTGTCACAGTTAGGGCTGGACAGTGGCAAGTCGACTTCCCCATTAATTTCATCAGTGCCTCAATCAGCAGGAAGCTGTCCCAGTGCTGTTGTCTAAAACTATCGGCAACCTACTTTGCCAATATAACGCAACGGGCTGCAACCTTTAGTGCTAGCACAGCAAAAATGGCTGTATCTTAACACTGCATTCCCCACAGAGACAGTAACCTGACTCCCACCCCAATTCTTTCCTCTTCCATATGACACCTACTTGTAGGGCTACTAAAATCCTCAATAAGATAATGAAATTTCATTTGGCTAAAGCGAAATTCACTACATTGGAATGCAATTCAAAGAGAGCACATGCCCACTATAACGACACCTATACACAACAGTGTTAGGTTATAAAAATTTAACTTTTTGACTGCCCAGGTAATGGCCATTTATTTGTGTAATGATTTGTCACCTCGCTTTGCTTTCCGCCACATCCATTCTTGTCAGACCCCTGGCTTAAGTGAATGAGCGACGTTGCATCAGCCTGCTCTCGCCAAGGAGTAAGCCTCGACTGCCTGGGGCTGCATGTTTTTGAAATGTCTACATTAATTAACACTCGTACTTAGTCATGTTCTACATTGCCCAGTTGCAGCTGTAAACATTGCACAAATCTCGTATGAACATTGCCACAAGCTTCTACATGGTGCACCATTTCCCTTAAAGCATGGAATTGTAGGCATGACTTGAAACCGGCATACTCCTGAATAACTTCGTGTAATTAATGTGGTGAACAATGTGAATTAGAACACCGGGTTCGCATTGAAAAGCGCCCATACTCCTGGCACTTAAAAACCTGATTTCTTTGATAAAAGGGACCCATACGGTGACCACAGACAAGCGATGTCTTGAATCGCACTCCTTCAGCAGCGGTCGTTTGCGTGTCAACGTGTTCTCATTTATATTGTACCACTCTGTACTGTCAACAAGACAGGTGGCATCGTCAATTTGAAGCATGCAAGTGGCCATGGTATCACTCCCCTGCATATTGTACTGACGGTGGAGCGGAAAAAGTCTTGGCTGTACAATGACCTTAAACGGTCGAGGCAACGACCTGCACAAGATGAGAGCCAATAGCCACAGTTGACACCAATAGCCACAGTTGACATACAAGATGTAGATAAGCTTGTACTGTCAAACTAGTACTGCTACCCGGTAGGTAAGGACAGTTTTCACAACCAAGTTTACCGTTTGGGCATTTAAGAATGTGGCTGATTAAGTGAAGAACAGTGGTGACAAGAGATGGGAAAGGAGTTCAACATGAAAGACTACATGAAAATGGTAATAATATTCAGGATTACTAATTGTTGGACAGAAAACTGAATTGTCACATTACATTGCAATTCATTACCAGTGAAACAAACTGCCTCTAAGAGATCTGTTTAACCAGAACGTCACTTCAGGGCAGCCTGACCTCTTCAAATATATAATAAATTTTCATACTGCTGAACATGAAATATATTTTTTTTTCATTAGAGTTACTGTACCCACTGTTGAAAGCAGGTTATTGTTTAGATATTCAAGTTATGAAAAAGAATGCAACCAAGTCAGAAGCAAGGACGTTTAAAGCAGAAATATTTACTAAAATTATTTTAATGGTTCTAAAAATGGCACTTCATTTTGCTTGTGTTCTTCAGAAAGATTAGTAATCACAAAAGAGAATTTTCTATAGTCAGCATTACGTACACACATTCAGTTACGCTTTAAAGCACCTCTGTGTCTATAAGTCAGAAAAGTAGAGATGCAGACCTCATGCTACCGTATTTAAATTTTACAGTTTGTCAGTTTTTATTTATTAGAAGGTAGAACAGACACTGGGATATCACTTTATGAACCTAAAATACAGTTTCCACAAATTCAGGCAAGTACTGCTATACGGAAGCACTCCTGCCTCTAAAATGCATAAATTTACTGTAAGGGCAAAATTAAAATTTCCACTTTCAAAATAGAACAATAATTATGAGGGATATGAAAAAACAAAACTTCCTAAATTGTTCTGGCTTTTAGGGAACGGACAAACGAAAAATCTGAAATGTGCTTGTCCGCATGACTGGAGCCCGTCTTCCCTAATGAAGCCACCAACTTATTGATGTGTGGCGTCAATGTATGCCATAAATGCAGTACATCACACGTCAAGGCATGACATTGCACCTCAACCTACATGCTTCTGGCAACTCATGTTGGCTCATCACATCACAAAATAAGCTTTCAAAACTCATGTTTTAGTTTTTGTATTCTTGTATGTATTCTTGTACATTTACCTTAATTTCTCTGTAAGCAGGGCGCAGCTGTTGATAATATTGTCATTCTAGATGTTGTCATATGTTGAGCTTTCACTCTGACGTAAATTGTTATTTGACTTTAGTGTCCCTTTAATAATAGCACTACCGGCATGTACCCTCCTATTTTCTTTTTGGGCATGTTCGTTACACAGGAGACGCTGCTCACGAAATTCCGTACACTATCCATACTGGAAATAAACGTTCACATCAGAAGTTAGTGCCTGCGTTGTGTGTCCTCTTTCGGTGTCGCTGTTTATCCAGCAATAATTATTTTTTTTTCATCAACGACCATACTGTCGAATGCAGTTTGCAAGCAAGTATACCGGCTTCCAGCGTGCAACAACCTTCCAGTTGAAGAAAACGCACTGAATGTGTTTTTAAAAGCACGGCCTTTGTGAAAAGAGTGTGTATTTACACATGGAATAATAATGAATGTACAACGAACAAAAAGTGGCAACTAGAATAAATATATTTGGCAGCTTCAAAAAAAAATAGTTAACTTATGTGATGGCACACCAAGTGAAGTCTCATGGAATGAAAAAACAAAACAAAAAATATTTCGCTAACATACAAGAGTTATACACGCTGTGGCCAGTAACAACAACGGCCGTCCTGTACACAATTGGCAAACAAATTGTGGGAACATCTTCGAGTTTTTGACGTCTGTTGCTGGATTTTATACACGAGCAATGGAACAGTGACTTATTGAAATGATATCACACTAACGTCACCACAACTGCAATGAGTGAATGTACCGTAAATTAAATTATTAGAGGGCGTACAGAAACATGATGAGTCACCCTCATTACGAGAGCGAGCATACCATGAAACGCTGATTGATACGGGGCTCTACAATGAAAGAGAATCGTTCTCAAGTTAGTACGAAACATGACCTTTTTTTGTCGGAGTGTTGTAAAACTAATCTTGCGCTGAATATTCACGTGAACACTCCTCCACAAGCTGTGAACTTGGCACAGCGTACACACGTAGGAACTAAAACATGCATCGACATGAGCACGTCAGCATCACTTCAAGCTCCATGCTAGATTGAAGATTCTGAAACAACCCTCGAAGCAATACTTTAGCTGGCAGCCTTCTCCTCAAAAGTAAAATTTAAAAAGGAAACTGCTATGATAGGCTCACTTTGAATTGATACGTCATGACGTCATTGCTAATTATAGAATATATACAAACATGTGCAAGAAGTAACAGTCCTGTGAGCAAAAACGCCACATAAGAGAAATTCATCCCGGCAAGTCATGTACAAACGCTTTAAACGACCACAATATGGCATATTCAAAGTGCTAGAACCAAAATGCAATAGCTGTGTAATATACAAAAGAACATCAAAAAACAAACCATAAAACAATAATTTCCGGAGGTAGCCATCTCTTGCAAGATTGAACATAAACTTATGATTACCCACTCGTAAGCACTTCATATTTACAAAAGCAACATATTAAAATAAGCATGCAAAAATAAATTTACGCACCATGTCAAGAAAAATAATTAAAACGTCATCTTTGGCTAACAATCAACACTGCCAACAAAACATCTAAAAATAGTTGCAGCTCTCCAAGAAATATACACCGGCATGGCAATAAAGGCTATGCTAAAAAACCAAAGGTGTTCAATACTTCATCAGCAAAAATTGAAAACAAGCTTTTTTTTTTTTGCTGGAAGTTAAACAGTAATAAAACCGTCAACGTGGACAACTGTGCTCACAATCAGCTACATCTTCAGTGGCAAATGCCTCCTTTCTTGGGAGACCTGCTGAGGACAGTGTTGGTTATAAGAACCCGCATTAGTATTCGCAACTCATGGAAAACAAAACTTGCAAGATGTTTGAGATTGCTCGTGCTGACTGGGCTTGACGCTATTGCAGGCTGTAACTTCCTGGCATAAAAAAAGACAAGACAAAAGGAAAGAAAAATAACAAAGACAAGTGATTTCCTAAGTTTTGATGCTGCGACAATGCATTACAATACGCTCAAACCTCCATATAACGAAATCAAATATTACAAATTATTGGATATAGAGAAGTAAGGGAAAAATAGCTTTGTAATAGATACAGTGTTACGAATATTCGTTTATAACGATTTTCCGGATATAAGCGAATATTTTCGAGGCAGGTGTGACTTTGTTGTAATGAGCTCCGAGTGTAGTCAATTACAAAGCAAGAATAAATATAAGCTTACTCGCAGCCATTGCCGCCCAATACAATAAGAATTCGCGCACAGATGCAACATATACATTCTTTGCCTCTCAGTCTTTACCAAATCTTTTCAATTTAGTTTTTCCCTAGACCTATAAGTGAGCGAAATTGACTTCCAAACTCTATCGCAAAATAACACCTACAAGCAATTTTAGGCACCTATAGTTGATTTAACACCTGTTAAGAGTCAAGTGTAAGTAATTATATCACACAAATTCATATTGCAAAAAGCAGAGCTTATCCATGCAAATGCTTGAGCTATGTGGAAATTTTTACTATTGAATAGCGCACATTCTGAATATTGTGCATCATTTGTGACACATCACTCGGGTTGCTTTTATTTTTATGCGCTGTCAAGAAATTGTGACACTTTTCTTGCGTTTTCTGCTGTTCTATTCTAACTCCTGTGATAAGCTACTGTTGGGCTGGCAGTTTAAATAAATAAATAAATAAAACTTTCATAGATGTTCCAACCAATTAGGTTGCCTAAACTGAAGATTTTCTTTGTTTGACATAATATTAATGAGAATATTGTCTGATAGTTCTCATTAATATTGCATCTAACCAAGTACATTCGCTCATTTATGTGCAGGTAAGATTTCACACACAATTTGGCCTGAATTCAGCACCGGGATAACTGCCGTACGTGCCCACCATGATCAGCTTTGCACATGCACTGTATTGCAAAAATCTAAAAGCCTGCGGAGCACTGCCGAACTCGACCAATTTCAGCCTTGCTAATAAAACTTTCAATGAGCATGCCACAGAAGTGCGAGTGAACATGACCGGTGGTGTGTTGTTGAGTTCACACCTTAAAGAGTGAATTTCATTCACCTGGGCTTGCTGACAAGGTCAGACATATCCTGAAATGCCTATGACACAGAGTGGACTAAATTTGCCGGTCTTTTGAAAGAAATATTTTGATGCAGACTTGTACAGAGTTCATGGAATGAAACGCAACATATAAATTTGAAGAATAACAGTTGGCACAGTCAAACCTGGATTTACTGAATTCGAAGGGGATCACAAAAGCAGCTTCATATATGTTCAAACTCAAACTTTGGTTTAAAAAACCCAAATAGAACAAATTATGGGTTATAATGAAGTAAATGAAGAGCAGTCTTGCAATAGATATGATGCTACAAATATACCTTTCTAAAAAATTTTTGGATATAACAAATGATTTCGTGTAAAATGAAACTTAGTTATAAAGAGGTCTGAGTGTACGCAGACCTCATTATGACAAAGTTGCATATTACACGAAAATAGGTTCGTTATATTTAAAAATTTGTTATAAAGGTGTATTCCTCACACTATGTCTATTGCGAGACTTGTTCATTCACTCAGTACAGCCGATATTTCATTATATCAGCGGTCATTATACTAAGGTATAGGTGTATATGAATGTATGAGAGCACCGGGCATAAGTGTTTGACAAAATAAGTAATTCTATAAATAGGATATTTTAGATGTAGAAAATAATTCAAGAGAATTTTACAACTGCTCGATATAGTATACATTAATTCGTATATGTGGGTTCAATATATATGCGAATCCGACTGTATGCACAATAGCTCAAGATAACTGCACAATGTTGCAACCAATGTTTTTAGATATTGTCAGTTCGGCAAGCATGCACGGTCGCAGCGGCGAGGAGCGGCCCCTTCTCATATTCCACGCAGCGGTGTTGCTGCTGTCTTCGCTTTCTCTCGAAAAACTGTGGCGCTTATAACCGTCTTTCTTGGGTTCTTAAAAGTCGAGCATAATTTTTGGTTGAAGCCTTGTCAGTTTCGTATATCTCTCCTTTTTCTTCTCACGTGCTCGCAGATGCTTCCTTGTGCTCTTGCATGGTGGGCATAAAGTCTTCCCGGGACAACCCAAAACACTTAATGCTCCTTCACACATCCAGGATCGGCAGGGCGGATACTGCAGCCGAAATGGAAGGGAATACGGTGCTACGACAGTCCGCGCATAATTTTAGGTTTAACATATCTGACAGAAGCTCATACCACCTGCAAGCTCTTCAGTTTCTGCCGGCATCCCAAACCATGTTTGCTGTATGCGCACAGGGGAACAAGCATCGCCCTAAGACTGGGGACAACAGTGAAGTGTTTTGTTACCACCACTGCCTTATCGATTTCAACAACACCTTTGCTTTGAACAACTTTGAAAAAAAAAAAAAACTTGGATAAGCTCGACATTCCAGGATTGGAACTTAGTTTGGTCTTGTGATGCCGGCAACCAAGTTGCTACCTCTGGACACAACTCTGAATCGGAGGAGATGCCAGCAGCTTCGTCAAGATCGCTGTTCTCCATGTTGACGTCCGACACATCGCCACCACTTGCCGACACCCGGCCCTCGAAATTCGTGGTTTCTCCAAGTTTTGGAGGTTTCCTTTTGCACTTTGATACCGCTGGTTTAGACAAGTGTGCAGGAATATACGCGAAAATTTGAGGAAGAGCACCGGGCATAAGTGTTCACCTACCAAGTGGAATTTCAACAACGCTTCCGCCTGCGATGTCCTCGTAGCAACGCCTCCTAGAAAAACTATGCCTGAAACGTCGCTCTATTTTCAATTGGGAGCCTCCTGCCAGCACGCCATCTCGGAGGCTGTGCCTCCTGTCTTGTGTTGCGACCAGCCGCCGCATGAGACCGCTCGCCTCCGTGCCACTTAGTCACGTGACATAACCGTACCGCTCTGTCACGTGACATTACGGCTGCTCGGAGGCAACTGTGCTCGCAGGAGGCGGCCGTCGGAGGCGCTCGCCTTCGTACCGAAGGAGGAGGGTAAAATCAGAGGTTAGGGCAGCGCGTTCGCGGCTCACGTTCCAGGCATAATTTTTTTTAAGAGGCGTTGGCTCGTAGAAAGTTATTAGGTCCTCGGATTCGAAAATGCAGGTCCCAAGTGTAGATCTTGATTGTCACCTAGAAGGCTTTTCGTGAAATAGCAGCTGTCCAGGCCTTGAGAACTGCAGGGTCATTTGGGGGTTTGAAGAAGTGCCGCCGATCGCAAGTGTTTTCCTCGGGAGCATAGCCACTTGACAGCCTGACCTGCTGCAAGTCAGCATGTTTATGACGTTAAACTGCTAATTCACTCAAGTATGCTTAATTATCCTGTCGCATGTTAAAAACAATTTGCAATGACCAAAATTTAGTCTTCAAGCTCCTGCCGATGAAATCTGAGCAAACGAACACCCACAAAAATATTCAACGCTTCTGCGGGAAGTGGCGGGAAGCCGGTGGCGGTGGCTCAATCGCAACGCATAAGCCAGAGCCACCCCTCAGAGCGGATAAGAGATGGTGATGATGTTTATCACGTTAAACTGCTAATTCACTCAAGTAGGCTTAATTGTCCTGTCGCATGTTAAAAACAATTTGCAATGACCAAAATTTAGTCTTCAAGCTCCTGCCGATAAAATCTGAGCAAACGAACACCCACAAAAATATTCAACGCTTCTGCGGGAAGTGGCGGGAAGCCGGTGGCGGTGGCTCAATCGCAACGCATAAGCCAGAGCCACCCCTCAGAGCGCATAAGAGATGGTGATGATGTTTATCACGTTAAACTGCTAATTCACTCAAGTAGGCTTAATTGTCCTGTCGCATGTTAAAAACAATTTGCAATGACCAAAATTTAGTCTTCAAGCTCCTGCCGATAAAATCTGAGCAAACGAACACCCACAAAAATATTCAACGCTTCTGCGGGAAGTGGCGGGAAGCCGGTGGCGGTGGCTCAATCGCAACGCATAAGCCAGAGCCACCCCTCAGAGCGCATAAGAGATGGTGATGATGTTTATCACGTTAAACTGCTAATTCACTCAAGTATGCTTAATTGCCCTGTCGCATGTTAAAAACAATTTGCAATGACCAAAATTTAGTCTTCAAGCTCCTGCCAATAAAATCTGAGCAAACGAACACCCACAAAAATATTCAACGCTTCTGCGGGAAGTGGCGGGAAGCCGGTGGCGGTGGCTCAATCGCAACGCATAAGCCAGAGCCACCCCTCAGAGCGGATAAGAGATGGTGATGCCTCCGGGGCGGGCTTTTCCAACTGTCAGTATCTAAAAACGTTGGTTGCAACTAATCAGGCCTCCAATGATGGTGCTGGCTCTAACGTAAGTGTGAGAGCCAATAATATGCCGATGAGACGCAAACTGAAGACAATGAATTAAACGGCGTGCGCATTGCTTGGCCACAAGTTGACTCATTTCATTCCACGAGCACTGCACACAAATCCGCAACTCTGAGAGCTTCTTCACACAATTCGAACTAGCATTTGCAAAACTGTGCATAACATGATTGTTAAGACAGAAAAGGTGCCACAGGGATTTAAACGTCAATACGTCAATGTGACAAAGAGTTTTTTTACATGGCACATACCATTGATTCAAGAAATTTAACTAGTATGATCCAAGAATGCTTTCAATGCACATATAAATAGACTGACCCAATTATTCTGACCAACAACCTCATGGAAACAACAGAAACAGTAACAAAATAGCGCTATGCAGCAGTTCAAGCACTAACCTTAGGCTATGGTTTTCTTATCATTCCGAAGTTCACGTTTCTTTTATTGTAATCAGTGAATCGAAGAGCATTATTGCAGCACCAGATGTAATTCTACAAAAGCTTTCCACTGGTGTCTTACTCTATGTTTCCATTAGGTATAGCATAAAAAAATTAAAATACATCATTAATCTTTAAAGAGTGCTATCTTCTTATTCAAAAGTTGAGAACAGCAGTGCGAGACAAACAAAATAAATAAAAAAGTTCAGTTCTGCCTGTTCTGCGAAGTATCTGCTCAAGTCTCATGAAAATTTTAAACAAATCCATCAATTTCCAAAAATGAGCTTAATTTCAACAACTTTTTATAGGAAATAACTTTTGAGATAGCAGATTAGGCTGGCCCACAAATCAAGTTTCTTTTCTGAGCAACACAAGACAAAGAATCCTAGCATGGCTAAGGGCCGCAGGCACGCATCATGGCCAGAACTGCTATGCTTCATTCCACACACCAGATGCAACGCAATGAAAGCTAGCAAGAATTCTTACGGTACATGCATTCACATAAAGAAATTGCTAGAAGATTTTGACATCCGTAATGTTATCTCTTTTAACCTTATAAACAGTAAGCAATTGACTGATTTATTGATATGTGGGGTTTAACGTCCCAAAACCACCATAGGATTACGAAATACGCCGTATTGAAGAGCTCCAGATATTTCGACCACCTGGGGTTCTTTAACGTGCACACAAACTTGAGCACACAGGCCTACAGCGTTTCCTCCTCCATCGAAAATGCAGCCGCTACAGTTGGGATGCGATCCCACGACCTGCGGGTCAGCAGTCGAGTACTTCAGCCACTAGACCACCGTGGTGGGGCAGAGTAAGAAATTATGATGCTTTTTGCTTTAAATAACAAACCAACCCCATTACTTAGACGGATGCCAACAGGTTGTTTTGGATCACTAAAGGTCTCTGTTTTTCCATCGTAGCCTCTGTGATTAGTTCCGATGATGCACAGTCAGAGCCAATCGCAGAGGCCATGTTTTTGACGTTGAAATCCAAGGGCGAGGCACATGCTCAAACTCTCTTCATAACTTCCACAATGTTGATCTGATGCATGAAATGGAGTAAAAGCACAGTTTGGTAAAATAACCTCGGTGGCTGACACACGCCGGCCTCGAACAGACAAAAAGTGAAAGAGGAGGGAGTTGAAGGGCATGTCTCATGCAAAGTACTTCAGACCCGTAACCACCATAAACTTCTCGATGAAGAGTTCCGAGTCGAGCACGGCGATGTGGGCGGCGCGGCCGATGAGCGAGTTGGCCGAGCTGGGCAGCGCGTGGTGCACGTCATAGCGCACCAGGCTGATGTCCGGCTTGCTGGCCAGTGGCCGAAGGAGGTGGCTCACCATCTCCCGGTACGCCGCCCCTGTGATGAGTCGGCATGTGAGGCATTCGACGTACCGGAGAATCCTATACACTCAAACCTCAATATAATGAAGTGAATAAAAAATAGCTGTGTCATAAATACAGGGCTACGAATATATGTTCATGACAAATTTTCATATATAACAAGGTGTTTTCATGGTAAGTACGACTTTGTTATAATAAAGTTTTAGTGTACTCAGTCAAAACCAAGAATAATTAAACATAATTGCTGAAACGGAAGTTATGCCTCAACAGTGAAGCCAGACGACCGCCATGTTAATCCAGGCACAATAAATTGTGAGAATACAATGAATAAAATTCAGCGCTTGCCTAACACACCGCAAAAATTTACCGTATTTACTCGATTCTACCGCACCTTTGATTGAACGCGCACCCGGTTTCCATGACGAAAAAAAAAGTTGAACATCGATTCTATCGTGCACCCTTTTTTCGTGACGGAAGGAAAAGAAAAAAAAAGTCTGTAGAGTCAACCTTCGCATATTGAGAACAAGTATTTAGGTTTTAATGCACTGAGGTTTCGAAAGATAAAACACAAAGTCAAACAGCCGGCCCAGCAGCTAAAACTGTGACCACTACGGTAGCGTTACGAGTTGCGTAATGGGTCAGTCCTCATCGCTGTAGGACAACTCCTTATCGCTGTCAACGGGCTAAAGCATCTCATTTTCGGTACCGTCCATGGCATTCGAGATGCCACATTTCTTGAATGCCTTGATGACCATGGCTGATGATATTGCACACCAGGCGTCCTTCACCCATGCAGTGAAGCCTTGCAGACAGGCGTGCTTCATCCTATTGCTTGACATGAAATCGTGTCGTCCGTTGATCAGCCAGTCGGTGTAGAGCGCCCGAATCTTTTTCTTAACTGGCTTCTTCAGGCAGACATCTAGCGATTAAGTTGGGACGTCATGCCACCAGGTATGATTACAAGGCCCGTATTGCACGCAGTGAGCTTGTCCTTGATCCACTGGTTGAGATGGCACCTGAACGGGTCAAGCACGAGCATCGTTCGCAGGCCCAAACCGGCGTTGGGCCATTTTTGCCAGATGTGGAGGATCTAATTGGCGACCAGGTTTGTTGTCATCTAACTTTTCTCGTAGGCTTGCACGATCACACCACTCGGGAAAACGACTCCTTTCAGGAGCGTCTTCCCGAGTGGTGTACAGGGGAATATCGGGTACAGGGGAAGCTTGTGCCCATCTGACGTGCAACAGAGCATTGCTGTCACTCTCGTTTTCTCATGGCCAGATGTCAGCACACGAACTTGCTTCACCCCCTTCTCAAGGGTAGTGGCACCAGGCATATCGAAGTAAAGACACGTCTGATCGGCATCGCCGATTTGCCCGAGCAGGTTTCCGTTGTTGTCCCGCAAGTCTAGGACAAACCTCTGGAAACTGTGAAGCTTTTTTTCGTACTCCTCCGGCAACTTCTGGCATATGCCCGTTCGCCTTTCCTTCATAAAGTTTGTTAGCTAGCACCTGCTCTCGTTGAACTCTCTCTGCGTTAGCCCTTGTTGTATGGCTAACTGCATAGTCCGCACTTCAAGGAAAACTGTCGTCATGGGCCGCTGTGCCACTCGCTGCTCGAACACATACTCGACGAGCAGCTCTTCAATTTGCGCAAACCGGCCCTGCTGTGGTTCACTGAAGCCTTTAAGTGAAGCTTTGCTGTCGACAATATTCTGCTTTTGTTTACGCCAGTCCCGCACGCACGTTTCGCGGCCCGATTTTCATCCGTTTCTGCACGCGCGAAAACTTTTTTTTTTTTAAATCAGTATTGTGGTGCACTCGTCGAGTTTTTAGAGTCAGCCCTTGCACGCCGTCGATGTGAATGCACTACAAGATGGCGAACTCCTCAGCACACGTACGAAGTGCCGTACACAGGAAACACAATGGCAGAAACAGACGACGTGCGTAGGAGGCGGCCATTTTTAAAATGCCGATGGCAATAGAATGACCGTATTCATTTTTTTTAGTACTCGATTCTAACGCTCATGCGATTTATGAGCCCGCTTTACCGGAAAAAATGTACGCGTTAGATTCGAGTAAATACGGTGACAGCAGTAAGTTTCCCATACAGACACTGCTGAGGAGGTGCATTAGCGTTGCTGGTTTCTTTAGCACTTTATAGCCTGAATTATGAAACTGCAAAACAAAATGAAAGTTGTTTCTATTGTATAGCCTTTAATAGCAACCTTTAAATGATTGTGCAGTTAAATTATTCAGAATGCAACTACAGTTAAACCTCGTTATAACGAGATGGGCTATAACGAAATAATGGATATAACGAGCAAATCCTAATTCCCCTTGAAAGTCCCCATACAAACCAATGTATTCAAAACCTCGTTTTAACGAGGCAAAATTTGGCTGTTATGGGATATAACGAACAAATTTTGTTAGGAAGTAAAATTTTGAGCCGATGTCACGACAGTGCACAACGCGAATTTGAGACAGCGCGCAACGCAAGAACTGTATTTAGCAGTTCAAAACTCCCACCACGCGCCCTCCAGCAACGCGCGCAAAGCAGACGGCACGCGCTGTTTCCGGAGAAGAGGTCGCTGCACGTGTGCCGCTTGGCTACCACCGAAAGCGGAGTGCTCCGCAGCTCCGCGAACGTCTCACCCTTTTCTTTTCTTTTGTGTCTTCTTTATATTCTCCCTCTCCCCTTTCTCATGGCGCTGAGGCGCGCTTCCTAATCTTACATACCCCCTTCCCCTTGAGTAACCGGTTCCTAGAGGGCAGCGCAAAAGAGCGCCCCTTCTGCCCCTTCCTCTTCACAGTCACTTTCTCTGCAAGTATTGTCGCTCGCCGGCGTGAGCCGCGTTGCTTTTGCGTGCGTGTTTCTTCTCTTTTTCGGCCGCTTCCCCCTTATCTTTTATCTTGCTGTGCTCGTGATTCCAGCAACATGAATGCGCCAGGCGGGAAGCGAAAGCGCGTAACGCTAGATCAGAAGGCAGCTATGATAAGAGCCGTCGAATCGGGGACCAAGAAAGGCAACGTGGCAAGAGACTTTGGCGTATCGACGAGCACACTGTCAACCATCTTGAGCAAGCAGGAGTCCATCATCGACGCTGTTGCACGTGGCGTGAAAGGAAGCGCTAAAAGGATGAGGGCACCTGCCTTTGAAGCGGTCGAAAGGGCCGTTTTTAAATGGTTCTTTGACACGCGGGCCGTGAATCTGCCGGTGAGCGGCGCCTTGCTGCAAAGAAAAGCGAGAGACTTTGCCTGCATCATGGGCTATGACAACTTCGTAGCAAGTTCGGGTTGGCTCCAACGCTTCAAGGAGCGCCACGACATTGTCGGGAGAGCGGTCTGCGGCGAATCGCAATCTGTCGACAAAGCAGAGGCTACCAAGTGGGCGAAAGAAAACATCATGCGACTGCTAGAGAAATACAGCGCGGAGGATATTTTTAACGCGGACGAAACCGCCCTCTTTTTCAAGATGCTGCCGCACAAGACGTTAGCCCTCAAAGGCGAGCCGTGCCATGGCGGCAAACAAAGTAAGCTGCGGATCACTGCGCTACTCTGTGCAATCATGACCGGCTCTGAGAAGCTGCCAATTTTCGTAATTGGCAAAAGTGCATCCCCTCGCTGCTTCAAGGGGAAGAGGCAGCTCCCAGTCAAGTACGTAGCCAATCTCAAAGCCCGGATGATCAGGGAGATTTTTTCAAAAGGGCTTTGCAAATGGGACGAGAAGCTGGCAAAGGCGAACCGCAGGGTGTGCCTTGTTTTAGATAACTGCACCGCCCACCATACCGCGGCCGTGCTTCAAAACATCGAGCTGCTGTTCCTTCCTGCCAACTGCACAGCAAAAATGCAGCCGCTTGACCAAGGTGTGATTATGTCGCTGAAGGCAGGCTACCGCAAGCGTGTGATAGACAAGCTCCTGCTCAACATGAGGATGAAGCGAGACACCGATGTTGACTTGTACGCTGCGCTCGAAATGCTTCAGGCGGCGTGGATGGGTGTGACGGCGACCACGATCGCAAACTGCTTTCGACACGCCTCATTTGCCGCCGCACCAGACGCCAGCGATGAGCCATCAGACGAGCCCACTGTGCCGGACGGTTTTGCCACATCAGACGAATTCGCTGCATCATGGACGGCACTTCGTGACGCCAGTGTCGTGCTTGACAGCGAGTCGTTTTGCGACTATGTGAGTGCGGACTCGGAAGTGGTGGCAACGGAGCAGCTCCTGGATGACGATATTGTGCGCGCTGTCAGTGATCGTAACGAAACCAGTGACGATGACTCTGTCGACGAACAGGAGACAAACGTGCCGACGGCGTCGGAGGCATTAGACGCGGATGGACGTACTGCGCCGCTACTTCGGCGCTCACGAGGGCGGCGAAGATGGCTTGAACATTGCGGCCGCAGCTGAGCGAGCCATCGTTCGCATCAGCAAGATGCATCAACGTCCAATTACGGACTTCTTTGCAGCTAAGTCTGCCTGAAATGCAAGCTGTGTATTTTGAAGTGCATTAAAACAGGTGCATGACTTTTTCCTTTTTATTTGGGAATGCGGTTATCTTGTTGCATACCACCGTGCGACGGGATGCTATTTCGCCCGCTATTTTTTGGGGGT